>NC_080096.1:70221232-70825677 GCF_950005125.1 Chionomys nivalis
TAGATAGATAGATAGATGATAGATAGATAGATAGATAGATAGATAGATAGATAGATAGATGATGGATGGATGGATAGATAGATAGATGATAGTCTTCACACACTTCAAAGGCATACAGAATATAAGATTTAAGATGTTTTGAAAATATAATGCTTTTTTATGACAATGAGACATGCCTTCTCCTGACAGCATCAATATACTTGAGAGAAGATGATGGGTATCAAAGAAACACCATATAGAGATTGCTTTCTTTGTGGCAAAAGTTAGTCACTGGGAAATAAACTGTCCTTGACTCAATTGCTGACAAAATGCTGCCCAAACTGGACAAGAAGAACACAAAAGAAAGTGACTGCTAGACTTTGTCAAGACAAAGTAGTACAGTCCTTCAAAATTGTTACTTCACAGAAAAGTCTGTCAGATATCCTAGGCCTGTAGGCTGATGGTGGATGTGCCAATATTACAGAGGATCCTTGGGTGACTGCCCAGCCGGCTGTTTCTATCATTTCTTAGTTCTGGAAGATTTTTCCTCTGTACTTCCTGTTTACTCAGGTAATATTATATCCTTCTTGGGCTTTTCATGAAATTTAAAACTAGACAGTTGTAGCTATAGTTGCCTAAGAATGGTAAAAAGTAAATTAGGTATGAAATTCTGGACTATTCAGCAGTCAGCATTAGACTCTTAAAATTTGTGTGCTTATAACTCTTCAGAAGGAGCTTCACCCACTGAAGATTCTACACATAAGCACACATATTAGGGATGAATAAACATTTCCCATAACTCACAGTTGCCAATTCAGTTGACTTTGGCTCATGAATGAGATAATTTTTCCTTCAAGACTAAACGTTATATCTCTAAGCTGCCTGATGTGCTGCTTATGAGTTTCATATCTCTTCTGTGGATGGTCTTATTAACAGAAATAATCAAATTTTGAAGCTCTAGTGAAAGTGCAATACATTTCTAAAAGCTACTATTTTTTCTATTTTGAAAAAAAGACTAATTAGCTACTTATTGTTTACTTGTTGCTTGCTTATTTACTCATTTATAAACATTTTGTCATCCATTATTTGTGCAGTCAAAAGTATCCAGGGTCCAATATTCAGTGATGTGAGTGAAAAGACATGCCCCAGTCTTCAAGAAGTCCACAACATAATTAGGTGTCTAAATGAACAGACATTTTTAGGTGAGGCCTAGGAGAGTCATATGCTTAAGGACAGCAGAGAACCTATAGTTGTTTGTCTTATTGGTTTTGGTAGAGAGGGAAAGCAGGAAAGAAGATGGGGTGAAGAGGAAGAAAACAGAAGGAGAAAATAATTGAAGATGTAAATTTCATAAAATTTTCGGGTTCTCAGAGCCATTTAACCAGGGTCAGAGACTTCACAGTCAAGAAAAATATTAATAAGTCAGTTCCTGGATCACAGATCCTGGGGCATGGTTAGCATCACAGCTCATGTGGTAGAAATAAAACCCTAAATCTGAACGTGATGTTACTGATAGTTTTGCTGTTGCTGTCTGAGACAGCTCAATCATTTCCTGCTGTTCCAGGTAGGCCGGTTTCTTTTATGTCAAGCAGACACAAACTAGAGTCATTGGTAAAGAAGGATGCACAACTGAGAAAATACACCTGTAAGAATTGCCTAAAGGCAAGCACAGTTTCTTACTTGATGATTGCTATGGGAAGACTCAGGTCTTTGTGGGTGGTACCTCCATTGGGCAAGTGACCCTGTGTGCTCTGAGAAAATAGCCTGTGAAAGCCATAATGAAAATGCCAGTAAACAGCAGTGCTTCCCATTCTCTGACCAAGCCCCTGCCTCAGTGATGAAGTCCCTCAGTGATGAACTGTAATATGGATCTATATGCTGAAATAAACCATTTCCTCCCCAAGTTGCTTTTGGTTATGTTGTTTTCTTAAATTAATAGAAACCCTAAGATAAAAATTGGTACTAGATCAGAAGATATTTCTATGACAGGCCTTACCATTTGTTTTGGGGAAGTAATAGAGTGACATTTGAACATTGGGTTGAAAAAAACTGTTGCATGCTTAAAGCTCAATGGGATGAATATTCTATGGGAGCTTGAAAGATAAGAATGTTCAGAGAAATTTGAACATTGGACACCTGACTTGTGAAGTTTCAGACGGAAGAATCTACTAGGGCCATTTGTGTGCTATTTTTAACTAAGAATCACTTTTATTTTGCTGGAATAATTGATACTGACCAGTTGAGGATGAAGAATTAGATGTGATTAAGAAGAGGCCAGCATTATTAAAGCCAAATCTTCTGGGAAAAGTTTCCTCAGGATTAGCACCAGAATTTATATTCCAGAAGAGGCCAAGGCTGACGTATACTGTCAGCTGAACTTGATAATGTATACATTTCCCAGGTGGTACTAGTTTTGAAGGCATGAAAAGTCATTGACAGAAACTGAGGTTTGGCATTATGTAGCTGGGCTGGAATACCAAAAAAAGCCCAGAAAGACCAATGGTGAAGGTGTAACCTCAGTTATAGTAAAATCTTAGGGATTAAAGGAGTCATGGACAGTTGAGGTTGAGCACTATGTGGCAGGGTCACGGCACCTGAACAGAGTTCAGAAGAGGCTATTAGTTGAACTACAGCTCAGTAACTGCAGAAGACCCCAGCATTTTGAAGATATGCATCTTGGGACAACCACCAAGAACAGCAGCTTGTGTAGAATTGAGTTGGCTTGTGTCTAGGAAACACACTGCCTACGTGGTGAGAAGTCCTTTAGAGAGAAGTCGATTATAAGACCTAGAAATATGATACTGAGATTTTATATTGTTTATACTTTAGTTTTGTTTTGATTTGATTGTGACTATCTTTGGTTATTCCCTCTTGGAAAAAGAAAATGTAGCCAGGTGATAGTGGCACATGTCTTAAATCCCAGTATTCAGGAGACAGAGGCAAACTGATCTTTGTGAGTTTGACGCCATCCTGACCTACAGAGTGGTCTCCAGGACAGCTTGGGCTACACATAGAAACCTTGCCTCCAAATAATAATAATAATAATAATAATAATAAGCAAGTGTTTGACTCATTTTGATTTTACAGGAGCCCAGTTAAAGAGACTTTGAAATTTGGGATACTTGGAATTTTAAGGAGACTCTGGAGTTTGAGTTTTTATGATGTTTGAATTTTTAAAGAGTTTGGGTTTTTAAAAGTTTAAATGTTTTATATTAATGTGAGATCTTGGGGATGATCAATAAAAAAAAAAGATTATGGCTCAACAGGTGATGTTACTTTTATGTCAAGTTGACAAGGAGTCAATTGTGCTGATTAGTTTTATATCAGCTTGACACAAGCTTGAGTTGTCTAGGAAGAGAGGCTCACAGTTGAGAAAATTAATAGAAACCCTAAGACAAATGGTAAATTCTAGAAGTAGCATGTCCCACTTCCCTGGCAAGAACTGGTTATATGACAGATTTTAGCATTAAGAGTGCCCTGGTACTGAATTCAAATGTGTAAATTATAAAGAAAAGATATCCAAAAGGAAAATGGGAATCCAAACAATGAAAAGGCCATGATTCTGACAAATGTCTAATCTACAGTATCATTGGAGAAAGAATCACTTTGTCACATCATTAGAAGGTTCCTGTTTATCAGGAACTTAAAGAAATACAAACTATTTATATGAATTGTTTTTATTCTCTATTGCATTAGTAAGTTATTATATGCAGCAATGCTGCTATTAATTAATTCAGTAAAGTATGTTATCATTAAACTTTATGAAAAACTATGCTCTGTGATAGTTCAGAAAACAAAGATAAGGCAGTACCTAGGAGTGTGGCCAGGTAGGACATAAGAGGCAATGCATAGACATAACGTAGTATTTTCAAGAGGAAGAAAAGGAATTGCACAATAAGAACAGTGGAAAAAATGTTTACACGCAGTAGAGACAGTTTGATCCCCATCCCAGGCTAAAGGTAGAAGCACTAAGTTAACAAGAAGGAGACTCATCTAAGAAAGAACTAGGAAAACTGGATTACAAGGAATGTCTGCTTTTCAGATGAGATCAATAGAAAAAAAAAGTACATGTCAAAAAACAAGATGCCCCACTCAACAAGACTCCAAGTATTGCATCAGGCAACATTATTGTCCCATTTTCTGTCACTTTGGGGGACATTGTAGTCACTCTCTCTTTGTTCATGCCCAACATAACTGCCTCCTAGAATGTGTCTGCTTTATTATTTATTGTCACAGAGCTAATTTAACCTTTCCAAATTTGACCTGAAGAATAAAATTAATATTGAATGTGTATCTCCCTAGCAAAGAAACCTGCCAGAGTCCAACTATGACAGTTGTTTTTCAAAAGCAATGGTATTAACCTGACTCCTTGCAAAAGCTATAACTTTGATTTTAAAAGAAAATTCATACATCAGATACCAGTATTTCCAGAATATGCAAACACACACACAATATATTGCTAATAAAAAACTCATAAAAAGTTAAATTTCCAGGTATATCTCTTACCAATTTCTCCCAAGAAGTTACTAGAGGATGCGAAGAGAGTCTAAATACCCTCAGCACTATAGTTGCAATGCAAAGTGTGTTGTAGTTTTTGTATATATAGTTCTGATATTAGAGATTATAGGGATTATGTGGTCTTTATCTCATTACTGATTTGAGCTGGTTGACTTTTTGACTAACTATGAAATATTTAATATAATTCTTCTCTCGTCATCTTCATATTCATCTCCATAAAATTGGGTATGAGATTTCACCTCAAGAAAGAAGAATGTGCAATGTTCCTCGTGTATCTGCCAGTACTGTTAATACTATAGTTAAATGATTACCCTCATCTTCATTACTGAGTCAAAGAATCTACTTAACTCAGAGCTTAAAACTTAAAGACTTCCCTATGCCCATGCTGTGAGTTCATCTCTAATTGACAGAAGATTCATGTGAGTTCATCTCTAATAGACAGAAGATTCATTCATCTTGTCATGTGGATAATAGCAGCATTCAGATGCTGTTGTGCATAATTATTAGCTTACAAGTGCACAGGTGACAGCTCACAGAGGGAAAAGAGCATGCAGTTTCTTATAATGCTGTGCTCCGTGTGCCCCCAACTCACTCTTCTCATTCTCACCAGTCATATATTCTCTCCTTACCCAAACATTTGCCTCATTATAGGCAGTTTAAAAGAATGAATCTCCTTGGTCTTGATTGTGCAATGCCCCGAAAAAAGTAAAATTATATGTCTGGAAAAATTTTTGAAGGTAATAAGGCAAAAATATAAGACAGAAAATGATGTGCAGAAGCCCTTATTCAAAGATAAAACATCTTTTCCCTAAGGGCAATTATAATTAGCTCCAGTCACTGCTATGGTTGTAGAAACAGTTCAGTGTATCTGAAAGTTACTTATGACCCATTAAGATATTAAAATGCACATAGGATGCTAATGAGATACTTGATGCATGTAACAGATAAACCATACACAAGAGAGTCTGTGCTAGGCAGATTATTCAAAAATCTAAGCAATAAGAATAGTCCAAAATCCTGGTTATGTAACATTTAAAAAAAAGCGACAACTCTGCATAGTTATAGCCATTGAGCTTCTAAAGTCTTCCCTTCTTTGGCCCACTTTCTTCCTTAGAGTATATCTTCTTTTTTTCCTATTATTTGTCCTTGCTTTGACTACTAACCATGTATTTCTTTCCAATTCCTTATTCCGGTATACAAGAACCTAGAATCCCTCCAAGGGTACCCATCAAACCACAATATCTGCCAGTATCAGTAGAAGGAATTAAGTTATGAGTTCTATTGATTTCAGCATATTGGCATTTGAAAAAATTCACAGGACCTATAGAATTTGGGGCTAGGGAGAAACCTGGTGCTAAGGAAATTGCCAAGAATTCACAAGGAGGCAGGCAGGCCCGGGCAGGGAGGCACCAGCAGGCAAGCCAAGGCAGCGGAAGCACCGGCAGGCAGGCCTGGTGGCGGAGGCACTGGCAGGCAAGCCTAGGCAGCGGAAGCACCGGCACGCAGGCAGGCCCGGGCGGCGGAGGCACCTGCAGGCAGGCCCGGGTGGCAGAGGCACCGGCAGGCAGGCCGAGGCGGCGGAAGCACCGGCGCGCAGGCAGGCCCAGGCGGCGGAGGCACCGTCAGGCAAGCCTAGGCGGCGGAAGCACCGGCGTGCAGGCAGGCCTGGGCGGGGAGGCACCGGCATGCAAGCCTAGGCGGCGGAAGCCCCGGCAGGCAGGCCTGGTGGCGGAGGCACCGGCATGCAAGCCTAGGCGGCGGAAGCAACGGGGCACAGGCAGGCCCGGGCGGGGGAGGCACCGGCAGGCAGGCAAGTCCGGGCGGCAGAGGCACCAGCAGGCAGGCCTAGGCGGCAGAAGCACCAGCGCGCAGGCAGGCCTGGGTGGCGGAGGCACAGGCAGGCAGGCCCGGGTGGCGGAGGCAACGGCAGGCAAGCCTAGGCAGCGGAAGCAACGGCACGCAGGCAGGCCCTGGCGGCAGAGGCACCAGCAGGCAAGCCTAGGCGGCAGAAGCACCGGCGCGCAGGCAGGCCCGGGTGGCGGACTCACCGGCAGGCAGGCATAGGCGGCAGAAGCACCGGCGCACAGGCAGGCCCGGGTGGCGGAGGCACCGACAGGCAGATAGCATCGGTAAGAGGAGATGGGCAGACGCCAAGGCAAGAATTCACCCAACAATCTGAAAAACAACATGAAAACACCAGAACCCAATGATCTTACAACACAAGGACTTGAACACCCTAACACAGGAGAAGAAGAGAAAACTGACTTTTTGAAAGCAATAGAGTCCCTTAAACAACATGTAAAAAACGCCCTCATAGAAATGGATGAGAAGTATAACAGAAAGTTTGAAGAATTGAGTAAATACGTAAATGATACCCTGGGAAGCCAAGAAAAAACGATCAAACAGGTAATGGAAACAGTCCAAGAATAGAAAACTGAAATGGAAGCAAGGAAGAAAACACAAACTGAGGACCAGCTGGATATGGCAAATATAGGTCAACAAGCAGAGACCACAGAAACAATCATAATCAATAGAATACAAGAGATAGAAGAAAGAATCTCAGATTCTGAAGACACCATAGAGAAAATAAACAGACTGATCAAAAAAAACACCAAAACCAACAAATTCTCATCACAAAACATTCAGGAAATATGGGACACAATAAAAAGACCAAACCTAAGAATAATAGGGATAGAAGAAGGAGAAGAGGCACAGCCCAAAGGTCCAGAAAACATTTTTAACAAAATTATGGAAGAAAACTTCCCCAACATAAAGAAAGATATTCCTTTGAATATTCAAGAAGCATACAGAACACCAAACAGACTGGATCAAAAAAAAAGTCCCCTCGCCATATAATAATCAAAACACAAAATATACAGATTAAAGAAAGAATATTAAGAGCTGCAAAGGAAAAAGGCCAAGTAACCTATAAAGGTAAACCGATCAGACTTACACCTGACTTCTCTATGGAAACCATGAAAGCCAGAAGGTCCTGGATAGAGGTACTACAGAAACTAAGAGACCATGGATGCAAACCCAAACTACTATACCCAGCCAAGCTATCGTTCACTATCAATGGAGAAAACAAGACATTCCAGGATAAGAACAAATTTAAACAATACGTTGCCACAAATCCAGCCCTACAGAAAGTAATAGAAGGAAAATCACAACCCAAGGAATCCAACATTGCCAACACTGCCTACAATAACCCAGGCATCTAGCGACCCTTCAACAGCACAACTCAAAGAAGGGAGACACACAAACTCTTCTAACAAAAGCAATAAGAATAACCGGAGTTAACAACCACTGGTCATTAATTTCACTTAATATTAATGGTCTCAATTCACCAATAAAAAGGCACAGGCTAAGAGATTGGATACGAAAACAGGATCCAACAGTCTGCTGTTTGCAAGAAACTCATCTCAACCACAAAGACAGGCATCTACTCAGAGTAAAGGGTTGGGAAAAGGTTGTTCAAGCAAATGGTCCTAAGAAAAAAGCAGGTGTGGCCATACTAATTTCTAACAAAACTGACTTCAAACTAAAATCAATCAGAAGAGATCGAGAGGGACACTTTATACTCATAACAGGAACAATTCAGCAGGATGAAGTCTCAATCCTGAATATCTATGCCCCTAATATAAAAGCACCCACTTATGTAAAAGAAATACTGCTAAAACTCAAGGCAGACATCAAATCACACACACTAGTAGTAGGAGACTTCAACACACCTCTCTCACCAATGGACAGGTCAATCAGACAGAAAACTAATAGAGAATTAAGAGAATTGTTGGAGGTAATGAATCAAATGGACTTAACAGACATCTATAGAACACTCCACCCAAATAGGAAAGAATACACCTTCTTCTCTGCAGCTCATGGAACCTTCTCGAAAATTGACCACATACTTGGAAACAAAGGAAACCTCCACAGATACAAAAAAATATCAGTGTCCACCTGTGTCTTATCAGATCACCACGGATTAAAGTTAGAAGGCACCAACAATGCTACCCCCAGAAAGCTGACAAACTCATGGAAACTGAACAGTCAACTACTGAACCACACCTGGGTCAAGGAAGAAATTAAGAAAGAAATTAAAGTCTTCCTTGAATTTAATGAAAACAAAGAGACAACATACTCAAACCTATGGGACACGATGAAAGCAGTGCTAAGAGGAAAGTTCATAGCACTAAGCGCCCACTTAAAGAAAACGGAGAAAGCATACATTGGGGACTTAACAGCACACCTGAAAGCTCTAGAAAAAAAAGAAGCAGATGCGCCCAGGAGGAGTAGAAGACTGGAAATAATCAAACTGAGGGCAGAAATCAACAAAATAGAAACACAGAAAACAGTCCAAAGAATCAATGAAACAAAAAGTTGGTTCTTGGAGAAAATCAACAAGATTGACAAACCCCTATCCAAACTAATTAAATGACAGAGAGAGAACACGCAAATAAATAGGATCAGACATGAAAAGGGGGACATAACCACAGACACAGAGGAAATTCAGAGAATCGTTAGATCTTACTACAAAAGCCTGGATGCCACAAAACTGGAAAATGCAAAAAAAAAATGGACACTTTTTTAGATAAGTACCATATACCAAACCTAAACCAAGACCAGGTGAATGATCTAAATAGACCTGTTAGTTGCGAAGAATTAGAAACAGTTATCAAAAACCTCCCTTCCAAAAAAAGCCCAGGACCAGGTGGTTTCAATGCAGAATTCTACCAGAACTTCCAAGAAGAGCTAATACCTATACTTCTTAATGTATTTCACAATATAGAAACAGAAGAGTCATTGCCAAATTCCTTTTATGAAACTACAGTTACCCTGATACCAAAACCACACAAAGACCCAACCAAGAAAGAGAATGACAGGCCTATCTCACTCATGAACATCGACGCAAAACTGCTCAATAAAATACTGGCAAACCTAATCCAAGAACACATTAGAAAAATTATCCATTATGATCAAGTAGGCTTCATTCCAGAGATGCGGGGCTGGTTCAACATACGCAAATCTATCAATGTAATCAACCATATAAATAAAATGAAAGAAAAAAACCATATGATCATTTCATTAGATGCTGAAAAAGCATTCGACAAAATTCAACACCCCTTTATGATAAAGGTCTTGGAGAGATTAGGGATACAAGAGTCATACCTAAATATAATAAAAGCTATTTACAGCAAGCCGACAGCTAACATTAAATTAAGTGGAGAAAAACTCAAAGTCATCCCACTAAAATCAGGAACACGACAAGGATGTCCACTCTCTCCATACCTCTTCAATATAGTGCTTGAAGTTCTAGCAATAGCAATAAGACAACATAAGAGGATCAAGGGGATTCATATTGGAAAGGAAGAAGTTAAGCTTTCACTATTTGCAGATGATATGATAGTATACATAAGCGACCCCAAAAACTCTACCAAAGAACTCCTGCAGCTGATAAACACCTTTGGTAATGTGGCAGGTTACAAAATCAACTCCAAAAAATCAGTTGCCTTCCTATACACTACGGATAAGGAAGCAGAGAGGGAAATCAGAGAAGCATCACCTTTCACGATAGCCACAAATAGCATAAAATACCTTGGGGTAACTCTAACCAAGGAAGTGAAAGATCTATTTGACAAGAACTTTAAGTCTTTGAAGAAAGAAATTGAAGAGGACACCAGAAAATGGAAGGACCTCCCTTGCTCTTGGATTGGGAGGATAAACATAGTAAAAATGGCAATTCTACCACTGTCATATGACAAAAGCATTTGTCCAACTATGTTCATAGCAGCATTATTTGTAATAGCCAGAACCTAGAAGCAACCTAGATGCCCTTCAATGGAAGAATGGATGAAGAAAGTGTGGAATATATACACATTAGAGTACTACTCTGCGGTAAAAAACAATGACTTCTCGAATTTTGCATGCAAATGGATGGAAATAGAAAATACGATCCTGAGTGAGGTAACCCAGACCCAAAAAGAAGAACATGGGATGTACTCACTCATAATTGGTTTCTAGCCATGGATAGGGGCCACTGAGTCTATAAGTTGTGATCCTAAAGAAGCTAAACAAGAGGGTAAACCCAAGGAAAAACATATAGATATCCTCCCAGCTATGGGAAATAGACATGATTGATGGACAAAAAATTGGAATCTTGGGGGTGGGGTGGGATGGGGATGAGGGGTGATGGGGAGACAAAAGCAATATATAGATTCAACGCAATCCCCATCAAAATCCCATCAAAATTCTTCACAGATCTGGAGAAGACAATAATCAACTTTATATGGAAAAACAAAAAACCCAGGATAGCCAAAACAATCTTATACAATAAAGGATCATCTGGAGGCATTACCATCCCTGACTTCAAACTCTATTACAGAGCTACAGTACTGAAAACAGCTTGGTACTGGCATAAAAACAGAGAAGTCGACCAATGGAATAGAATAGAAGACCCTGACTTTAGCCCACAAACCTATGAACACCTGATTTTCGATAAAGGAGCTAAAAGTATACAATGGAAAAAAGAGAGCATCTTCAACAAATTGTGCTGGCAAAACTGGATGTCAATCTGTAGAAGAATGAAAATAGATCCATATCTATCACCATGCACAAAACTCAAGTCCAAATGGATTAAAGACCTCAATATCAGTCCAAACACACTGAACCTGATAGAAGAGAAAGTGGGAAGTACTCTACAACACATGGGCACAGGAGAACACTTCCTACGTATAACCCCAGCAGCACAAACACTAAGGACATCATTGAATAAATGGGACCTCCTGAGACTGAGAAGCTTCTGTAAAGCAAAGGACACTGTCACTAAGACAAAAAGGCAACCCACTGACTGGGAGAAGATCTTCACCAACCCCGCAACTGACAAAGGTCTGATATCCAAAATATATAAAGAACTCAAGAAATTAGACCGTAAAAGGTTAATCAATCCAATTATAAAATGGGGCACTGAGCTGAACAGAGAATTCTCAACAGAAGAAGTGCAAATGGCCAAAAGACACTTAAGATCGTGCTCAACTTCCTTAGCAATCAGGGAAATGCAAATCAAGACAACATTAAAATACCATCTTACACCTGTCAGAATGGCTAAAATCAAAAACACCAATGATAGCCTCTGCTGGAGAGGTTGTGGAGAAAGGGGCACTCTCATCCATTGCTGGTGGGAATGCAAACTTGTGCAACCACTTTGGAAAGCAGTGTGGCGGTTTCTCAGGAAAGTCGGGTTCAACCTACCTCTCGACCCAGCAATACCACTATTGGGAATATACCCAAGAGATGCCCAAACATACAACAAAAGTATATGCTCAGCTATGTTCATAGCAGCATTGTTTGTAATAGCCAGAACCTGGAAACAACCTAGATGTCCTTCAATGGAAGAATGGATGAAGAAAGTATGGAATATATACATATTAGAGTACTACTCAGCAGTAAAAAACAATGACTTCTTGAATTTTGCATACAAATGGACAGAAATAGAAAACACTATCCTGAGTGAGGTTAGCCAGACCCAAAAAGAGGAACATGGGATGTACTCACTTATATTTGGTTTCTAGCCATAAATAAAGGACATTGAGACTATAATTCATGATTCTAAAGAAGCTAAATAAGAAGGTGAACCCAAAGAAAAACATATAAGCATCCTCTTGAATATTAGCCTTCATCAGGCGATGAAAGAAGACAGAGACCAACATTGGAGCACTGGACTGAAGTCTCACGATCCAAAGGAGGAGCAGAAGGAGAGTGAGCACGAGCAAGGAACTCAGGACCCCGAGGGGTGCACCCACACACTGAGGCAATGGGGATGTTTTATCGGGAACTCACCAAGGCCAGCTGGCCGGGGTCTGAAAAAGCATGGGACAAAACCGGGCTCGCTGAACATAATGGACAATGAGGACTACTGAGAACTGAAGAACAATGCCAATGGGTTCTTGTTCCTATTGCACATAATGGCTTTGTGGGAGCCCAGGTAGTTTGGATGCTCACCTTAATAGACCTGGATGGAGGTGGGTGGTCCTTGGACCTCTCACAGGGCAGAGAAACCTGCTTGCTCTTTGGGCTGAGGAGGGAGGAAGACTTGATTGGGGGAGGGGGAGGGAATGGGAGGTGGTGGCGGGGAAGAGGCAGAAATCTTTAATAATTAAATAAATTAATTAATATATTAAAAAAAAAAGAATTCACAAGGATGACTTCTAGCAAACGTGGGGATGGAGCCCGAATAGGCCTTCCCCTGTTATCAGATTGCTGAATACCCCCAACTATCATCATAGAGCCTTCATCCAGCAATTGATGGAACCAGATGCAGAGGTCCACAACAAAGGACCAGGCCGAGCTCCAAGAATCCAGTCATAGAAAGGGAGAAGGGATTATATGAGCATGTGAGGTCAAGATCCTGATGGAGAAATCTACAAAGACTGCTAAACCAAGTTTGTGAAAACTCATGAACTCTAGAACAACAGCTGTGGAGCCTCTGTGGGATCAAACTAGGACCTCCATACATGAGAGACAGTGGTGAAGCTTGAACTATCTGTGAGGCACCTGGCAGTAGGAATAGGATATATCCCTGGTGCATGAGCTAGTTTATGGGAGCCAATTTCCATGGTGGGATGCCATGTTCACCCTTAGTGCCGAGGGGAGAGGCTTGGTCCTGTCCCAACTTAATGTGCCAAATTTTGTTGACTTTCCATGGGAGCCCTTACCCATTAGAAGGAGTGGATGGGGGTGGGCTGAGAGGAGGGGGCAAAGGAGAGAGAACTGTAGATAGAGGATAAAATCAAATTTAAAATAATTAAAACTTGAAAAAAAAGATTTCACATCTGACCACTTGACAACTATGTTCTGCATGGGTTGGTCCTGGAAACCTGACTGGGGCAGTGAGGAAAGAGGAAAGAACAGACACACATACAGAAGAGCTGGGATCAGATGAATCACGCTCCTCTGATAAAGTAGCACCAACTACAAAACAACCTGGATCTACATCAAGTTTATTCTGTACAGCCCAAGGAGGAAGTTAGCTAGTATCAGAGGAGGAATTGGATAGTTTGGGTAGAATCTCTGTAAGAGAGCAGTATTTGATTGCAGTGATCCTGCAACCTGAAGAAAAACTTACAGTTGCTAGTTTTTGTGTTCATTGGTCATTCATTGGAAAACACTAATACCTGAACCAGAAGGAGGTTTTATCACGGCTTTGAGGCTCAACTGAGAAAGACCTTGCTAATACCCATGGTTGTGAGGCACTGTTTTTTGTCAGTAATATTCATTCACTCAAGGTTTCTCCAGATGCCCACATTTGATATTAGATAATAGCTTTTCACCTGTCTGCAAATGCACACAACTGAGTCCCTACCTTCAAAGCTATTTAAAAACTGTTTTCAGGCAGGGGAGCAAAAAACACAGTTAAACTTGGTAGTAATATAGAACTTAGTACTGTTGTGGCCAATCCCTTGGGGTTAGCTTTTAGAGGTTAAATTTTTCTGAATATGCAAAACAAAAGAGCAGATAGTAGAAGGAATAAGAAACATAAAAGAGGTCACATAATATACTATCCTACGATCAGCAAATAGTGAAAGTTTGACTTCTTCCTTTCCGACTTGTATTTCATTGATCTTCGTTTATTGTCTTATTGCTTTATCTAGGACTTTGAGCACTATATTGAATAGATGTGGAACTCCTGCAACTGATAAACACCTTCTGTAATGTGGCAAGATATAAGATTAACTAAAAAAATTAGTAGTCCTCCTATATACAGATGATAAACAGACTGAGAAAGAAATCCGAGAAACATTACATTTCACAATAGCCACAAACACCATAAAATATCTTGGGTAACTCTAACCAAAGAGGTGAAAAACCTGTATGACAAGAACTTTAAGACTTCGAAGAACAAAATTGCAGAGGATATCAGAAAATGGAAAGATCTCCATGCTTATAGATCAGTAGGTTAACATAGTCAAAACGGTAATCTTACCAAAAGCAATTTACAGATTTGGTGCAATACCCTTCAAAATCCCAGCACAATCCTTTTTAGACTTTTTTGAACAACACTAAATTTTATATGGAGGGAAAAAAATCCAGGATACCAGAAACAACTCTATATAATAAAGAGACATCTGGAGGCATCACAATCCCTGACATCAAGTTCTACTATAGAGCTTAAGCAGTGAAAACAGCAGAGTATTGGCATAGAAACAAATAGGTGAACCAATGGAATTTAATCAAAGGCAGTGATATTAACCCAAATACCTATTAACACCTGATTTTTAACAAAGAAGCTAAAATTTTAAAATAAAAAAAAGAAAGCATCTTCAATAAATGATGCTGGCATAACTAGATGTCAACATGTAGAAGAGTGTAAATAAATTCATTTTTCTCACCATGCACAAAACTCAAGCCCAAATGGATCAACATAAATCCATCCACAGTGGACCTCATAGAAGAGAAAGAAGGAAGTAGACTTGAATGCACTAGCACAGGAGACCACTTCCTAAATATAATACCAGTAGCACAAACACTGAAAACAACAATGAATAAATGGAACCTCCTGAAACTGAGAAGCTTCTGTAAAGCAAAGGACACAGTCAATAAAACAAAGTGACTGCCTACAGAATGGGAAAAGGTCTTCACCAACCCCACATATGACACAGGCTGATCTCCAAAATACACAAAAAACTCAATAAATTAGACATCAAAATACTAAATAATCCAAATTAAAGTAGGGTACATATCAAAACAGAATTCTCAACAGAAAAATCTCAAATGGTCAGAAGACACTTAGGAATTGCTCAATATCCTTAGCCATTAAAAAAATGCAAATCAAAACAACTCTTAGATATCATCTTACACCTGTCAGAATGGCTAAGATTTGTAATCAATATACCTCAAGACCCAGCAATATCATTCTTGGGTATATGCCCAAATGAGGCACACACACCCCACAAGGACATTTTTTTGACTATGTTCATAGCAACATTATTCATAATATCTAGAACCTGGGAACAACCTAGATGCTCTGATGGAGGAAATGATGATCTGTCTATGTGTTACTCTCGTTGGTTAATAAAGAAACTGCTTTGGCCCATTTGATAGGCCAGCTCTTAGGTGGGTGGAGTAGACAGAACAGAATGCTGGGAAGAAGGGAAGTGAGCCAGACGCGATGGAGCCAGCCACCAGGTCCAACATGCTGAATCTTTCCTGGTAAGACACCATCTCATGGTGCTACACAGATTATTAGAAATGGGTTAAGCAAGATATGAGAGTTAGCCAAGAAGAGGCTAGATAGAATGGGCCAGGCAGTGCTTATATGAATACAGTTTGTGTGTTGTTATTTTGGGGCATAAGCTAGCCAGGCGGCCGGGAGATGGGTGGCAGGAACACAGTCTGGAGCTCCTTCTACAATGCTCCTCAACTGAAGAATGGATAAAGAAAATGTAGTTCATCTACAAAATGGAGTACTACTCCACAGTAAAAGATAATGACATCTTTAAATTTGCAGGCAAATGGACCAAACTAGAAAAACATCTTGAGTGAGATAACCCAGACCCAGAAAGACATATAAAGAATGTACTCACTTATAAGTGAATACCAGACATAAAGCAAAGGATAACCAGCCTACAGGCCATAAGCCCAGAGAAGTTAGAACCCTCTAACAGAAACAGATGGAAGCAGATGAAGAGACCCACAACTAAGCAATGGGACAAGCTCATGGAATACTAAGTGAGGGAGGAACAAAGTGGTCAAGACCATGATGGGGAAATTCACAGAATCAGCCAACCCAAGTTAGTGGGAGATCACTGACTCTGAACTGATACCTGAGGAACACGCACAGGACCAAACTAGGTCCCCTGAATACACGTGACTTTTTGTGTGTCTTGGGAAGTATATGGGGCCACTGGCAATGGGAACAGGACCTAACTCTACTGCATGAACTGACTTTGGGAAGCCTATTCTCTATGGAGAAAAACCTTGCACAGTATATACCTGGTGGTGGAGGGGTGGAAGGGGAGGCTTGGTCCTTTCTCAACAAGGTGATGGACAGACTTAGTTGACTTCCCAGGAAAGGCCTTATCCTCTCTGAGGAGCAAATGGGGAAAAGGGGGTAGTAAGAGGAGTGGAGAGGAGAGGAGAGGAGGGGAAACTGGGTTTAGTATGTGAAAAATAAATAATATTAATTATTGAAAAAAAAGAAAATCTGAATAGAGCAGAAATTTTGCTCATGTGAGGTTTTAGATGTTTTCTCCAGCAGGGGATACAGGAGAGCCCAGAATGTTATATTGGATGAGAAACTGAGTGAACAGATAGTGTCTACCAAAGAAAATGCTTTCATAAAACCATTGTGCATATCCTAGACCAGCATAATAAACTACAGGCCCTGCACTTTTATAGTACTTTTGAAGATAGAACTTCAAAGTCTCATTTTAATACAAATCATTTATTTTTCAGTCTTTTTTATTGATTTTTGTTGAGCTTTATAATTTTCTCTGCTCCCCTTCCTGCGTTTCCCCTCCACTTCAACCCTCTCCCAAGGTCCCCATGCTCCCACTTTACTCAGGAGATCTTGTCTTTTTTTCTACTACCCATCTATGTAAGTCTTTCTTAGTGTCCTCATTGTTGTCTAGGTTCTCTGCGATTAAAATTTGTGGGCTGGTTTTCTTTGCTTTATGTTTAAAAACCATTTATGAGTGAGTATATGTAATAACTGTCTTTCTGTGTCTGGGTTACCTTACTCAAAATGTTTTCTAGTTCCATCTATTTGCCTGCAAAATTCAAGAAGTTGTTAATTTTTTTCTGCTGTGAACTCCGTTGTGTAAATGTACCACATTTTCCTTATCCAATCTTCAGTCAAAGGGCATTTAGGTTATTTCCAGGTTCTGGCTATGACAAACAGTGCTGCCATGAACACAATTGAGTATATGCCCTTGTGGCATGATTGAGCATCCTTTGGATATATACCCAAAAGTGGTATTACTGAATCATGAGGAAGGTTGTTTCCTAATTTTATGAGAAATTGCTACACTGACATCCATAGGGACTTTAACAGCTTGCTTTCCCACCAGCAATGCAGGAGTGTTCCCTTTACCCCACAACCTCTCCAGCATAAGTGGTCATCAGTGTTTTTGATCTTGGGCATTCTTACAAGTGTAAGATGGAATCTCAGAGCCATTTTGATTTGCATTTTTCTGATGACTAAGGATGATGAACATTTCCTTAAATGTCTTTCAGCCATTTTAGACACCCCTGTTGAGAGTTCTCTGTTTAGGTCTGTACTCATTTTTTTACTGAATTATTTGGTCTTTTGATGACCGATTTCTTAATTTCTTTGTGTATTTTAGAGATCAGACCTCTGTCTGATGTGGGGTTAGTGAAGATCTTTTCTCATTCTGTGGGCTGTTGTTTTGTCTTGTTGACTGTGTCCTTTACTTTATAGGTTTTCAGTTTTAGGAGGTTCCATTTATTAATTGTTTCAGTGTCTGTGCTGCTGGGGTTATATTTAGAAAGTGGTCTCCTGTGCCAATGCATTCAAGTGTACTTCGCACTTTCTCTTCTATAAGTTCAGTGTGGCTGGTTTTATGTTGAGATCTTTGATCCATTTGGACTTGAGTTTTGTGCATGGTGATAGATATAGGTCTATTTTCATTCTTCTACATGTTGATATCCAGTTATGCCAGCAAGATTTGTTAAATATGCTTTCTTTTTTTCATCTGATTTTTTTTTGCTTCTTTGTCAAAAATCAGGGGTTTAAAAGTGTATGGATTAATATCCAAGTCTTCTATTTGGTTCCATTGGTCCTCCTGTCTGTTTTTATGCCAATACCAGGCTGTTTTCAGTACTGTAGCTCTGTAGCAGAGTTTGGTATCAGGGATTGTGATGCCTCCAGAAGCTCTTTTATTGTACAGGATTGTTTTGGCTATCCTGGGTTTTTTGCTTTTCCAGATGAAGTTGAGTACTGTTCTTTTGAGGTCTGTGAAAATTTTTGCTGGGATTTTGATAGGCATTGCATTGAATCTGTAGATTGCTTTTGGTAAAGTTGTCATTTTTACTATGTTAATTCTACCTACCTAAGAGCATGGGAGATCTTTTTTCTCCAATTTTTTTCTTCAAAGATTTAAAGTTCTTGTCATAAAAGTCTTCCACTTGTTTGGTTAGAGTTACTCTGAGATATTTTATGCTATTTGTGGCTATTGTGAAGGGTGTTGTTTATCTGATTTTTTCCCAGCCCTTTTATTATCTCAAGGCTATTGATTTTTTTTTTTTGAGTTAATCTTATATCCTGCTACATTACTGAAAGTGTTTACAAGTTGTAGAGCTTCTTGGTAGAATTTTTGGGATCACTTATGTAAAGTGTCATATTATCAACAAACAGTGAAAGTTTTACTTTTTTTCCAATTTGTGTCCCCTTGATCTCCTTTTGGTGTCTTCTTGCTCTAGCCAGGAACTCAAGAACTATATTGAATAGTTATGGAGAGAGTGGACAACCTTGTCCTGTTCCTGATTTCAGTGGGATCAATGGGAGTTTCTGTCCATTTAATTTGATGTTGGCTGTTGGCTTGCTTTATATTGCCTTTTTTATGTTTAGGTCTGTTCTTTGTGTCCCTACTCTCTCTAAGACCTTTATCATGAAGGGATGTTGTATTTTGTCCAAAGCTTTTTGGCATCTAATGAGATGATCATATGGTTTTTATTTTTCAGTTTGTTTATATGGTGATTATGTTGACAGATTTTTGTATGTTGAACCATCCCTGAATCTCTATGTTGAAGCTGACTTGATCATGGTGGATGATGGTTCTGATGTCTTTTTTGTATTCAATGTGACAGTATCTTATTATCAAATATCAATGTTCATGAGTGAGATTGCTCTATAATTCTCTTTCTTAGTAATGTTTTTCTGTGGTTTGGGTATTTATGGTTTGTAGCACCATAAAAAGAGCTTGGCAATGTTCCTTCTGTTTTTATTGTGTGGAATAATTTGAGGAGTATTGGTATTAGTTCTTCTTTGAAAATCTTGTAGAATTCTAAGCTGAAACCATGTGGTCCTGGGCTTTTTTTGGTTGGGAAACTTTTGATGACTGTTTCTCTTTCTTCAGCAGTTATAGGTCTGTTTAATTTGCTTATCTAAAGCATTCATTCTTAAAATGTCTCTGAGAGATTCTTCCAAGTGCTGGTGAAATCACTTCCCTCCCTACCACTAAAGAACCTTTTTAGCAGCAAAATGCAAGAAGAATGAGGCAGAAGATGCTTAATACTCAGTTAACAGCTAAAAGTGAGCAATGTAGGATCGTATGTTTCAGGGACACTTACTCTGAGGCTTAGAATTTATAGAAATAACCTGGAAATCCACATCTGGTTTTGAACTTGCGCTTCTTTCTTGTTTATGCTGATTTGGCAAACCTTGATAATTATTTTTCTAGTGTCTTGAATTTTTTCTTGGAATAGAAATGTAGCTTTTGTTTTCTTGGAATATAACAGCTTTGGAGAGTTAGAATATGATTCTATTAAATCAAATTAGCAATCTCTCCAATTTTTGCAGTCTTCCTTGCAGCACTTGGTAACCATGACAGTTAGATATAAACCATGAGATCAAGAGAAATCTGCTGGTAATGGATGTACTTCCTTTTCTACAGTAGCACACTCACTTGGTGTTGTATATGGCTTTCTGTCTTCTGAGCCAAAGTCCTTCCATTTTCAGGAGTCCTGCTTCCATATTGGAAGTTTGCCACCTTCGTTACATATCCATGATCCCTTTCCCTGTATATGTGACTTCCAAGGAATCTGTCTCACTCCTAGTCTCCCAGGAGGAGGGATAAACATTGGTTACACCTCTGCCAGGGAAGAAATTTTAGCAATACATGGGTATTATTTTAAGTGTTTAATAAAGTAACCATTTTTGCCACTACATCATTACTATTGTGATCCATTTGGTAGAGAAATTATTACACTATCATCTGAGAGTATAAACTAATTAAATCTTTTAATTCCAATGATACAGCAAGTCTAGATGCTATAGTGTGCACAGTTTTTATAAAAGAGAAAGATAGACTTCTTCAATCCTTGTGTTTATGATCTTTATAGGCTCCAACCAATCACCGCAATAACAAATAGGTTTCTTCCCATGTGAAAATTAATTTGATATGGCAGGAGTATAAAGAACAATAATGCACTGAAAAACACTAATGTCTTGAGATTAAATGTAGGGGTAGCCCCAGCCAATCTCCTTGCTTGTAGGGCAGGGTCGCCTGAGGATATTTTTTACTAATAAATATTGCTGGTGTGCTCTCCCTCGGCCCTTTTGCTTTCCTGTTCTCTGCTGGAACCACGCATTCTGTGAGTTTTTCCCTATTAAAGCTGAAAATATTCTTATAATTTCTGTCTGCCTTCATTTACGCCAATACAATTAAATAGATGCAAATTGTATCTATTATTGACCTGGTAACATTTTTTCAATTATCACTTTAAAGGGTATATTTTCCAGATGTGTTCCTTTTGACCCAATGAAACATTCAAACTCAATATTACATCATTTAGGTCAGGGTTAAGACTCACTGGTTGGAACAGTGATAATGGGTTTATATCATTTGAGCATGGACTTTCATTCAGAACTGTAGTCATTTTTTTTTTTTTTTTTTTTTTTTTTTTTTTTTTTTTTTTTGCACAGAGCTGCCTTGAGCATCCAGCAGTTCAGATAGTCCTCAGAAATGAAGTATGCCACCTTCCCATCTACTCTCAGGTCCAGAATAAAGTCACAGCTTATGAAAGCAAAAGCCATTTCCAGTTGTCAAAAATGTGTATTAAGATAGCCAAAATAAGAGTGGAAATAAAACCAACAAGCTAATAGTATAAGGAGTGGAGGAGACAAAGAAAGGGAGCAGTAACTTAAAAGTCACCTCTAAGACTTCAGAAGGAGTTCTGGTAAAAATTCTGTCTGGGAACTTTCCATTCCTTTCACAATCCCTGGGTATCTCTGCATTTCCCAGGTTGCTTTGCATTCAGGTGCCTTTAAGAAACTGAAAGTCTGCCAAAAACCACTCCCCACTACACACACAAAGCTATGGTAAAATAGAATCTGCTGAGATAATGTCTGTTTTATTCCTTTCAGAAGAAAACTGTGTTAATAAATGCCTGAGACATTTAACAATGTGGCTTTCATTTTGAGCACACCATTGCTTGATATTGAATCGATCCATTTTGATATAAAATGCCAGGAATATAGAATGCTCATATTTTGCCTATAAATAAATAAATAATAGGTACACAAAACTTATTTGCTCAGTTGGAGTAAGGGAGGGTGAGACTTCTCTGCATGTGTTTGCATCTTATGAACTGTATTCAGCTTCACAAGCTCTCATTCATCTCTCTAGAAATCCAATTTCTCTCTCGCAGGTTCATCCGCCAGCGTTCTAATTTTCACATCAAACTGCATATTACTCATTGTCAGGCCAGTTGTTCTGGAAGAGTTGTTAGTGTCTGAAATCCTCTGCCAAAGTTTTCGATTCAGTTGCAGATAGTTGCCAGGCCTCATGTTTTGCAAACGACCATTGCTTCATCCCACCATATGACTAAAAAATAGAAAAATAAAAACGCTTGAAGTTTCAAACCTGAATGTATTTGATTCGACCCAGGATCAGTGAGAATTACACTTTTTGAAAGGTAAGTTTGAATTTTTTTTTTTTTTAAAAAAAATGGTTGACCAAAGAATGTGTGATTTCTTTCGAGTTAAGCACATAATCAATTCTAAATAAGTCACTGGTGAAAGAGTATATAAATGATGGAACAACAGTACTTGAAAACCCACATATTTCTGTGAGATTATATGGATACATTATAGAGCTATGAAACCAAACTATTATTCTTAGCATACATTTATTTTTACTTAACCTATCCATGCAAACAAAAGGAGTTGTCTTATTTTAAAAGAATCTTTAATTGTGTTTCAAGTTGTGGCTATAATTTATAGAACCCATTTCAACTTGGCATGCATGCCTGCTCCATTTTACATATCTTGGGTCTGATCTCTCACAGATCTACATTTCTTAAATCTATACAACTCTTGCTGACTGGCGCCAGAATGAGGGCAGACATGAAGTGAATAAAGATCCCTGCATCCAGCTGCTCCTAAAGCCACCTACGTCTCAATTTTCACCTATATAAACAGTGAGTTCCACTGTGGCTTAACCACTTTAGGAAATGAGTTCCACTGTGGCTTAACCACTTTAGGAAATTCTTCCAAAAATCACAGCAGTTTAATTCTGACAATATTCACTTACTTATCAAACATCCTGAAATTCTTCCTATTTAATAATCATTACTTAGCAGTTTTACTTCTTCCCATGTCCATCTAAGTTAGGAATAACACTCAGACCAAATGTAGATCATCAGCAATTTTCATAGACAGTTTTATTCACACACAGTTGTTTCCATTCATTAACTTACTGCCCTGTGGTTCAAATGAGAGAGGTGAACAGGTAGGTTGGCACACAAATGTCTAAATTATTTATGACTTGGCGCCTTTACAGAGTCCTGGACTAAAGACTTCTGAAGTCCTCAATACAGAACTGTCCCTTTCAATTTAGCTCTCTAGTCCCATGCTATGAAGATGAGCCAGAGGCCCTTTTCAGTTCTACTTGTAAAGACAAGTTTGAACTCTGTCCTTATTTCATTTACCTACAGCTGCTTTCCTGTTTTCATCCCACCGTCATTCTCTTCCCAATCAGTAGAAACTGCTAGTTTTCCCAATGCCCTATGAGAGTAAGAAAGAAAGATTACCACCAGGATTCAGAAGGCAAATTGTCATCCTTCCTACTCTACTATTGGGAATAGATCAGAATGTACAGATGGCTACTCAGCACAAAATCTGACTTAGAGAAAACTACTATGGGCTTTTTAGATAAAATATTTCTCCACTCTATCCCCATCAATGGTGAATGCTTGATACAAGTCAGCTTGATAGAAGCTTGCTTTACCTCACATCTTAGGCATCAGAGAGGCAATGATCATCTCAGTGCACCCCTGTAGTATCCAGAATTGGGGAGGGATCTCTGCTAAGCTCCCAAAGCAGCTAGCTTCTTCAATCCTCTTTTCCAGCATTTCTTATGGGCTCGCAAATCTGACCACATCAGTGAGGCTCACATCCTCAAAAGCAGTTATTTTGGTTTTAGAAAATGATATGCAAGTTTTTTAAGATAATTAAAACTGTCCCTTCCTTAAGATTTTAAAAGTTAATTTAAAAACTTTTTATTGTACACAAATTCTGACAAGGCTGTTTAGGAGCCTTTTCTCAAGCTTGGTCCCATTTTACAAACTTAATTAATTATTTTTCAATAGTTTTTGTAATTTAATATATTCCACTTTACTGTATTAAGTTAATCTGTATGCATATTAAAATAGAATACATACATAATTTATTAAAAAAAAAGTGAGGGAAGTTTTGTCTTAGTCTGATTTCTGTTGCTAATAACCTAATGTCATAGAATAAAAAAGTTATACATAAAAAATTAATTTGGAAGGCCGGGCGGTGGTGGCGCACGCCTTTAATCCCAGCACTTGGGAGGCAGAGGCAGGCGGATCTCTGTGAGTTCAAGACCATCCTGGTCTACAAGAGCTAGTTCCAGGACAGGCTCCAAAACCACAGAGAAACCCTGTCTCAAAAAACCAAAAAAAAAAAAAAATTAATTTGGAAACATTTCTACTAAAACCAAAGGTTCACACATGGTAATTGCTGTCTTGCTGGCAGACATGAGGAATATAAGGCACTGTATGATCGGAAGAAAAATTAAGAGAACTAATAAAAATTTTATGATCTTTTATGATTGTCCATTAATTCCTTAATATAAATATGATCAACAAGATATCTCAGTAGGTAAAGAAACCTACCACTTAGACTGATGACAAGAATTTGATCACCAGAACCACATCTGATAGGAGAGAATTGATTCTCAAAAGTTGTCCTGTGACCTCCATATGTGTACCTATGCACATTCATGCCCACATGCATACACACATCTCACATTTAAAAATTATGTACATACACACACACACACACACACACACGCGTGCGCACGCGCGCATCCATTCATGAACAGAGTCCTAACAATTTAAAGTTTCTGTAATAGATTTCCATGTGGACATAAATGTCATAGGGACAAACTATTTTCACATCATCTAATTGCATTCTCTCTCTTACTATTCCTATCTCTATCAGTACTTTTGGCCCTTTTGTATATAACCACAAGGTCATGGCCTACCAGCAACGTTTCAGCGCATCCATCTGAAGCGGCAGATCCATGGTTTCCCTTGACTCCGCCCTTCTTTCTCCCAGCATTCACGTTCATCTTCCACACCTAAGTTCTGCCCTATTAATGGGCCAAAGAAGTTTCTTTATTTATTAACCAAGAAAAGCAACACACAGACAGAAGGACCTCCTACACCAGAAATTCAGTGGTGGCAGTGAATTTCATGAATCTCAAATGACTGAAAGACATTTAAGGAATTACTCAACATCATTAATCATCAGGGAAATGCAAATCAAAATGACTCTGAGATACCATTTTACAGCTGTCAGAATAGCTAAGATAAAAAACACCGATGACAGCTATGTTGGAGAGAATGGAGTAAGAGGAACACTCCTCCATTGCTTGTGGGAGTATAAACTTGTACAACTACTTTGGAAATCAATATGAGAGTTTCTTAGAAAATTGAGAATGAATCTACTTCAAGACTCAGCAATACCACTCTTGAGTATATACGCAAAGGACGCTTATTCATAACACAAGGGTGCTTGCTCAACTATGTTCATAGCAGCATTATTCATAATAACCAGAACCTGGGAACAAGCTAGATGCCCCTCACCTGAAGAATGGATTTAAAAATGTGGTACATTTACACAACGGAGTATTACTCAGCTGTAAAAAACAATAACTTCATGAAATTTTCAGAGAAATGGATGGAATTTAAAAAACCATCCTGAGTAAGGTAACCAAGAAAGACAAACATGGTATGTACTCACTCATAAGTAGATACTAGATGTGAAATAAAAGATTGCAGTCCACAGCTCCAGAGAAGCTAGGTACAAGAAGGACCCTAAGAAAGGCATGTGTGGATTGCCTTGGGAAGGGGAAACAGATGAGATCTCCTGGATAAACTGGGGGTGGGACTGGAGGGTGAGAGAGGGGTGAGAGCATGAAGGAACAGGATGGTTGAGTTGGGGGAGGGATAATGGCAGTGTTCTAAACAGAAAAGGACATTAGTCTGGTAAATAGAAGGAAATTGATTGGGTATCAGAGGCCTAAAGGCAAGTTTTTATTTATCAGGAGCTCCTTATAAACCACCAAGAACCTCCCTTAATCTGAACCAGCAGTTATCTACCTAAGGCAAGAGGATACAGCTCTGCATCATTCTAAACAGCCTATATCAGATCAAAGACACCACCCTAATGACTATCATATAAAAGTTGCTTGCTTTTCCATCATTTTGCTTCTCTCTGCCCACACCATCCCCAACCTTTGCAGTTCAATCCCCAACAGATTTTCCTTTTACTCATGGAGCAGTCTAGTTTAGTGTTTTCATTGTACTCTCATTTACTTCAGTACGTTTCTTTAACAATCCAAGGGGCTGCAATCCTTAAAAATTACGCTCCTGTAACAGGTCCGTAGACCTAGAAGGAATAACTGACTACATGATGAAAGTACCATTTATGCCACAAAACTCAGCATATAAAGAGTGTCACCTCCCAAAATATAAACAAAGACCTAATCCATCAAAGTCCAGAGTTCTAGGAAAGTCTCTAAACATACTAACCTTCCTTTTTGACTTCTGTAGTTCTGATTCTGGCTAACTACAATTGTTAAGTAAGGTATGCAAATCTAGGATATGATTTTTTTGCCTAAAAGCCTTGAAAAAGCCTTGGGGCACCATTAGAATTTCCAAACACCCAGTACAGTAACCAGTTGGCTACTAAAGACTTTCTGTTAGCTTAGGTTCACCCCTATGCCGTCTCCTCTGGGAGATATACCACAGAACTTGACCATATAAAATGTTATTTGGACAACTATTTCTCATTAATGATTATACTGCACAGTGTCTACCCACAGCTGAGCGAGAAACATATATACATACATACATACATACATACATACATACATACATTCATACACTAACCTGTGGATTTTCTAAGTAGAACTCAAAATCAAACTGAACAAATTTTTGTTAAAGAAAAAGGGTGAGGGGAGAAGCCAGCATGAACAGAACCAGTCAGGTAGCATGTGGGAGTGGAGATAGCCAAGCCTTGTAGGCACAGGTGGCAGGAAGCTGAACTAGGGGCAACAGGAACCTGGCTAGGGGATGAAGCTAAACCAGGAAGGAAGCTGGGAGCACTAGCTACGTTTCAAAACCAGGTGGATAGATTTGGGTTCTGGCCACATGGGCACCAAAATGTAGTTGTAATTAATGAGGTCTACAATAACCCTGAATAAAGGATAACAAGTATTTATTTGAGGAAAAACTCACAATAAGGTTAGAGAGCCATGATCCTCTGTTTGTGCTAAAAGCTGCAAACAGAACTCTGACCACCACACAAGAGAGCAAACATGTTTTTTTTCTCTGTGCTTATCAGTCCAAAAGGCTATTGGCTGAATGAATTCCCACAACACATACACACACATACATGTATGTATGTATGTATGTATTTATGTATATGTATAACATACACACACACACACACACGAAATAGGGGTTCCAAAAGCAGGAAATGATAAATGGTCAACTGTTACTTTAGTCAGATATTTGTGTTATAATTATTAACTTTCAAGTATTTGGGAACATGTGAGATACAATGGGAGATAATCTGGTGTTACAGATTGTGGGAGACCAGCTTCAATAAAGATACCACTTACTATGGTAGGTGCATGGGGATTAGAAAAATAAGTAAAGAGAATGAAGATATGGGTAAAAATAATAAAACAGAAACATAGGATAGTGCCAGGAGGGAGTTCCAGTGAATACTGAAATTGCCCATTTTTAATTTCCATTTGCTCATTTGCTTAAATATCATGACCCCAAAAAGTCAGAATAAGATAAAAAAAATTGCATTAACTAAGGAAATCCTGGAGAAGGAAAGTCTAAAGAAACTGCAGGTGCAAGCACCACAAAAAAATACAAGAGATGGAACAGAAAATGTCAGACTTAAAGACAGGAGAGAAAAAATAGACACAATGGTCAAAAAAATGTTTAATCAAAAAATTCCTGACACAAAACAGCCAGGAAATCTGGAAAAATATGAAACAACCAAGCCTAAGAATAAGAGAAATAAAAAGGAAAAGAATACCTCAAAGGTACCGAAAATACGTTTAACAAAGCCATCAAAGAAAAATTTCCTAACTTTTACAAGGACATGTCTATAAAGACACAAGAAACTTACATAACACCAAATAGATTGGGCCAGAAGGAAAAATCCCCTCCTCACATCAAAACACTGTGTTATAGAATATTTGTTTACACTGTGTCTTTGCCAATGACCCTTCTCATTATTATAATAAAGAGCTGAATGGCCAATAACTAGGCATAAACAGGTTAGGCTAGATGTTCACATAGAAGAGTAATCTGGGAAGAAGAAAAGCAGAGACGCCAAGAAGAAACTGAAGAAGTTGGACATACAGTACAGAGATGAGGTAACTGAGACATGTGGCAAAATGTATATTAATAAAAAAAAAGATTAAGTTATAAGAGATAGCTGGAAATGAGCCTATGATAAGCCTATGAGATTTCATAATTAATAGGAAGTTTCCATGTTATTGTTTGTGAGCTGTTGGGTCAATGAGAAAGCTTACTACAACACTAAACATACAGAACAAAGAAAGAATATGAAAAGTTGCAAGGGGGAAAAAGGCTTTATATGTAAATAGCTACATATAAAGGCAGACCTATTAAAATTACATATGACTTTTCAAGAGAGACTGTAAAAACTAAAAGAGCATAAACTGGTGTTGCGAAGCCTCGATGGTCAATCGTTGTACTCTATCATGGCCTGGCAGATCTCTCCAAAGCCCAACAACATAATAGACTCCCTCCCCAGTGAGCCTCACCGCCCTCTACCTGCTCTTATCTGGAGAATGTCTTTAGGCCCAGAGGACTGACCTTATCTATAAGCTGTCTCTATGTCTGACTGCCTGATTTATCTGTAATAATTGGCACAATTTTCTGCTAGAATCTTTCACTATGTTGCACATACGGTCACTAAGACCTGTACTAGGAGCTTTGCTATATGATTCTACTGCCACATATAAAGCCTTATGATAAGAGCATCCCACTTAATACAAATTAAGGTTTGTCTCCAGGCTCCCCAATCCGATATATTTCCTACATGTTGGAATAAAGTTGAGCTGGTTCACTGAAGTCATATCCTGGAGGCCTATCTCCATCATATCCACAGCCATCTGACCCCTGTTCCATTGCCTCCTGTGACCAGTCTGAACAGATAGCAACATTCTAAAGATACACTTTATCTCTCAATCTACTGTTAGACTGCTAAAATAATGTGCCCTAAGGATAAGGGAATTTTCCCCAGGAATCTCATGAGTTTGGGAAAGAGAGGGAACTTGTCTCTTTGAAAGAGATTTCAAACAATTCTAGCAACTTGACAAACTACCTTTCAGAACACTAAGAGACTAAAACCCTGATAATTGTGAGTCAAGCTTAAAACTGCACCTTGAGCAGGATTTCTTGGACGTGAGTATGCTTGGCCCTCTACTTCAACATTTTCGTACTTCAGTGCCCTGATGGTGGACTTGAGGCATATGCTTGATCTTTATTCCTTCTTGTATTTTATCAGTTGCACAGAAGCTATACCTGATCTTATCAGCTGCTAATTGTGCCTCCAGAGCTGACTCCACATAGGGAGACAAATGTTGTTTAAACTAAATCTCTATCCTTTTATTTTTACCAATAAAGACTTGGGAACCAAATTCTGGGGTGAAAATATGTTAGCTCAGAGAGCCAGAGAAAGCAGACAACTGGCCTTCTTCCTTCATCAACATCCCAGAAACAGTTTCTCTTTCACCATCCCAAACCAAAAAGACCGCCAAACTCAAAGTCCCCCTTACTACTTCCTGCTTGTCTCCCCATCCATCTTCCCGATTCCCTCATATTCTCTATATCTACTTTCTGTCAACTACATGTTTGCTCTGCCTTGTGACCTATAGTTGATTTTATTTATTCCTGTTTACAATAAACAGAAATTATTTTTAATTAAGAATGTGTACTAGGGCTGGGCCACACTACAGTTAGAGGCAGAGTTTTTCAATAAATACCATGGTTTCAGCATTTACAGTGTGATAAAAGATCCTGCAACATTTCCTCTTTTTGTCTAAATAAACAGAAAATGTTTTAATTCTAATATGGTAAAACTGTGTTCAATAAGAAACACTTATCAGGTAAGAACTAAATTAACAATGTCTAGTCCATTTGTATTTGGTGACTTTGGAGAAAGTATTCTATTATATATCCTATTTTGTGAGTCCAAAGTTTTGTACCTAAACCACTTTCTATCATAATTTGTGTTACCAACTTAAGAATATCCTTTTAGACTTTAAAACATTCCTTAGAAAATCAACTTAAGCTTTTATGTCTCTCAACTTCGATAAACCTTATATCTCGTTTATGAGTTTCTTTCCTGAATTTGGGAACAAGAAAAACTGTAAAACTGTAAGTATCTAGTAATCTTCAACACTGTTAGATACCTGAGAAGTATAAATGCTACCTAAGTAAAAAGAAAGTGCAAAGTATGCAACTTCCAAAACTACAAAAATTATAGAGCATTTGGTTACCTGGACAGTCACCCAAGGTTTCTCTGCAATTTTGGAGCATTTATCTTCAGCCTACAGGCCCAGAATATCTGACAGATTTTTCTGTGAAGCAGTAATTTTGAAGGACTGTCCTACCTTGTCTTGACAAAGGTAGTGGAATTACTTTGTGTCCTACTTGTCCAATTTGGACAGCATACTGTCAGGAGTTGACATAAGAACAGTTTTTTTCCCCATGGCTAGCTTTGCCACATTTGAAATAAACTCTATATGAATGTTCTGCAATGCCCATCATCTTCTTTGAAGTAGATTGGTGCTCTCAGGAACAGATGTGCCTCCCTCTAATGAAAAGCCTTATGTTATTAAAACATCTTAAATGCTATATTCTGTAGATCTTTGAATATTTGAAAGCCACCTATTTATAAAATGTATCTTTAATTAACCTTGAAAACAACCTAACATGACAAGTTTCATTGTTATAGGTGACTAACTATAAACTACTAACCAGCATTTCTTAATTATTCTAAAAAGTTTGTAACAGTAGATTTCAAGGACTAGAACTTTACATTATACTTTGAAATGAGTTGCGTTTACAACACCTCAAAAAAGAGTAGAATAAAATTTGTATAAATATACAAAAATTCAAATCAATGTAAAATATTTGAGAATAGTACCGGCTTTTTAGTTTAAAAGTAGATTCACTATTCTACTCCTTTATCCTATCATTCCTATACCCCCTTTTTCTTTTCATCACTTATCGCCCTTTTTCACCAGCACTAAACTGGAAAGAAAGAAGACTAGAAAAAGAAAGAAAGAAAGAAAGAAAGAAAGAAAGAAAGGAAGGAAGGAAGGAAGGAAGGAAGGAAGGAAAGATTACAAAAACATCCATAACTCACTGGACAGCAAAACCACCAACCCACCTCTCAGGAAAGTGGGAAGTTCTTAAAAATTGCTTCCTTCTGTTTTGGAGTGAACGCACCTTTTGGGGACCCTGAGAAAATTGGGATAATTGTCAAGTCCTGAGAGAACTAGCTGTTATCATTTGTTATCAAGTTTCTGCGGGAAAGGGCAGGGCATGGAACTTGTTAAAGAATTCTGTGAGGCTGTACCATTTTAGATAACTGCTTTGAAGTTTCCTGGGCAGTTTGTAGTTCAAAGTTGATCTTTGGGTGGTGTTTGTCACCTTAGTGGTATTAACACAATATAGGTGGAGTCATCATGGCAGGGCCACATCATCTTCTTGGAGCTCTCAAAGGTCACTGCCAGGATTGGTCATGATTCACTGTAGAAAACTTAAACATAAATTTAAAAATAAATTCCATATTCAGCAAATCTCTGAAAAGTTAAATAACCACAATCTATTAAGTATATCTGGGGTACACAAACTTCCTAGCTACCTGCTTCAGACTCAAACCTGAAATCATGTACAGTAAGTCAGTGAATCTTGTTTATAGAATTTGTATTATGTATGACCACTACTATCATGGCATAAGGCTTACATATACACAATAATCTTATAGATTTTGAGATTGTATTTATACTTTAAGAAAAGTTTTAGAGCGTCAAATGAAAACCAAAAGAATATGAGATGAATGGCAATAGGAGAATCCCTTATATTTTGTTTTCTTCTTTCACATACCTGGTGACTCTTCTTATGGGAGACAGAGATTTTCAATTTGCCTTTAACAAGTATGTGTTGGTTTAGAGAACAAGAGAGCCACATTCCAACCCTAATGCCAGTTTTAGTTCTCAATTGAATTGGGACCACATAAAGAACACTTGCCATTTGTGTCTGTAGAGGGCAGCAAAAACAAGCATTTGGGAAGATTTAAGAAATTCTATCCAGTAGTAGGTGGGTGATACCATTAGGCCAATTTACTTTTTCTTGAGACATTTTCTCTTGATAATCTGTCCCTTTTCTTCACATGTTTCACTTATTCTCTTAATTGGATGCTTAAATTTCTCTGGAAGACAAAAGCAAAACTGTCCCACCCCTAATTTGAAGGGGATGTCCTTTTTTTTTAAGGCAGATTATGTCTTTCTTAGAGAAAAATGAGTTTTTTGACAACAGAAAAATTATTATCCTTCAGTTAAAAAAATTAAAAATTTGAACCTAAATATATATTAATATATGTGGGTAAATATACCTATATTCCCCTTTCTCTTTATATATAAATTCAAGGTATTGATTTAATTATTTTTATTTATTAAACATGTATTTATTTTTAGATCACAAGGGACATTCATTATGAATTTCAGCTTGCCTTTCACAAGTGGCTTTAAATTTAAATTATTCTAATTCCAATTCTTATGTGCCTCCAAAGTTTTGGGATTAAAGGCATGTGTCACCACTACCCTGCTCAAATATTTTATCTTAGCTTCAAATCACTCCAACCCTTAGAGATTTAAATAAATGAGTTTGAACAATAGAAATCCTTTGAATTTATTTAAAATATTTAAGTCTCTTAACTGTGTTTTAAATACCAAACCAAAAACATATCCTTTTTATTTAAGAAGAAAACTCAAAAAATTCTGTCCAAGATGGCATGTCTGTTTCATATGTATGAAAGAATATGTAAATAGTGTGACCACGTGAGTGTGTTTCTGAATGTCCTGTATGTGTGTATTGCTAATTGGACATGGTTTACAACTGTTCTAAAAAACATCATGTGGTCTGTCAGTACCTTACACCAAGTGAACAGGTGCCATCTTGGCTACAGGCAGGTCAGATGATCTTACCATCTTTACTAAGGGTGATCACATGGGCAACTGCCATTTTTAGTAAGGGTAAAATATATGTGTGCATATGTATGCATATGATTTGGATTTAACTATAATTTAAATGTAAGCTAGCTTTATCTCTCTCGCACACGTGCACCCGCATGTGTGTGTGTGTGTGTAGCTATTGTCTAAGAAAATATACTTTAAACAGTCCTAATGAGCCCTGTTCACTGTATCTCATTCTAGAATAAGAAAACATGTCTCAAATACTTTAAATTATTATATAATTTTAATGATAATATAAACATATGGTTATATCTGTTACAACATACTATATATGTGATTTAACACTGCTTTAAAATATATTCTATATAGTGATAAAATTGAAAGATATAAAGATCTATTTCAGATTAACAAAAGCTAATTTTTAGGAATTTATACCACCCAGTTCTTCCTGTAAGCTGCTTAGAAGACCTTCACTACTGTCAGTTTTTAGTGATAAGTTTCTAATGAAAATGGGAATTTTTATTTACTTCTTTGTCCTTTGCAAGCATAAATCTGTCCTACTCATTTAAAATCAGTTACAGTCAAGCTGGAGGACACTGAGTAAAATATTTCTCAACAGCCTCTCAGCATGGATCAAGACAGAGAATACACTAGTATCATTGTAGTCATAACTCATATATGCCCAATAGACAGATAGTTTTCAAATTCTCAGAGATCCTGGCAAGCACCCCTATTTCCTGCAAAGAAGATGAATTAGAACAGAAGAACCTCCACCTGAACTTGCTTCACAAACCACTGAGAAACCCCACCTTTCACATCAACTGCTGCAAAGACCCTCTTCAGACTATGGGCAACAGGACACTGGGAAATCAACTGCATAAAGTTGCCTAAGGTTAGGCTGGTCCTTCCATGAGTTCTAACTCCACAGAAGCCTGTGGTATCTTCTGGGGCCTTGCAGGCCTACCTCCTCAAGCTTGGAAGATGGATGTTGCCCAGAGACCTATAGAAGCCCTCAACAACCATGGGGGACCCTGGTGTTGGCCACCCTAGATAGCCAATCAAGCAAATTTATGTCATTCTTTAATCATTAACTCAGGTAACATTTATTCCTCTCAGGGCTCTGATGCTATTTGAGGATTACTAGCTTTGCCATCTTAGCAGCAGAAAACAAGGATTCAGCTACTTTCTCAATCTCACACTCTTAGAGCCAATACTAAGTCTAGACACAGTTCACCTTGTTACCAGCCTCAGGAAGTTACAAACTCACAGAACAGATTTCTCTTGAGTGTTAAAGTGATGTTATAATGATGGGGAAGCAACAGGTGCTTTTAGGATCACTTGTGTAAAGATAAAAAAGCTTAATATATGAAGATCTAAGAATGTTTTAGGATCTAAGAAGGTGTTTTAAGGTCTGCAAGTTATTAAGATTATAAAGATCTGAGAAAAAATGCTTAAGTACTGATAAAGAGTAAGTGATTTGAGACATTTAAAAGAATGAAACGTTCCAGATTTCTCCCTTTCAGTATGCTGTTATATTAAGTCTTAATATTAATTAACAAAATTCTGATAAGCAATTAATCTAGCTCTGGCAGAATACTACCATTGTCATCATAGCCACAAACTCAAGATTTCAAATTCCCTTTGGTGGTTTCCTAACTATACATTTAAAAGGTAATTTTATTGTTCTAAAAATACCTGTCACAGTTTTCAGGATAGAAGAAAGAGTGTTAATGCTTTCAACCTAAATCATTTCTTGCATGAATATACTGCCAATTCTACATTGTAAATTTCAATACATATTATAAACAATAAAAATGTCAATGTGTGTAAAATTTATACCTTTTTACAAACACAAAAACTTAAGCTCCAAGAAGTCAACTTGAATTCACCTTAAACAGGTTAGATGCACACACACACACACACACACACACACACACACCCCAATTACCAGGACCCAAACAGCCTAAGCCTCTTCACCTTACACTCCTCTCCCTCAATTACCAGAATCTAAGAAAAAAATTTTTCCCTAAACTTAACCTTGTCCTCTGCCCTGCCAACATTTTTTCCAGGTCCGAGTGGTACCATACAGTCCCATAGATCCTGGACAGCAGTGAAACAACCAATTACTCTATGATGTGGCCAACACCCCACCTTTCTCAGGTCCCCTAAGGATGGTTGACAGCCCACAAATCATCAGGAAGCAGTCTCGAGAACTCACTGCCCTCATTTCTCTGAACTGCCATAGCTAAATTCTTACATTTAAAAAAATTAGAGAAGGGCGGAATGTTAGCATCCAGGTACACCTGGGTCTTCACCTTGAGGGTCTGACAAAGTATGTCATTCCTGTGTCACAACTGCCAGGGCAAGCAGTACTCTGTCCGTTTAAAAGGCAAAACTCCACTTACTTCTCTCTCCTCTTCCTCTTCCCCCCCTCTTCTCTTATGCCACTCATGTCCCCAAAGGCCAGTCTCTTCCTTCTTCTCCCCCCTTTTTCATTCCCTTTCTGTCAATAAAACCTCCCACATTGGTTCCATCTGCATGGCGTGTCTGTCTCTCACCCCCGTGGGCTCTCACCCACCAAAGTCTCTCATACACAGAATCATAACAGCCATTATTTCTAAATATATACAATTATAGAATCAGCATTTTCAGAACTTCAAGCAGTTGCCTCTTGAAGTCCTGAATATGTTTCTATAATTTGGTGTACATATTTTAATCTTCCTGACTCTGCAAAATAAAACACTTCCATTTGCCAAATTTGAATTTTTAGGAACTCTTTGAATTATTTCCTGCAGGAAATGTGGTTTGGTTATACAAAGAACAAGTAGGACATTTCCTTACAATTTCCTTGGCTTCTTTCCAAGTAATATAAACATTGTGCTTCTTATGAAATATTGATGATTCTAGCATATTTCCTAGTAATAGCTGATCAATTTCATCAAAACATTGTGCTAGAGGGGTTAGTAGACAGATATAGGGTCTGATGTGTGTTATATACAATGAATGATTTCTGTATTCTGATTTTTGATCTGAAACCTAAGAGCTTTGACCCACTTTACATAATTTTCCTGATTTATAACTCTTCCTTTCCTGATTTGTTTGCATCACTATAGGAAGTAGGGGCTCCAGAAATTGGTGGTCCTTTCACTGTATGAGGAAGAACCCAATTCATTCTTTTTATAAGCCAAAGTATCCTGCTTTGGGAATATTTGTTGCTAATCTCTCCTCCCAAATTATGGCAAGCTCTTTGCCAATGTTCATTTTCTGGCCATAATGAGGTAATTTCAGCATTAGTAAAAGAATAGTTTCTGCTGGGTCTATTCCTGCTAATTGATGAAGTTTCAGTTTTTTCTTTAAGAATCAATTTAGAAACGTATTCTACAGAGGTGTTTAATCTTTGTCTTCTGTGTGGCAAAACTATTCATTCTAAGATAGCATTTGTCTCTGCATAACAGTTCCTGGGGGAGAGTGAGTAGAAGGTAAAATAAGTAAAATACAATCTCGCTCTGATCCAAGTGATCCACATGTGAATGCTATAATTTCTTTTATACCAGAGTCAATCTTCTTGGATTATTAAGTCCTTTATTGATAATTTCAATGTAATAAAACCCCATCATCTCATAAGGAATAATAATATTAGGAGCTGTGACTGTGTTGGAGTGGATATGCCCTTTGTTGGAGGAAGTTTGAAACTATGGGGGTAGGTTTGAGGTTTCCAATGTTCAAGACATGGCCCAGTGTCTTAATCAACTTCCTGTTTCCTTCTGATCAAGACATAGACAGCATCATGTCTGCCATGCTCCTCATCTTGATGATAATGGGCTGAAACTCTGAAAATATAAGTGAGGCACCGCAATTAAATATTTTGCTTATAGGAGTTGTGATCATGGTGTCTCTTCACAGCAATAAAAACCTAAGACAGAAGTTAGTACCAGGAATGTGGTATTGCTGTGATAGGCCTAACTACGTTTTTATTTGGAGTAATATAAACTGGGGGAGTTTTAGTTTAAAAAAAAAAAACAGTGAAAGGCTTTAAGCACTGCTTAATGGGCCATATTAGAAGTATGGAAGACAGTGGTGCCCTATACACTTGACCCATCTTACATTTTGTTTTCCCTCAGAGAATGTTCCAATTCCTAAGAGCTGAACATTAACCTAATGAAGAGAAAGACCAATCTGGATGACAAAATTTTGGTGAAAGTATTATTACACCTGCCCCCTATGTCTATTGAACTTTCAATTTCAATGAAAAAAATTAATTTTGCAGTTTTAGCTTTGGTCACTGATCATTTTATAGTAGTTTGCCAAAATACTCATTTTCTTACCTTTCTTGAACTGTTTTTGCTTTAATTACTAAAGCCATTGTATCCTTGATCACATCCAGAGCATTATGGTTCTTAATAACAGGCATTAAGTCTTATAATTGCTCTCTGGGTAAGTTTCTCCTTTGTTGGCAGGAAATGATTGCATCAAATTGGATACTGGGACCTGCGGGAGGCCCCTAGGGCATTTCCTCATAGTAAAGGGTTACATTTCTGTCCCTTGTTGATCTTCATTAATTAGTCCAATGCCAGCCTTCACCATACCTTATGCATACTCCAGAAGACTGGAGCCTTCCTTTTGGATGATCTCTAGAAATAAACATTGTTTCTAGAAATACTTTCCCTACAAGTCCTTTTCAAATTACCTTGTTTGTCACAATTAAAACTTCTGCATTTTGATTTGTTTAAAAGTATTAGAAATCAAATATAGACTGAAACTGCACAGAGCAGAGCAAGCGGTGAGTGACCAGCCCTTCTCAAATGAACAACCCAGTCTCTTGGCCCTAGGCCTGATGTAGGATTCCCCTCTCTATGCTATGAATACCATTGGTTGATAAATAAAGCTGCTTTGGACCTATTGCAGCACAGAATAGGGCAAGGCAGGAATTCTAAGCTGATAGAGGAGTAGAGAGTAGTCAGAGTCAGAGAGAAGCCACGTAGCTGTCACAGGAGACAAACTTAGGACACCAGATGCAATCTTACCAGTAGCCCCCAACCACGTGGCTATATACAGATGAATAAAAATCAGTTAATTTAAGAAATAAGTGCTAGTTAGAAATATGTCTAAGCTAATAGACCAAGTAGTGTTTTAATTTTACAATTTCTGTGTGGTTACTTCAGATATGGGTGGCTGGGAAACAACTGAGTTCCCTTTGACTACATAGACACTAGGGCACAACCCTGGCCCCCTCCCCCACCCACTTCAGCTGTACTAGCCAGACAGCAGGCAAGCCTCCTGCAGGCAGTCTGCCGCAACACCCCCACATTGGACCCTATAATCCACAAGTCCCACTGCACACTCATCCCCAGTGACTTCAGTGGCTTTCTAGGACAGAGACTGGGACTGAACAGAGCAAAACAAGAAGTTAGTAACCAGTCCCTCAGCTGCACAACCCAGTCTCTAGGCCCTAGGCCCTGGGGCAAAACCCTGTTCTCCTCCCTCACCTGCCTCCATTGTACTACCCAGCCAATGGGCAAATCACCTACAGGCTTGCTGCCACAACACTCCCACACTGGACCCTGTAATCTAAAAGTCCCACTGTGACCCAACAGCTCACCATCCCTGGAGATCACAGTGGCTCCCTGAGACATAGACAGTGACTACACAGAGCAGACCAAGAGCAACTCCTGAAGTAATGACAGCAACTGCAACAATTAGTCCAAGAGAGGATTTGCTGAGACACAGACATCAACTGCAAGGATTGGATCAAGAGGCAAAGACACTACCTGCACCAATTGGAGGAAGAGATGGGTAGGCACCAATGCAGGAATACATTCAAATACCTAAAGAGCAGTATGAGAACATCAGAACCTAGTGATTCTACAACAGGAAGACCTAAACACCCTAACCCAGAAGAAACAGAAGAACACAGCCTTAAATATAACTTTAAAAAGATGATAGAGAGCTGGGCGGTGGTGGCGCACGCCTTTAATCCCAGCACTCGGGAGGCAGAGGCAGGCAGATCTCTGGGAGTTCGAGGCCAGCCTGGTCTACGAGAGCTAGTGCCAGGACAGGAACCAAATCTACGGAGAAACTCTGTCTCGAAGAATCCAAAAAAAAAAAAAAAAGAAGAAGAAGATGATAGAGACCCGTAAAGAGGAAATAAAAAACTCCCTTAAATAAATGGGGAAAAGGCAAACAAAAAAAAATGGGAAGAAATCAATAAATCATTCAAAGAAAGCCATAAAAAACAAGAAAAAACAAACAGGTAAAGCAAACAATACAAACAGTTCAAAACATGAAAATTAAAATATAGGCAATAAAGAAAACATAAACTGAATGAATTCTGGAAATGGAAAAACTGGGTAAATGAACAGGAATTACAGATGCAAGCATAACTAACAGAATACAAGAGATGGAAGTGAGAAAAAATTAACAGGAATTAACAATCACTGATCATCATTAATATTTCTTAATATCAATGGACTCAGTTCATCTATAAAAAGACACAGGCTAATAAAATTGGTGCAAAAACAGGATACACCCTTCTGCTGCATACAAGAAACACACTTCAGTCTCAAAAATGGATATTATCTCACAGTAAAGAGATGGGAAAGATTTCCCAATCAAATGAACCAAAGGAAAAAAAGTAGGTGTAGCTATCTATCCTAATATCTAACAAAATATACTTCATAGTAAATTCAATCAAAACAGGAGGAGAAGGACACTTCATTCTCATCACAGGAAAAAAACATCAAGATGAAGTCTCAATTCTGTTCATCTACACACCAAATACAAGAGCATCCATATATGAAAAAAAAGCTTAAATCACAATAAAATCCCACACATTAATAGTGGGAGACTTCAACATCCCACTCTCACCAATGGGCAGGCCTGACAGACAGAAACTTAACAGAGAAATAAGGGAATTAATAGATGTTATGATCCAAATGGACTGAACAGATGTCTATAGAACATTCCACCCAAACACAAAAGAATATACTTCTCAGCACCTCATGGAAACTTGTCTAAAGTTAACCACATACTTAGTAACAAATCAAAACTTAACAGACACACACAAAAAATTGAATAACCCCCTGTATCTTAATGGATCACCATGGCTTAAAGTTAGAATTCAACAACAACACTAATTGCAGAAAGCCTACAAACTCATTATTCAATGTATTCCCGAGAGAATGTTGAGCACCAAAGAAACCCCACTTGGAGCTTGTTTTTTTATTGGCAAAACTTGCTTTTGGGCAAGGAACTACCCATGTATCCAACACTGACAATATGCATGATGTCCAGACTGAAAAAGCATGATACATGAAAAAGGACTTTCAAATCTTGCCAAGATAGGGTAAGATGGTTTTGAAAAATTTCCTACCTCTGAAAATGGTCTGTCAGCCAAAGTTGGTTGCTCCAATGTTGCCAATGAGACTTTGGGTGATTGCCCAGGTAGCCAGTTGTCTCTGTCATTTGTTGCACATTTTGGAAGTTGCCTGATTGCACTTCCTGTTTACACAAGTAATATTATTTCCCTTCTCAGGTCTATGATGGGGTTGAAGACTAGATAGTTATAGTTAGTTTCCTCTCACTACTTGGCCAAGTTATTTATATAGAAGACATAAACTCATTAGAGTAGGATAATTATTGAAACATTTATCGCATTTCTTGCTTGATAGTTATTTATGCTGGTTGTAATTCTAATTTTTATACCAGATGTTTGTTTTTATTGTATATAACTTAATATTCAGCTTAGGACTTTCTTATTTAAACAAAAATGTAAGGTGCTATAGGAATTCCTACCGCCAGTAGGCTTTATGTTACCCACCCACTTGGGCATAGCCTCTTATACTATAAAAGTCTATGTAAAGCACACATCCAGCCTCTTTTCCAGCTGTGGGATTTGGTTGCTCTTCCCCGATCCAGCAGAGGATTATGATCTGTGAGTCTACCCCTAAACAAATAACCCTCTATTATACTGAATTCTGAGCTAGTGTGGGATTTCTTTTAAACTTCCTTCTTCAGGTGAGGAGAATGGGTGAATCTGGGATTCAGAGATGTTTAGTAACTTTATCTAATAATTTGGAATGTCAGGTACTTCCCGCTGAATGCTGGCTCTTTCCTGGGTTGGGTCACCTGTTCTGGAGTACTCTTTTGTCATTATTTTACGTTCCCTTTTTGTGATTTTGAAATGCATATTATCATTGTCCTTACCTATGGAATTTTCCAACTATGTCTATTAAAATTAGAAACCTCATGAAGATCAGCCCTCACCCTTGTTCCTCTTCTTCTCTTTGCTACTTCTTCTACTTCTTCCCTTATTCTCCTTCTTTCTTCTCCTTATTCTTTCCCTTATTTTTGTTGTTCCCAGTCTGTGGATACCCCAAAAGATCACCAGGGAGACCAACTCACCAAAATGCAAAAGCAAGGTTTATTATTATGCACAAGTATAAGCGGGCAGGGACCTCATCAGCACAGCAGACAGAGGAGGTACCCCATCCTTATAGAGAGCACAATTTAAAGGCAAAAAACATAAAAGTTACATTAGCAGGTTTGGGGTGATGGATTCAATCCTGATTAACTGACACTTGTCTAGGGGTGTCCTGGTGAAAAGTGATGGGTGTGTGCTGGTAGATGATCCTATCTGCAATGGTTGGAACATTAGGAATTTGCTTGAAATGATCAGTTTCTGGGTGATGCCTGGGTAGTCTCAGTTTATGGTCTTTCTTAGAACCAGGTTGTGCCTTAAGAAAAACTACTGAGACTCATGCCTCTATTAAGCTTATCATGGCTGGGTTCTACACTTCCCCCTTTACAAGTACTGATGATAGGACCCAGTCATGGTTCCTGCTTGCCCATGAGTTTAAGGAGATATTACTGGGACCTAGGAACTATTAGCTAACAGATTTTTTAGGACAGTAGCCAGCATAGCAGGTCCTGTAGCTCTGATCTTTTGAGTACACCACCCAAATTGTAATTATAATCCTGGATGTCCTCTTTGGTTCTGTGATTCTGCATAAAGAGCCAAAGTATCTTTTTATTGTAGGACCATTTTAGTTAATAAATCCATTAATTTACAACTCTGGGTCTATTTTTTTTTTTCGAGACAGGGTTTCTCTGTGGCTTTGGAGCCTGTCCTGGAACTAGCTCTGTAGACCAGGCTGGTCTCGAACTCACAGAGATCTGCCTGCCTCTGCCTCCCGAGTGTTGGGATTAAAGGCGTGCACCACCATCGCCCAGCTTTTCTGGTATATTGACAGGCACTATAGGTAGTCAGTTTGCCCCCCATGCCAGGGAGTTCCCTCTTGTCTCATCCTTTCAGCCTATTCTGGGCAGGGAGCATGGGACAACATGTTCCTTTCTGCAACTACTTCAACCTGACATTGGGGCATTGTTAGCAGGACTCAAGTAGGCTGAAAGGCTAGCCAAAGGTAAGGAGGGAATTCAGGCAATGGGGCACTCGTCAGAAGCATCTGGTTCATAGGCTCTGTTGAAGAGACAGGTAGCATTCACTTCAGCTGGACTGGTCCACATCTGCTTTGAGGAAGTCCAGGGCTCACAGTCATTCAGAGCATGCTATAGTCAGCAACTGATGATTAGATGTGTCTTCCAGCCAAGTGGAAACCTATTGAGATAAGTTTAAACTAGGAACAGAAGTTAAAATTTATGTACTTAAAGAAAAATAATACATTTGAAACTTTTAGGCCCATATTGAAATCCATACTGTAGAGAAAGAGCAGATAATAGGTATCTGTAAATAGAAGAACTAGACCTCATTCCTTTTAGTCATAGCAAAAACTACAGATTTTGGTTAGAAGCATGTATATTTTTCTGCTGTCCAGAGAGCCAGTTATGGATTGGACAAAGATTTCTTTGGCCTGATAAGGAATATCTTAAAGTTCATATTTGAATGGCAACCAGAATAAATCTAAAATCTTGAGCTTGTGACCCAAACAGTAAGTATTCATTGCTCTATCAACTTATCAGAACTATACCATAGAAGGAGGAAGAAATCAGAAACATTTTCCATATCTTAACATGTATTTACATCTTAAATCACTTTTTAGACCCTCAAAGCTTATGAACTTTTAAATCCTCAGAACTTTATATATCTTAAAACAATTTTTTAAGTCAAGAGACCTAGTAGCTTTAGAAAAAGCAATGCTTTATATATATATAAAACCAACAAGCTGGTTATAGCTTTGTGGGGATCTGGACACCTTTTGCTGCTAAACTGACATAATAGCTGGCCTAGTCACTATCAGAGATCCCAGAAGGATAAATGAAGTTTACCTGAGTAAAGACCAAGTAGTTCCTCTACATTTTTCTTCTTCTCCATGTTTCTTCACTTCACTTTCTCCCCTTGCACCAAAAATTAAAAAAAAAAAAAACATGCAGAGTTAACATACTTGAGTTAATTTTTTTTAACCTCAGATCCTTGCCTGCCACAGACAACCAATTCTGAGCACTGCGGGGGTACTGCAGCTGGTACTCAAGGCACCTGATAATAAATGGACTTAAAGACAAAAAACACAAGATCATTCCAACAAATGTTGAAAAAACCCTGTGACAGTATCTAGCATTCCTTCATGACAAAAGTTGGAAATGTACTAAAGAGAATATACCTCACCATAATAAAAGCTGCATATGAGTATCTGTCAGCCAACATCATCTTAAATGTAGAAAGCCTGCAGCAACCCCATTGAAGTTAGAAATGAGAAAGAGATGTTCATTGTTCCAAACGTTTTCAGTATTGTGCTCAAAGTACTAGTTGAAGCAATAAAGCAAGTGGCAGAAAATAGAGGGTTAGAAAATGGGAAAGAAGAAATCAAACTATCCTATTTGCAGATGACATGGTATTGTACAAGAGAGATCCCAAAAATTCTACTGGAAATTTTCTAAACACAATATATAAATTCAGAAATGTGGCATGATATAGAATCAGCTAAGATAACCCAAAACTTTTCTATACACCAACAACAAAAATACAAAGAAGGACATTATAAATATGCTCACATTTAGAATAGCCTCAAAGAAATTAAGATATCTAGAAATAAACCTACCCAAGGAAGTGACAGCCTTTCCAATGAAAATTTTGAGTCTTTGAGGAAAGAGATGGAGAAAGATACTAGAAAGTGGAAACACAAATCCCATGCTCATGGACTAGTAAAATTAATATTATGAAAATGGACATTTTTACCATTAGTTATTTACAAATTAGATGAAATAACAATCAAAACTCTCATCTCATTTTTCACAGAAATTGGAAAAAGTATCCTGAACTTCGTATGAAACCACAAGAGAACAAAGCAATCCTGAACAAAAAGAAGAGTGCTGGAGGGATTGTCATTGTAGATCTTAAGATATATTACTAAGCCACAGTAATAAAAACAACATGGTACTGGCACAAGAACAGGCATGTAGACCAGTGGAACAAAATTAAAGACTCAAACATGAATTCATGTAACTTTAAATTTGCATGGCATCTTTTTAAAAAGATTACAAGAACATTAGCTTGAAAAAAGAAAGTATATTGAACATATAATGCTAGGAAAGCTGGTTGTGCACAGCCAGGAGAATTTCATTAGACATATATTGATCTTCTTGAACAAAAACTAACTGAAAATGGCTCAAAGACCTAAATGTTAAACCTGAAACACTAAAGTTGCTAGAATGTATGTAACCTCAGTATTCTGGTAACCCTATCACAGTTCTGCCTCAATATTATAGCAATGGTATCACATTCATATAGCCTAATTGACATAGCCCTACAGCTGTAAAATACCCTACTAAAATATATTTTACAATAATATGTGGACAAAGAAAGTAAATATTCATATAACACAAAGCTCCACTATGATCAGACCTCACTTCCCCTCAGTGTCATCACAAATAAAGCTGCTTCCCATCAAAAAGTCTCTTCATTGTTTACAAATCTCATTAGAGCTCTCAAGAGAAATTTCCAGGACCATCCCTTCTGTCATATTGAACCTTATCAAGTCTTCTTTCCCAAGAAACAAATCAGCCAACACATCAACTGTCTGCTTTGTCAAAACTTCTTGGAAAATGTGAACAAATGTCTTCTCATTCCGGAGAAAGAACTGATGACAAAGTAGTGATACAATCAAAGATGAATTTAGAAAATAAATGAGTTTAAATTTATCTGTATACTAAACAATAGTGTAGATATTCTCATTTAATGCTTACCACTAGTCTTTATAATCATTGGGCTCTGTACTTAGCCAGGTATTAGCTCATACGAAGCATATCAAAAGACTTGTGGTTGATGATTAGCCCTGAAAAAAAAAAGATAAAATTTCCATTAACTTCTGGACACACTGAGGTTCAAAAGGCAAGAGATGAAATTCAAGACACAAAGGTATTGAAGGCTAAAAGAAAATTTATGCTTAGGTCTGTTTCTGAAACTCCTATATCTCCTGGTAGATGTGTTCAGTATCTTTCTTATCTGAAGAATGGAAAAGTATGAAAAAAAACTGGACTCTGTGCTCCAAAGAAGCTTCTACATCACTTTTCTGTAACTGAGAACCATTGGGAAGCTTTATTTCCCACTAACCTTCTTGGAGGTGCTGGGAATTACATATTGCCTGGGATGATAAAATTGTCAAATGAAAAACCCTATTAAACTGAAAAGAAAAAAATCATTTATTTAATGTAGAAAGAAAACCTAGGAGCAAAGATACCAAGCAAATCATTCATGAGGAAAATCATGAATTTACCATCCTATTCATTTTCTAACCCATTTAAATAGGATTCTAATTGCACAAAACAACTAATTCTGTGCATTAAGTTTCAATTAAATTCATCTGAAATTCAGGATAATGACATTGTTGCTGAACAGCCATATTAAAGTTGAAACATAATCTCTCTTGACTCTATTTCTTTTGACAAAATTAAGTTCAAACTACTAATGTGCTCTCAATATGAGGCTGCTTTTATAAATGGCAACAAAGAGTTCAAATGTATGAACAGAAGCTTTTAGAAAAATCATCATTAACAGTGATTTGCTGTTATCAATATATACAGAAATTATTATGAAGCGTCTTTTTCTCATTATGGTTTTCATTGGGGAATGAGTAGAGAAAATGTGAAATGAATAGCTTATTAATCACATCACAGTAAAGTCACACATTGAAAGTTCATGGGGGTGAGCTCAGAGCTTTAATGTGAGACTTTGTATAGATTGAACAGACATTTCACTCTAGCCTATAGGTTTCAGACAATCTCTGAAACAATCAGAGGCTCCGAACACTATTTTCTAGTACAAAGAAGACATTCTTCTCACCTAGGTATACCATTCTTCTGTCTTTTTGCACCCTTGGGAAAGAACTCATTTGCCCTTCCAGGGTCATGGCTGCAAGGATCAGTCTATCTATATACAGTGAGCTTTGTAGACAAGCCTTCTCAGTCTTTGGTGATACTTGGTTTTTTTCTTTTTCTTTCTTTCTTTCTTTCTTTCTTCTTCTTTCTTTCTTTCTTTCTTTCTTTCTTTCTTTCTTCTTTTTTTTTGGCTTTGAAATCATTTCTTATTTTTATATTTATTTATTTATTTATTAAAGATTTCTGCCTCCTCCCCGCCACCACCTCCCATTTCCCTCCCCCTCCCCCAATCAACTCCCCCTCCCTCAGCAGCCCAAAGAGCAGTCAGGGTTCCCTGCCCTGTGGGGAATCCAAGGACCACCCACCTCCTTCCAGGTCTAGTAAGGTGAGCATCCAAACAGCCTAGGCTCCCACAAAGCCAGTACGTGCAATAGGATCAAAACCCAGTGCCATTGTTTTTGACCTCTCAGCAGCCCTCATTGTCCGCTATGTTCATGAGCAGCTACCAGAATGAAATAGTGCTCAGAGTTTGCTGTGTTCAAAGTTAACCAGGTAGACAGGACTGTGGTATTATTAATCTTGTGACCAAAACTAAGACAAAAGCTGTCTGGTTCACATAGTAATCAATGTTCTTCAGAGAAACAGAAGCAATAGGATGGGTGGATGACAGGCGACTGATGAGGGAGGCTATTAGGGTCAATAATTCACATAATTTTTGAGTCTGAGAAATCCTAACAAATGCTAATTTTTCAAAACTAGAGAACCAAAGAAACTAGTAGAGTGGTTCAATCCTGGTTTGAAACTGCTGGTGTAAGTTTCAGAGTAAAATATTTAGAGAAACAGAGTTCTAATGGTGAAATATGAAATGAGCAAGAGCAAAACATTAGATCAGGGCAAATGTTCTTTCCTCATTTCACAGGTCAAATGTCTGTCTTGTCCACAAACACTCATGGCTATAAGTAGTATACTCATAATTTATGCAGAAACCCCCTAATCTGGTGACGTGTACACTTAAATATAACCATTGCACACATTGAGAGTTGTGGTATTCAACAAAGTAGGTAGTATTTAGTCAATCTTTTTGAAGTCATGATATGTACATGGAAATGTGAGGTCCTGTGGTATAGCAAAGAATAGATGTAAAATAGAAAATTATGACCTCTAAGCCAGATGTAGAGTGTATATTGCAAGGAAGCTACTTTGGCAGTGATATTGATGAATATAGGCACAAGTTGAGAAAGAGACATGGAAGGCTTCTGTGACAATACCTACCCTTAACACCACATCACCCTTACACACACACGCACACGCACACACACACACACACACACACACACACAAATATGTTACAAGCTAAACAGGAAGACACCAAAGAGATTTCTTAATTAAGTGTGATATGGATGCTGACATAAACCTCTCCACAATTAATAGCTTCCAGTAGGGGTGCATGAGGAGAAGGACTCATTTCTCTCTAAGGGAGAGATCACTGAGAGTTTGACCACACTCCAATGAGTATATAGATAACACAAATTGGTTTGTTAAATTTGTTTTTGTGGGGAGGTCACAAGGACTGGGATGGACATGGAATGACTAGGAAGTGAATATGACTTGGGTGTATGCTATGAAATTCTCAAAGAAAATAAAAATATTATCTTAAAAAACCCAACCAACATAGAAAACATGCATGCACACACACATACACATACACACACTCACAGAAAGAAAACAGGATCCAACATTTGCTTCCTCAACGAAGCATATTTTCATAAAAGATAGACACCCTTAGGCTAAAAGGATGGGGGAAACTCATTCCAAGCAAATAGAACTAAGAAAAAAATAGGCATAGCTATTTTTTTTGTTTGTTTGTTTTTCAAGACAAGTTTTCTCTGTATAGCTCTAAAACCTGTCCTGGAACTTACTCAGTAGACAATGGTGACATCAAACTCACAGAGATTCGCCTGCCTTTGCCTCCAAGAACTGGGATTTTTAAGGTATGTGCCACCACCGCCTAGCTAAATATAGCAATTCTAATAGCTAATAAAATAGACCAACCAAAATCAATCAGAAGAGATAAAGAAGGTCATTTCATATTTATGAAGAAGATATTAATTCTAAATATGCATATACTAAGTTTCATAAGACAAACATTGGTAGATAAAGACACAGATTACTTCCAAATTATTGATAGCAATTGACTTCAATACCCATCTCATCAATAGATAAGTCATCTAGATAAAAACTAAACAAAGAAAAACTGAAATTAAATGATATCATAAATAAAAATGTACCTCACAGATATAGACAGACTATTCTACCTATATAGAAAAGAATACACCCTCTTCTTAGCAATCCATTAATTTTTTTCTAAAATTAATCACATACTACAACACAAAGGAAATCTCAATAAATATAGAAAAACTGAGCCGGGCGATGGTGGCGCACACCTTTAATCCCAGCACTCGGGAGGCAGAGGCAGGCGGATCTCTGTGAGTTCAAGACCAGCCTGGTCTACAGAGCTAGTTCCAGGACAGGCTCAAAAGCCACAGAGAAACCCTGTCTCGAAAAACCAAAAAAAAAAAAAAAAATAGAAAAACTGAAATCATGTCTAGCATCCTATCTGACATTAATGCTCATTGAGATTAAATAACATATCATTGAATGATGAAAGGGTCACTGAATAAAGAAGGAAAAAATCTAGAATTTAATGAATATGAAACATACCAAAATATATGGGACTCATGAAAGCTGTCCTAAAAGGAAACTTAACAGTATTAAGTGCCAACATTAAAAATTTGGAGAGATCTTAAATAACTTGATTCAGCATAAGGTCTTGGACAAACAAAAACAAATAACACCCAATTACGAAGGAAGATAATAAACTTCAAGGCTGCAATTAATTAGATACAAATTTAAAAAGTGAATGAAAAGCAAATTGAATTATTTTTTAAAGGTAAACAAAACTGATAAAATATTAGTCAAATAACTAAAATAAAGATAGAGAAGGTCCAAATTAATACAATTAGGGATGAAAAAAGGCACCACAATAGGTACAAATGAAATTCAGACAATCATGACGACAGGCCTTAAAAGTCTATTTTTGGTGGGCCATGGTGGTTCATGCCTTTAATCACAGCACTTGGGAGGCAGAGACAGTGGGATCTCTGTGAGTTTGAGGCCAATCAGCCTAATCTACAGAGCAAGTTCCAGGACAGCCAAGGCTACACAGAAAAACCGTGTTTCAAAAAACAAAAAACTAAAAAATCTATTCTTCACAAAATTAGAAAACGGGAATAGATAAAATTGTAAATTTTATAAACATATATATATGTCAAAGTATAACTAAGAGGAAATAAATAATATGAATAAATCTATAATCAGCACAACAATGGCAGCAATGAAACAGCAAAGAGTCTCTTAACTAAACAGATCAAGACAAGATGAATTCACTGCAGTAAGCTACTAGAACTTCAAAGACAAACAAAAACCAATGCTATTCAAACTGTTATGTAAAAAAGAAAAGGGAGGAAGTCATTCAAATCTGAATACCAAAACCTGTGGGACTCCATTATTATGAAAATATCTTTCACATTCTAAAAGACTGAAACTTTTGCTGTACCTCACAACCAGAGTTAATAATATAACTTAAGGTCACTTAAGATTTAAGACTGCAATCCTACTGTGCATTCAGTCTGTTTATTTAAATTGCCTTTAAGAGGGCCATATGAGACTCCTGCCTTACCTGCGTTGTATTTCACATATCAACCATTACAACCAAAGCTAATGCATAATCTTCCAAGCCTATAACTCAAAAGTAAAGTGTATATGTGTGTCTTGATAATGAAGAAAATACCAGCATGGATGTGTGAAAAGGGCATTTTCTACACACTATTGGTGGGAGTGTAAACCACTTTATAAATCAATCTGGAGGCTTCACTATAAACTAGAACAAGATTCTCCATATGACTCTTTCCTGTATATACTTGAAGGACCTTACAGCCTGCTACAGATATTTTTGTATATTCATCTTCATTCTTGATCTGTTCAAAATAGATAGGAAATGGAATCAACCTAGATGCCCATCAAGAGATGAATGGAAAAGGAAAATGTGACACATACAAATAATGGGATTTTATTTGGGTATAAAGTAAAGTAAATTAAGGAAAATTTTAGGCAAATGTATGAAAGGAACTGAAAAATAGTTTTGCTTAGTGAGGCAATTCAGACTAAGAAAGACAAATCCACATGTTCTTTCTTGCATGCAGATTCTACTTTCAAGAATTTGTGTATTGAGCCACAGGGCAGGGTACCCTGCCCTCTCTTAAGACTGGAGGGGAAGGGTGGAGGGTGAGTAGGGGAGCCAGAGGGGAATGGGAAGAGGGGAGGAAGTGGGAATTTTTTGAATGGAAAAATAAATAAATACATAAAAAGAATTTGTCTATTTAACTTCAAATATATGTAGAAGCCAGGAAACTAGAAAGGGACTATTAGGGAGTTTGTTAAGGTAGCAGGAATAGTAGAATATAGGAAAAACCAGAGAATGTAAAAAATCGTAAGTTGGGATGAAGATGGGAGTATGGAAATATTCAAGGAGTAGGGAGAATTTTTTTTTTTGCTTTGTTTAGTTTCCTTTTTTTGTTGTTGTTGTTGTTTTTTCCAAGACAGGGTTTCTCTGTGTAGCATTGGTGCTTGTCTTTGAGGTAGCTCTTGTAGACCAGGATGTCCTCAAATTCACAGAGGTCCTCATGCCTCTGCCTCTCAAGTGCTGGGATTAAGGGTGTGTGCCACTACTGCCCAGTTGTAGGGAGAATGCTAACCAAAAGGAGGCATATATGAAAAATCCATATAGAAATCTATTTTGATGTTTTTGAATCTGATTTAACAACTTTTAACATGGGTTAAAGGTTTACATAGGAATGGGGAAAAGAAGATAAGGAGTGGGTTAACCAAAATAAGGATATATGAAAAAGTCTCCTGGAAGTCCACATCTTAGAAGTTAATTACAAACTATAATTGAGATATAACAAGTTCTGATGGAGGTATTTTATATTGGTAGACAATAGTTAAAGCTTGAGGATTGTAAGGAATACCTATCTTATGCTTGATATTCCATTGGGAACAAAATTGCTTGTAACATGAGGGCCTGCTTTTTGGGGTTTCTGTCCTGCCCAGTTCTCACAGCCAGTAAGCCCCAAAGAAAATCACACAGAGAGTCTACATTAGGTTATAAACTGATTGGTCCTTTAGCTCAGGCTTCATATTAGCTCTTATAACTTATATAGCCCATCATCATTATCTATGTTAGCCACATGGCTGGGTATCTTTTTCAGTGGGACAGGTCACATCCTGCTTCTTCCCTGATCTGGGCAGAACTGGGAGGAATGGGTTTCCTCCTTCCTAGAATTCTTCTGTTCTCATCACCCTGCTTTACTTCCTGTCTGGTTGACCCTGCCTATACTTCTTGCCTGGCCAATCAGTGTTTATTTAAAACATGATTGACAGAATACAGACAATCCTCCTGCACCAATAATTGCTGATATGCTTTACTAAGATATCCAAACCCATTATCTGTCTTTATGACTTTTTGTTCACATATATGAGAAGCATTTTAAGCAATGAGTTATTACATGTTTAGTGGCTTCTCCAGTTTGTGCAGTGGCCATCAAGAATCCTGAATATGAATCAATTGTTACATGAACATATCTTAGTTTGCCAAACTCTGCAATATGAGTAACATCTATTTGCCACAATTATTGAAAAGTAGTCCTCAGGGATTTACTCCCAGATGAGGTACAGGTAAATACTGTGAGCATTTATCACATTGCTTAAAAATCTGGCAAGTAAGTTCTCTTGTTAATCTAAGTTGTTTTCTTTTTATTTGACATAATTTTTTAATTTGATTTTATTGAGCTATTCATTTTTCTCTGCTATCCTCCCTGACTCTCCCCTCCCCTTCAACCTTCTCCCATGGTCCCCATTCTCCCAATTTACTACTTCCCATATAGATTAGATCCACATATGTCTTTCTTATGGTCCTCATTGTTGTCTTGGATCTCTGGGATTGTGATGTGTAGGCTGGTTTTCTTTTCCCAAGTTGTTTTCTTAAACTTATACCTTTTGATGATGCAGAGCAAGCTCAACCTGAGATAAAGTGATTAGTCTTATAAGCTTCTCAGCTAAAGCCTTACCTTCAGCCAGTGAACCAGGAAGATTTGAATGCACTCTAATATGCCCTACAAAGCAGAACAACTTTCTTTATTGTATGACATTTTGAATTTGCTGGAATAACATTTTAACTTGCTTATTGCATGTCCCAGTACATGGGACAGTTTCTAGGACTTGACGAAAATTAAAAATATACTGACTGTTAGTATATAGATAAATACCTTATCTTCAAAATGCTGAAACACTATAGCAACAGCTTGCAACTCAAATATTTGAGCTGAGGATGGTTCAGTAGCACTATGTGTCCTTCAGCACAACATATGCTGCTCTTCCCCTGGACAAACCCTTTGTAAAACCCAACAGAATCCTTGAAGGGATCTTATGCTAAAACTTTAGGGAAAATAAAAGAATGTAGTTGTGTGAACTGCAGCAATGGATCAGCTGACAAAAGGTTTTTATCTGGCCTTCAAATTGAACAAGCACAATTGTCCAAGAATCACTATTGTAAAATAAGCAATCAATCTGTTGCTTAGTATAAAGAATGTTGACCACAGCAGGTTCCCTGCCAAAATACCTCCTAGATTACATCTTACTCTTCCATGCAAAACAAGCTACTGTTTTCAAATAAGGGTTTAATACATTAGATGATCATGTGGTGTGCATTTTTCAGTTTCTTTATAAGGTGGATTATGCTGACAGATTTTCTTTTTCTTCTTTTTTTTTTTGGTTTTATTTTTTTTGGTTTTTCGAGACAGGGTTTCTCTGTGGTTTTGGAGCTGACAGATTTTCATATGTTGTACCATCCCTGTATGTCTGGGATGAAGCTGACTTGATCATGGTGATGATGGTTCTGACGTGTTCTTTGATTCGATTTGCCAATATTGTATTTAGTATTTTTTGCATCAGTGTTCATGAGTGAGATTGGTCTGTAATTCTCTTTCTAAGTAATATCTTTCTGTGGTTTGGTTATCATGGTAATTGTAGCCTCATAAAAAGAGTTTGGCAATGTTCCTTCTGTTTTTAAACCATATGATCATATCATTAGATGCTGAAAAAGCTTTCAACAAAATACAACATCCCTTCGTGATAAAGGTCTTGGAGAGAGCAGTGATACAAGGAACATACCTAAACATAATAAAGGCAATATACAGTAAAACAATAGCCGAGACCAAACTAAATGGAGAGCAACTCTCAGCAATTCCACTGAAATCAGGAACAAGACAAGGTTGTCCATTCTCTCCATATCTATTCAATATCGTTCTTGAGGTCTTAGCTAGAGCAATAAGACACCAAAAGGAGATCAAGGGAATATAAATCAAAAAAGAAGTCATCAAATTTTCACTATTTGCTGATGACAGAGTTTCCATAAGTGACCCCAAAAATTCTACTAAGGAACTTCTACAACTCATAAACACTTTCAGTAATGTAACAGAGGATACAAAATTAACTCAAAAAAATTAGTAACTCTCCTCTACATAGATGATAAATGGGCTGAGAAAGAAATCAGAAAATCATCACCCTTCACAATAGTCACAAATAGCATAAAATATCTCAGAATAACTCTGACAAACAAGTAAAAGACTTGTATGACAAGAACATTAAATCTTTGGAAAAAAATTGAAGAAGACATCAGAAAGTGGAAAACTCTCCCATGCTCTTGGGTAGGTAGAATTAACATAGTAAAAATGGCAATCTTAACAAAAGCAATCTACAGATTCAATGCAATGCCCATCAAAATCCCAGCAAAAAATTTCACAGACCTCAAAAGAACAGTACTCAACTTCATCTGGAAAGGCAAAAAACCCAGGATAGTCAAAACAATCTTGTACAATAAAGGAACATCTGGAAGCATCACAATCCCTGACTTCAAACTCTATTACAGTGCTACGGTACTGAAAACAGCCTGGTATTGGCATAAAAACATACAAGAGGACCAATGGAACTAAATCGAAGACCCAGATATTAATCCACAGACCTTCAAACACCTGATTTTTGACAAAGAAGCAAAAAATATAAAATGGAAAAAAGAAAGTATATTTAACAAATGGTGCTGGCATAACTGGATATCAACATGTAGAAGAAAGAAAGACTCATGTATCACTATGCACAAAACTCAAGTTCAAAAGGATCAAAGACCTCAACATAAAGTCAGTCACACAGAACCTCTTAGAAGAGAAAGTGTGAAGTACACTTGAATGCATTTGCACAGGAGACCACTTCCTAAATATAACCACAGTTTCACAGACACTGAAAGAAACAATTAGTAAATGGGGCCTTCTGAAACTGAGAAGCTTCTATAAAGCAAAGAACACAGTCAACAAGACAAAATGGCAGCCTACAGAATGAGAAAAAATCTTCACCAATCCTACAGACAGAGGTTTGGTCTCCAAAATATACAAAGAACTCAAAAAATTGGTCATCAGAAGAACAGATAATCCAATTTCAAAAATGGAGTACACTTAAGGAAATGTTCAACATCCTTAGTCATTGGAGAAATGCAAGTCAAAACAACTCTGAGATTTCATCTTACAACTGTAACATAGCCAAGATCAAAAACACAAATGACAATTACGTTGGAGAGGTTGTGGGGTAAAGGGAACACTGCTGCACTGCTGGAGGGAATTCAAGCTGGTACAGCCCCTTTGGATATAAGCATGGCAATTTCTCAGAAAATTAGGAAGCACCCTTCCTTAAGACACAGCAATACCACTTCTGGATATATACCCAAAGGATATTCAATCGTACCACAAGGACATGTGATCATCTGAGTTCATAGCATCATTTTTGTCATAGCCAGAACCTGGAAACAACCTACATGACCCTTGACCAAAGAATGGATAAGGAAAATGTGGTACACTTACACAACGGAGTACTACACAGAAGAAAAAATAAAGACATCTTGAAATTTGAGGGCAAATAGATAGATCTAGAAAACATCATATTATGTGAGGTAACCTAGACCAAGAAAGACAAATATACATGGAAAGTAGAAAAAGATAAAATCTCCTGAGTAAATTTGGAGCATGGGGAGCATAGAAGAGGGTTGAAGGGGATGGGAGAGGAAGGGAGGGGAGCAGAGAAAAAATGTATAGCTCAATAAAATCACTTATAAAAAATTGGCTCAAAAATTGTGGTAATGTTCTTATTCTCACCCAGTGAGATTAATGAAATCCAATACACTCATTGGCTTATTAAGCTAAACTAGTGGAAGTTACTTTAGTATATCATCAGTGTTCAGTAGGGGTAAATAGATACATATTCACTTCTTTACAGTAACTGTAATGCGAGAACAGTATATGAATCCTCAGCTTTAAAATCTAGTTCAAATAAACAAATAATTCAATAAAATAACTTTTAGTTTCACTGTCCTTTACATGACCACCCTGAACTTTATCACATTTGACTCTAAAGTGTAGGATTCATAAACTGTGATGGTTAAACTTGACTGTCAACTTTATAAGAAGGAGATTAATAAAGGATATCTCTGTGTTTGGGATCCTTTGAAGAAATGATTAAGTAATAGCCATCCTGATTATCAGCAGCAATATCCCAAATCCTGGGGCATAGAAAGGAAATAAGAGACAACAAATACAGTTTTTCTTTTTGTTTCCTGACTACTGTGCTGTGAGCTGTTTCTTTCTGCAATGCCCTTTCTGCTATGACAGATTGAAATCATTTGCAAATTCAACCCTTTATGTCAAATGTTTATGTGAAATATCACCCCACAATAATACAAAAGCAATTAGTGCATAAAACACTACCACTTCCAAATGCTCCTCAACAATGTCTTTATCTTATTTCAAATATATTTACTCTGCAGCCTTTTTAATTCTATTTTTGAAGCTGTAATATAGAATTTCTTCTTAAACTTTTTCATTCATGATTGTGTTTGTCGGTGAACCCCACAAGCACAAAATAAGTAGTATATGTAAGTCAAACATCTGTTATTAATAAATCAAGAAATTTTAAAACAGTTCTGAAGTATACATATAATAGCTATACTATTTATTAAAGATGAAAGCAGATTTTCATGCTATTGAGATGGATTTGCTTATCATTACATAATGAATTAAAACCATGTGTGAATATTTGTTACTATATAACGCAGAGCAACGTTAACTGTTACCACTTTGTTTCATGGCCCAAACTTGGGAGAGTGGAGCCTAAGTTTAGGCAGACTAAAATCTCAGGCCATAGTTAATTTTATTCAGGGAATCAAATATTCTCAGGGTTAAGCAATGTCATGGTAACAAAGTATATTTCAGCTCAAGTTGTGTACAGTCACAAGTTCAAGGTCACATGAGTTTGGTCTGTAAACAGTCACTCCTGCTTGGAACAGGACAACTCCTGCTTGGAAACCTCATTGTGAATAATGGTGTAGGTTAGATAGTGGGTAATCTAAAGTAAAACTCACTCCTATTGCTATACACTGGAGAAGCATGAAAGCACATTACAAGAAGAAGAAGCCTAGGTTATAAGACTCTTCTCTGGAGTTTTTCACAAGCTCTCAGAAATCTCATACAGCGTCATTTGTGGGCAATGTTCTGACACTTAAGTTTTAGACTTGACCAGTAATTTGATTTTTTCTGTTATCACTGGTGAAAATGCCATTTTTCATAAATAGATAGTACAAAATGGTACAGACATTTTTAGAGCTATTTCAGAAATTCTTGGAAATCCTGTTTTATTTATTTATTTATTTATTTATTTATTTATTTATTTATTATTATTTTTTTTTTTTGGTTTTTCGAGACAGGGTTTCTCTGTGGTTTTGGAGCCTGTCCTGGAACTAGCTCTTGTAGACCAGGCTGGTCTCGAACTCACAGAGATCCGCCTGCCTCTGCCTCCCGAGTGCTGGGATTAAAGGTGTGCGCCACCACCGCCCGGCAAATCCTGTTTTAATTACAAGATAAAACCATTTAAAAATTGTGGTGTTTTAAATAAAATGGCTCAAAAATGGAGTGGCACTATTTATTAGGTTTGACTTTGTTGGATTAGGTGTGGTCTTGTTAGAGGAAGTGTGTCACTGTGTGGGTGGGATTTGAGGTCTTTTTCCCAAGCTTCACTCAGTGTAACAGTCAGTCAAATTCCTGTAGCCTCTGTCAAGATGTAGCAGCTCCAGTACCATGTCTGCCTGCATGTTGCCATGTTCCCTGTCATGAGGATAATGGAATGAACCTCTGGAACTATAAGCGAGTCACTCCAAATAAATGCTTTCTTTTTAAGAGTTGGCAGGGTCGGCTGGGCGGTGGTGGCGCACGCCTTTAATCCCAGCACTTGGGAGGCAGAGGCAGGTGGATCTCTGTGAGTTCGAGACCAGCCTGGTCTACAAGAGATAGTTCCAGGACAGGCTCCAAAACCACAGAGAAACCCTGTCTCGAAAAACCAAAAAAAAAAAAAAAAGAGTTGGCAGGGTCACAGTGTCTCTGCACAGCAATAGTAACCCTAACTAAGACAAACATCTTTTAGTGCAATGCAACTCAACTCTTCAAATAGCAATTTTTAAAATAAAATATTCTGGTGGTGGAGAAAGAGTGTTCTGTATTCACAAGAACTTGCTGCATTTTCAGAAGGCCTGATTTCAGTTCCTATCGCCCACACTGGGTGGCTCACAATTCCTGTAAGGAATCTGACTCTCCTTTCTGGCTTCCTCAAGCACCTACAATCAGGTGCATGGACACACACTCACATACATACATGTAATTTAAAGTCTTAAAAAAATAAAGCATTCTAACTCAATGCAATCAAAAAATATATTAACTTGATATTTACATACTGAAGAATGATGGGATAAGAATATATTTAAAGTTATTGTTTTTTATAATAAAACCACTATCACTGTGTCTCTAAAGGAGTAGAAGACTTTATCCAATAAAACTACTGGCATCAGAGCATACAATAGTTTCAATTCTGAAAAAAGGTATCTCAGGAAACATTTGTTGCCTGCTAAAAACATGGTGGCTGCTAAAAAGCTCGTCTACTCCTTTAAAACAGTATATTTCATATTGGGGAAATTATAATGTATAACTTCTCATCTTCCCTTTCTTCCATTCAACCCCTCATGTATGTACTCCCAACTCAAACTTACGACTTTTCTTTAAATAACTCAACTATCATATTGTACATGACATAAAATGTATTAAATATATACTTAAATATAATGTATTATATATATAATCAAATATATTTCTGTCTATAATGTTATTTGTATGCATATTTTCTTTTAGCTGATGATTTGGTATTACATATGCACTTGGTACATTCTTTCATAGGAAGACTTCTGTTCTCAGCATTTCTCATGTCAGCAACTCTTTACATAGGGTTGAGTCCTCATGAGCCTTTCTCCCTCCATATTACTCTATCTAGATTTGTCAACTTTGTTCAACTCATGTTTAGGCAGTCATGCTGTTGACAGTTTATGGTTGTAGCTTCTAACACGACTAGAACACGCAAACTTCCTCTTCTGGCTGTTACAACTTTTCTTTCTTCTGTAATGATTCTTAAGCCTTACTTAGGTGCAAGAGTATTGTTGTAGATGTTATCAGTTGGGACTGGGCTCCACAACTCTGTATTTTCATTGTTGTTTTCTGTAATGATATCCATCTGTGCAAAGAGAAGTTTCCCTGATGAGAGGTGAGAACTATAGTCATTTGTATAACATAAATACTTCAAATGTAGTTACGTATTTTGCTTGTTTAGTAAAATGGTGATTGTAGGGTCTTCAGATCCAAGGTTTCATTAGCCACTGGTAGTTGGCCAGGTTTCCAGTATCAGGCATGGCTTCCCTCTTGTTAAATGAGCCTAACTAATTAGAGAGCTGTTGGTTACTGTTGCTACTGCACTGTTAGGGTATTGTGCCATGTTGGTCATTGTTATAGCATATCTGGGTAGGAATTCTAGTTGCCTCTCTCCTTTGAAAGCTTGCTTGTCCTTGTGATTGTATACTTTATTCAATGATTCTTCTTAACCCTCAAAGTATAGTTTGTCTGATGCTCTGAATAAAGTTGGATTTTCGCATGAGACTTTAGTCTGCTTCAATTTTAGGCTCCACTCTCCCATGTTCACGAAGCCAGCTAGAGTGGTAAACATGTCCCTCCAAGCTCTTGGGTGAGAGAGAATGTGACATTTTAAAGAACTGAACAAACATCGAATTCTCAGAAACTTTGCAGTCATGCGAGTCTTGCAAGTAGCAGTGTATTGAAAATACCTTAGCATTACTGGTACCTTTGAGTTTGGGAGCTTGCTTATATCTTGACCCTTAGAACACTATTTTATTTCAGATCTCTTTTACTGAAAAGCAAAAGGAACACCCAGTGCCACAGTGCATCTCCCATTTCCTCCTCTGTGTCTCTAACTAGTAAGAATTTATAATATATTCTGAGAAGTCATGTGATATTTCAGTGGGTATTTTGTCTCAGCTTCTCTCTAGTTGGATGAAAAAGAAAAATTCAGCTGACAATGATCACACTGTCCTCATTTCAAGCACACAAAAAAATTAAATATTGTGAAATATGCCAACCAGCTTTACTTAAGCTCTTAACCACACACAATTAGTGTTATAGTAGAATTTATAAACTGTTAGGAGTTTAACTGATTTTGTGCTACATGTACACACTAACCACCAGAGAAAGGTCTTACAATTAGTGTTACAGTAGAATTTATAAACTGTTAGGAGTTTAACTGATTTTGTGCTACATGTACAAAATGAACATAGTTAATGTAATGCACAAAAATTAAAATTATAATTGAGGTATCATACAGTATGTGAAAAGCTTGGATGTTCTGTCTAGAGACAGAGCTAATAACTGTTTATGAAGAATAGTGAACAAAAGTGCAGTTCTCGGGCTGGAGAGATGGCTCAGAGGTTAAGAGCACTGACTGTTCTTCCAGAGGTCCTGAGTTCAATTCCCAGCAACCACATGGTGGCTCACAGCCATCTACAATGAGATCTGGCGCTCTCTTCTGGCATGCAAGCATACAAGGAAGGAATGTTGAAAAAAAAAAAAAAAGTGCAGTTCTCCATGGCAAGTCTATCTGTGGCCAGGACTCTGCAAAGGCAATATACAGTTGTTCTTAGTTATAGGAATGAACATTACTTAAATGAGAGCATAGAGAACAGCTATGTCTGAGATCACATAAGACTCTGCACATTTTCTCCCTGTGGCAGCCAATCAGAAACCTTGCTGATAAGCAAATTATCTGTTACAGAATAAATGATGCTATTTAGATTAATTCCTCTTACTGGCTTACACAGGCCTACTCTTCTGGTCTATTGTGAAGTCAGTTTGATTTAAAACCTAAAACCAGAAAACTCAAGCTTGGCAACCTTATAAAATTAAATGATATTATACTAGCAGAAAAGGTGGTGTGGCAGTCCCTATGAAATTAGGTTGGTGGGCTTTCCGAAGAGTCACTCCAGAAAATGAACACTGCTATAGTTGTGCCTGTCACTGCTTGTTTGGTACTTCACTCTTCCCAGTAATAGGAGACATTGCACTCTTTGCCCTGAAATAGTTAAATTTTCCATCAATCCATGATTCTGGGATTTTGTCCACGTAGACTTTTCACATAGGACTGAAAAGAACTTTATTTGGGCCTACCTGCTCTCCTGTGTCTATTGTTATTGTGAGACTATACCTGGCCTACCCTATTGAGAGTCACAGAAAGTAGCTGTGAATTAGCTTAAGACAAGTTCACCACAGCCAACTTTAAGACCTATAAAGCAAACTAATTTGCAGCAGGCAAATGGAAATGTGTACTCATTTGTTATATGTACTTTTGGGGCATCCTTTCCCTGCCAGTCTTTCATTCATTTGTAAAATGAAGGGGATAACTTGAAACTCTCAACGTTCCCAATGTTCCTTCCAGTGATAACTAGGGGCCAAAAAACTTTGGGTAACTAGTGATTCATAACTGAAAGGACTCAGATCATTAATGGTCTAAAAGTGAGGACCACACCAGCTGGTATTGGGGACATGCTGATGATAATTTATCTTCAGTGATGCCTGCATGAAGGTGCTCAGCTACGAAAGAAGGGCTTGAAAAGCCTGTGCCACAAACTGTCTTGAGAGTTCCCCAATAGCATGTGTTTTTCTCAGGCTCTGATTCTGAGATGGAGTTTTTCCCATAGCATAGACTGGACTTGAACTTAAATCATCCTGCCTCAGCCTGTTGTGTGATTTTCCTGGGAAGATGCAACAGGCACACCTACCACACCCACTCACATCATGTACACACCTACCATACATACCTATTCATCCCAGAAAGGAAACTCACAACAGACCAATGTATACAACTTGGTGAACCAATGAGGTCTTTTTTTTTTTGAACCAATGCGTTTTTATTAAAGTTTTTAAGGAATGAGCGAGGAGTTCCTTACGAGAAAGAGAGATATCTCAAAAGCAGCCATATAATTAAAAAGTTGAAATACTGGAGCTCTCTGCACAGTTTACAGGCAGATAATCCTGAGATGCTCTCCTTTGCATCTTAGTTGGTCAAAGTCTCCTTGCCAGGGATCTCATTACCTACGAAGCTGATAAGGGGCCTTTGAGAAGAATTCCAGTTTCTGCTTTCCCAGACATATGGCTTTCTGTCTACCTTTGGAGTTTCATGAGCAGCACTTTCCCTCCTGGAGGGCATGTTTCAATTTAGAGGAAACAGACAGACAACAGTCTCTCAAGGGTTGAGATAAGGGGTATGAAGCACCACACCTGCCCCAAAGCTCATTTATCTACTGGCTTAAACATGGACAAATAAGCCAAGACAGAAGACAGGACAGGAGAAAACAGATTTTAATTTTTAAATACTAGTACATTTCCAGGCTGTTTTGCAAAGGAAAATCATATTACATTAGTTCAAAACTATGCATTTAAGTATATTTATTTAAATTCTAAATTTTACAAACACATAATGAGAGAAATATATATTTTATAAATATCTATTCAGAACAGGAATTGTGAAGTGTTCAAAATATCATACTCAGATTTTTCCTCTGTAAATATATAAAATTCCCATAGACTTCATATGAATTCCTCTTCAAGAGCAAAAATTTTCCTCTTACAAAGGCCAACTCAGTTTTCAGACACAATCAAAAGTAATAATATAAAAAATGGAAACATTCTGTACAGGGAAATACAGATAGCACATAGGTAAATCTCATTACCATTCATGCCATTTGTGTTTTAAAAATGTTTTATAAAAACTGCCACTTAAAACAAATGTGAGAGTCTTTCCCTGACTATGGAAAACACATAAATTATCACCCTCCCTCTTGGGTGATGAGGCTTCCACTAAAAGGAGCTGGGGAAGAGGAGCCTCCATATATGTTCCCTGAGGAGGGACCTGAGCCACAGAGAGTTAACCCCTCTTCTCTGGCATGAATTCTATCTAGTGGGCCATTCACTGTTATTTCCTTTCATTTAGGAATATTCTTTGGGGTCAAATATATGTCTGAGGGAGTGATCAGATACAGAATCAATGTCTTCCTTGTTTGGCAACCAAAACTCTGGAAGCCTTATCTATTACTAATGTCAGAGAAACACCCAGTCACCTGTCTCAGTGCATACCCAACAGTGTCCCTCTGTCTTCCCTCTTCAGGTCTGAGCTGCTCTGAGCTCTCTCTGCTGCAGTAGTTTATCAACTACTGTCTCTTCTGACACTTCTTCTGGAAAGAACTCTTCAGGAAAGTGCGATATACAGGGTCATCCACATACTCATTCTTAAGCCTGGAGCTCAGCACTCTTTGCCTCTTTCTCTCACCTTGGATTACATCTGTCCCATAAAACGTGTCTTCGAATCGCATGTCAGAGGCTGTGGACTAAATGCAAAAGTATATTATTACTGACTACAGGAAACACTGGACACAGATCTGGTTCTGTCAGCTGAGGTCGAATCTGTCATAGGGTAGAAGGAAACATACTCATAGATTTTTATTCTTGCTCAACAGCTCACTCTCATACAGGCCATATGGCATAGATTTATGACTCCATTTAGTCTTAATTTCTCTACCTTCAAGGTGCTTTCCCAAACAAAAACAAAATTAAAGTCTCATTTTGTATTGGCTGTAAATGAAAACTCCTAAAAGAAGGCTAGGTCTCTAGACACTGATGGACTGATTAGAATTTAAATAATAACTGCAGAGAGATTAGAATGCTGCAGGCCTAAAGATCAATCACTTGTTGTAGCCTTTCAGAACAGGCACACCTTGCCCCTTGGGTTGAAAGTAACATCTTGCAACTCACAGATTAAAACTTTAGGGAATCTATTAACTTAACACATGACTAGCTCCCACCAATCCAAAAGCTAACTATGCCATCAGATAGCATCTTGGACCTATAGCAAAGCTTCCCCATCTTGCTACATACTTCTCTTACGTATCCATGTTATTTTAAACTTGCCCATAACTTTCTGTATTCTGAAAAACCATAAAACTTCATGAGGCTGGTTCCATGATGTAATATGGAATTTTAGTTACACTAAATCTATATTCTGAGTCATGACCAAGCAAGGTTGCTCCAGAATAATCTGTAATTTCCTTTAGAATGGGAGTTGTAGGTTTTACATTGCTTTCTTAGTCTTAATCTCTACTTGGCTTTTGCCCAAACATTTTTTGGTGGGGAGGTCAACAGTCATTCTTAATTAATTCTGAATTCTATTTCTTCCTTCCTTCCTTTCTTTTTTATTAAGATTTATTTATTGCACATACAGTATTCTCCATGCAGGCATGCTTGCATGCCAGAAGAGGACATCATATCTCATTATAGATGGTTATGAGCCACCATGTGGTTGGCTGGGAATTGAACTCAGAACCTCTGGAAGAATAGGCAGTTCTCTTAACCCCTGAGCCAATCTCTCCAGCCCCTGAATTCTATTTCTTGTTCCTTTGTCCCCTCCCCACTTTCTTGAAGCTAGTGTGAGTAATCTTTAGTTTCTAATTCCTATAGCAGTTTTCTGTTGCTTAACTACCTCACTGGCCACCTGTTTGCTCATTTTTGATGTACTGTCTTAACTATCTATTCACCTGGGGGCTCTGCCCTATAGTCTTTGCTTCAGCACCTGCACCTACTACAATACAAAGATGATGATTGTTTTTCTCACTGACTTAGATCCCTTGCATCAGGACCTATGAGAACCCTACGCAGTATGCACTTCAGACCATCTGCTTCAGGTGCTCTCTATATAGTCTGTATAAAATAGAACTCAAGGACTTCTTCCACCATGATTGCCCTTCTTAAATTTCCTAAATGCGAATACCATGCTCATCTGTCCAGTTATCTGTCAAAAATTTAATGGCACTGTGGATCCCTCTTATCCCTATCCAGTCAGGAGGTCTCTTCCATATATCTGAAACAGTCATGATTCTGTATGCAGGATCTCCCATTTCTCCTTCTGAATCACTGCAATAAATGCAGCAGTCCCAATCTATCTCCCATTAAACCACTAGAAAAAAAGCTTTCGAAAAACACTAGTTAAATGATTACAGAGGGGTACATATACCTGTCTGTAATCTTTTCATTTTTTTACCTATCCTCAATACAATTTGCACATTCCCAAGGCCAGACTTTTACAACCTAACAAATCCTACTTCCTTCTCTGAAAATATTAAAATTTCCATTCTGAGCCTCATTTTACTGGCACTGGGTCTGGGATACTTTTACTTCCATAGAAGAGTCTCTGCTACACGAAAGCTGGAAGTTCCTGTGAACACGAATGCGGGGATAGGCAACGTTCATCCCATCATGTGTTCCTTAAGGTAAAGGATATTAGCAACTATAAATCAAATGTTGTATGTCCCAATACAAAGTAATAGGTGTGAAACTTACCTACTGCTTGGTAAGTGCTTAGTGAAAAGTATAGGTTATTGCTGAGATACTCAGGTAAAGACCAAACCTAGAGTCTATACTAAAACACCAATTTTAGTTCCTGATTCAATACTCAATACTGTTTTGGCATCTAGAATATGTTTTCCACTGGTTCAAGTCAGGCGTATGATTTTTTCTAATGATAGCAACACACATATCTTACGTTGGTAACAAAGTAGACAGACTCTTAGGAGTTGAAAACAAAAAGGTCCATTGTGAAAACAATGAAGAGAAAAATAACTGAGCAGACATGAGGAAGCCTGGAAACTGGAAATGGTTCAGGTTGGCAGCTGTGTATATTTCTGCACACCAGCTCATGAAGCAGTTATACAGAGTGCCAGACTATCTACAGGTTCCATAGAAAGTATCATATTTCACTTGGGAAGGAAATTTAGAAGTCGTGCATTGGTTGGTTGTCTTTCTATCATCAGGAGGAAACATTGTTTTAGTAACTCTTGGAAAGCACTTCCTCTGACTTATATTTCACTTTTATAAGTGTTAATGTAATCAAATGAGGAAATAAAACATCTACTGCCCTGTGAAGAAAAAGCAGAAGTCAGCCTCTTAAACACAATAGAAAAGTCAATTTACCAGGAGGTCTAGTTAATTATGCAATGGTTACCATGGTTACTTTATGAGACAATAAAAGGTAATGGGCTGTTTCTGAAGACAGTAGAAAACAATCCAGCACTGTCATTAGTGGCTGGCTGACTCTCTTAAAACATATCTCTCCAAGCCAGAAGAATTCGAGGGAGGCAAAGTCACTAAAAAGTAAACTCTCAATGATAACGGCTGCTTATCAATCTTCGTCAAGTCAAAAATATTCTCTAACCATAAAATATCTTCTATTAATGAGCTTTCCCAGGTGGAAAAATATATTAGTTGAGGAGCAGAGAGCCTATTGTTCTTTTTTTAAATTAAAATGTTCTCAGAGTGTGCAGGTCTCCCATTGGGTAAACAGCAGTACTAACAATGTCTCTTCTCTTAACCTGAAATTTTTTATTATTTATTTATTTTTTGATTAAAAATTTCCACCTCCTCCCCACCTCCCATTTCCCTCGCCTCCCCCCACTCCTGAATTTTTAAAGTGCTTCCTCTGGAAGTGCTGCTGAGAGAGAACTCACCTGCTTTGGGTTCCCTGTCATCAGGATCTCATCCAACAAAAGAAGAAAATACTCAATTTTCCATTTACAAAAGCCCTTGGTTTTCCAAAAATAACTAACCTACCTATCATAACTCTGTCACTGTACTATAAGAGGACATAATCATAAGAATGGATGAAAGAGAGTTAAATTTACTCAGAAAATTAACTTCTCTATTACAATTTATCATTTCAGGAGGATACAGATAAGAGTCTAAATGAGTAAAATAGACTTCATTTTGGGCTATAATACAATAGTATGGAACCTACAGTATTATAAAATACATATTTAAAAAAATCAGATTTTAAGCCATCCATGTTTACTTATTTAGTGGCATGCAGTAGACTTGAAAGTATACCCAAATATATGTGTGTGTGTGTGTGTGTGTTTATTATACCTCTTTTAGTTTTCTAACTACTAATATTCTGGCTTTGCTTTGTTGTTTTCCAAGTGAGAGCTTGGAAAGAAGCATCACTGGGCGTGAGACATAGAACTTCAACAATACATGATAAGGTTACTAGACACCATTCGCTAATGCTGACTCTCTTAAATCTACTGCTGAATACTTCCTTTTAACATAGTTCCCACTAAGAGTGAATACCTTCATATTTGTTTGTCCCCAGAGGGACAAAGGACAAGTTTAATAACCATAATTGTGTGTCAATAAATTTTAACACAAGGAACTGTTTGTTTGTTTGTTTGATTTCATTAGAAGAAAAAATAAGCCATGTGCGCACTGGTTTTCCTCTTTCTGTCTCAGTGGAGACTTGCATTCAACAGGTTACAACAAGGGAAAAATTACTTAGGCTTCAAAATTAATCAAAATGCCAAGGTTGATTTCTTCTGGAATTGGGAAAGCATAGAGAGGATGGGGACTTCACTGGGGGTCCCAAAGTAGCAATTGTCATTAGCACTTACAAAGCGAGCCTTTACCCTCTTGGGTAACTCTTCATCTAAAGTGTATATGTCTTCTCTCTTCATTGCTATCTGGGATCCATCTTCAAATTCAACCTAAAGAAACATAAGGCATTGTGTTATTTAGTAAAACCACGAGTATTGACCTTTTCTCAGTTCCAATTAAATATGAAAAAAAAAAAGGAGTAAAGGACTGTAACAGAACAAATACAGAACCAGCCAAAGTCAGGGAATTTGGAAAAGCATTTTCTCTTATCCAACTAATATTGAACAGGACAGACTTGAAATATGAGCTATGAAATCTTTATCATCCCCAAAACTAAAGAAGAAAATATGAGGGCTGATCAGATGATTTCTGAGAAATAAACAAAAACCAAACCAAACTAAACAGACCAAAAACCTCCCCACAATCATCTGGTCAGTAAAAGGGCTAGTGAATAGACTGCCGCATAACAAATAAAAATGCTCAATAAATAACTAAGAAAATTGTTCAATATTCTGAGGTATAAGGAAGCAGAAATTCAAACAACTCTGAGATTCTTGTTCAATTGGAATGGTTATTAGCAGCAAACAAAAAAAAAAAAAAAAACAGAAGTGCTGGTGCGATGTGGTGAATGTAAAACCCTTATATTCTGCAGGTAGAACTCTAAACTGCTACAGCTACTTTGGAAAGCAGTATAGAAGTTCCTTCCAAATCTAAAAACAGAACTATCATATGGTCTATCACGCCATTCCTGAGTGCATCTCCGAAAGACTAAGTCAATACTCCACAGAGATACTTGCACATCCATGTTTGTGTACTATTCAAAATAGTAAGGAAATGGATCCACATTAGATATACACCAGTAAACAAAGAAAAAGGGGTAAGCACATAAAAAGGAATTTATTCATTATAAACAAAGTAAAATTGTGTCATTTCTAGGAGAATGTGTGAAACTGGACATTATTGTGTTAAATGAAGAAACCCAGACTCAGGAAGACAAATATTGAATATCCAAGATTTAAATTTATTTTTGTTTGGTGTGTGTGTGTTGATGAAGCTGAAAGGGAACTATAAGAGATAAAAAGGGTATCTTAAAGGAATGGGAGAATGATTTCTTCCCCAGCTCTTTTTATCATCTCTGTATAGGAGGGCTACTGGCTTCTTTGAGTTAATCTTGTATCCTGCTACATTACTAAAAATGTTTATGAGACGTAGAAGTTTCTTGGTAGATTTTTTTGAGATCGCTTATGTAAACTATCATATCAAAGCAAGGAGTGAGAATTTGACTTCTTTTTCCGATTTGTATCCCCTTGATCTCCTTTTGGTGTCTTATAGCTTTAGCTAGGACCTCAAGAACTATGTTGATATTGAGAGAATGGACAACCTTGTCTTGTTCCTGATTTCAGTGGAATCTCTGGGAGTTTCTCTCCATTTAGTTTGATGTTGGCTGTTGGCTTGCTGTATATTGAATTTATTATGTTTAGGCATGTTCCTTGTATCCCTGCTCTCTCCAAGACCTTTATCATGAAGGGATGTTGTATTTTGTCAAAAGCACTTTCGGCATCTAATGAGATGATCATATGGTTTTTATTTTTCAGTTTGTTAATATGGTAGATTACGTTGACAGATTTTCTTATATTGAACTATCCCTGCATCTGTGGGACGAAACCAACTTGACTATGGTGGATGATTCTGATGTGTTCTTGGATTCGATTTGCCGGTATTTTATAGTATTTTTGCATCAATGTTCATGAGTGAGATTGGTCTGTAATTCTCTGTCTTAGTAATGAAAAGCTTCTGTAAAGCAAAGGACACAGTCAACAAGACCAAACGAAAGCCTACAGAATGTGAAAAGATCTTCACTAACCCCACATCAGACAAAGGTCTGATCTCCAAAATATACAAAGAACTCAAGAAATGTGTCATCAAAAGAATACATAATCCAATAAAAAAAAAATGAGTACAGACCTAAACAGAGAACTCTCAACAGAGGAATCTACGATGGCTGAAAGACACTTTAAAGACATGTTCAACATCTTTAGTCATCAGAGAAATGCAAATCAAAACAACTCTGAGATTCCATCTTACTCCTGTAAGAATGGCCAAGATCAAAAACATTGATGACAACTTATGTTGGAGAGATTGTGGGGAAAAGGAAACACACCTGCATTGCTGGTGGGAATGCAAACTGTTACAGCCCCTTTGGATGCCACTGTGGTGATTTCTCAGAAAATTAGGAAACAACCTTCCTCAGGACCCAGTAATATCACTTTTGGGTATATAGCCAAAGGATGCTCAATCATGCTCAATCAAGGACATGTGCTAACTATGTTCATAGCAGCTTTGGTTGTCATAGCCAGAACCTGGAAACAACCTAAATGCCCTCAACCGAAGAACCGATAAGGAAAATGTGGTATATTTACATAATGGAGTACTACACAGCAGAAAATATAACATCTTGAATTCTGCAGGAAAATGGATGGAGCTAGATAACATTATTTTGAGTGAGGTAATTCAGATGCAGAAAGACAATTATCACATATACTCATTCATAGGTGGCAAAGAAAACCAGCCTACAAACCACAATCCCAGAGAACTTAGACAACAATGAGGACACTAAGAGAGACTTACATAGATCTAATCTACATGGGAAGTAGAAAAAGAAAAGATCTCCTGAGTAAATTGAGAGCATGGGGTCTTTGAGAGAGGGTTAAATGGGGAGGGGAGAGGCAGGGAAGGGAGCAGAGAAAAATGTAGAGTTCAATAAAAATCAATAAAAAAGTAATTTTAAAACAGAAGTTAAGAGTTAATGCTCTATAAGAACATAAAGCTATTTATCTGGGAAAATTACTGCATAATAACAAAAAGCATCATTTCTTCCTCAGAGCTGAGACATTCTCCCTGAGGCACTCACTCTGCACATTGTCCTGCTGTGGTTCTTTGTTGTCATCTACTGCAAGAAGTTTCTCTGATTAGGATGAATGCTACTCCGCTTGATGGGTTTAATGTCATCAGGAGTCATTTTATTGCTATGTTCCTTTAGTAGAATAATAGAAGCAGGTCTTCCCCCATGTCCATGATCTATCTAGGCTCAGGTTTTTGGTATTTTAGTAGTGCCAGGTATGGGTCCATCTCATGGAGCAAACATTAAATCAAATCAAAAGGTGATCAGTTTCTCCTAAAACATTTGTGTCATTATTGCACAAATTGTCATTATTGCATTAGAATACATTGCAGACAGGTTGATGTAAGTCACAGGGTTTATAGTTGGATGATATTCACGATTACTTTTCTCCTCTGGTAGTATAAAGAATACCTTCCAGTATTATGAATGCTATTAAGTAGTGGTGAAGCTTCTAGTTGAGTACTGACTTTATTTTTTCATGTTTGGCAATAGGATCTTATTATCAGGTTGCCAAAAATAACCAGTAGCTCTCTTTGGCAATAGCCTGTGATATTATTGTGTTTCAGGTGTCTACAAGTTGCCTTTGGTCAATGACTCAATAAGATGTAACCAATTTCTGGCAGTGGATGTTCTACTTGGTGAAAGATGTCTTTATTTGGTTGTTTTACATGTGTAGTTGGAGCACTGTCTCCATTATAAGATGACTCCATTTTGCATACACACACACACACACACACACACAAAAGTATCTAAAATAGCATATTTCCATATAGGTTTTAAAAAGGACCCCCCCCCCACATTCCCTCGTTTACCCTACCCTCTATAACCCATTTACTCCTCTAATTATATTTACTCCCTTATCTCTTTAGAACATATATTCTATTTCTAATTCCTGGAGAGATTCTTTCCTTCTCCCAGACGCTTATGAGGAATGTAACTTCTGTGGTTATTATAATACCAAAATCTTAAAATCTAACATCCACATGTAAGAGAAAACATGTGATCTGGATCATGGTACTCAAAATCTGGGATGATTATTTCTAGCTTCATCCATTTACCTACATTTTGGGGGGGGGGGGAGGCTCTGGGTGACCTGTCTTTAGGTGAGAGTGGGATACTAATGTCATCCATAACACTGTGTTGGATTCACATGTGATTTCAGCTATATACTGTTTCTTTTAGGAACTTGCATACTCTTGGTTTGGTGCATAAATGCTTAGAATTACAATATTTTCTTGGTGAATTATTCCCGTGATAAGTGTATAATGTTCTCTCTATCTCTTTAGTTTTTGTTTTAGGTCTTTAAAGTTTTATATGTTTGACATCTTGACTTTAGGACATGAGGATCTCTCTGGTTATTTGTTCTGGGAGTTCTAAGTGGATGGGCATTTCTCAAGCTTTAGTAAATTTGCTGCTACGATTCAAAGAATGAGTATGCCCAATTTTTATCACAGTTCTTTCTGCTTCTCTGGAGATTATTAGGTTTGGCACTCTGAACGTATGCCAGATTTCTTGGATGTCAGGATAATGTTCTTTTCTTTTTCTTGTTTTTTTGATTTAACAGAAGCCTGGATGTCATAATATCTCACTTTGTCCTTTATCTTGATAGTCATTCTTTTGCTTGGTTTTGCTTGTCAATCATATCCATTATATATTATATTTGATCAGCATACTCTTTTTTTGCATTTCTTTTTGACTTTTTTCCCTTGAACTTTTCTTCTCAATTGCATACCTTTTTCCACTTGAGTTTCTTATCTAGGTCCTGAATTGGTTTTCTTAAGTTTTCTACATGGTCATTTAACCTTTATAAAAGGAGGACACTAAGCCAGATAGGGGTGGCACACACCATCTCAGCACTTGGGAGACAGAGGCAGGCAGATCTCTGTGAGTTTGAGGGCAACATGGTCAACAAAGCAAGTTCCAGTACATATAGAGAGAGTGGTTACACAGAGAAACCCATCTGGAAAAAACAAAAAGTAGGACCCTGAAATCATTTCTAGCATTTCAGCTATCCCATTATCTATGTTTTTTGTTTTGTTTTTTTTTTTTTGACACTGATGTGTGGTAAACTTGTGAGATGTCATAGTGACCTATTTTGATGTTGCCTTCTGTGCCTCTAGTCTTTATTTTCCTTTCACTCTTTCTGTTTCACGTAAGTCTTCATGTGGGTTGTGGTCTGTCTATTTGTCTGTCTGTCTGTCTATCAGCCTACCTACCTATGTCTGTCTGTCTGTCTGTCTGTCTGTCTGTCTGTCTGTCTGTCTACCTACCTACCTACCTACCTACCTACCTACCTACCTACCTACCTATCTATCTATCTATCTATCTATCTATCTATCTATCTATCTATCTATCTATGCTTGCTGGCTTATGTTCCTCTCTACTATTTGGGAGAAACCTGACTATAGCTAACAGAAGAAAAAATAATAAGTGTTTAGCAATCTCATGCAGTAAAAGACAACTATGTACTTTACTTATGTCCAGTAAGGTTCTGACATAGAAGAATTAGGGCAATGTGCCAATGTATGTTCCTGTAAAACACCAGCTAATTTAACTTTTTATCTTGTAGAGTTCCTGTCTAAGAATATTTGCATCTGTTGGAGAGACTGGGCCAGGTTTATTGACTTCTTGTGTTCCCTTGTGAGATTGGTTGTGGGAAAACATAACTATGCTCTCTCTATATCCTCCAGGCCAGTCATTCGAGGGTATTGGTAGAGAATTGGAGCAAAAGGATCCTGTGCGGCACTTCAGTCACATTTTCCACAGCCTCAGCCAGCTTTCCAATCCATGTTAAGAAGTTTTTATAACTATTATTAAGTTTCCAAATTCAAGTAGTCCTCACTATATAGCATGTAAACCTCATTAGTATATGAAAACATAGTATCTTTTTTTATTATTTTCATTGAGTTATACATATTTTCTCCACTCCCTTCCCTTCCTCTCCCCTCCCCTTCTGTCCTCTCCCATGATCCCCACTCTCTCAATTTACTCAGGATATCTTGTCTTTTTCTACTTCCCATGTATGTCTCTTTTGGGGCCCTCATTGTTGTCTAGGCTCTCTGGGATTGTGAATGAACCTTTTCATTTACACATTTGAGGACATAGCTATAACTACCTGTGACTACTTTCCTTTGTTTTAAGTAATTTGAACATTCTATGTGAGAAAGACAGTTTTACTAAAACAACGTCCTTGACTAAAACACTGTCCTCGACTGTCCAGGTCTCAGGTATGCAGAAGCCAAGCTGTATTCCAAGTATGGACATCTGATTTCTCTTGCTACAATAAAGACAATAGTAATTTCTGATGCTCTTTTGGTTACCAGCTGCATGCTCTTATAAAATACAAAAAAAGGTTTCTTTTTCCTTAAAAATAATTAAAATTTCTTCCCCGTGCCTTTACCTCCCCTTATTTACAGACTGAGAATCAAAAAATCTATTTTACAGAAGAACTACTGTGCAGGGCAAAAATACACCCACCAACATTTACATACACACAAAGAGACATACATACATATACACAGGCATGCATACATACATAGATACACACATACGTATATATATATTCAGAAACACACACAAATAAACACATATATATACATACACAGACACAAATATACACAGGCACACACAGACATATATACTCAGAAACACACAAGGACACAAATAAACACACAGATATAAAGACATACATATAATCACAAAGATATACATAGGCTGGCGTTGAACTCACAGAGATCATTACTTGCCTCTGCCTCCCAAGTGCTGGGATTAAAGGCATGTACCACCAAACCTGGTTAAATGTGTAGTCCAGGCTGGCCTCAAACTCATGATCCTCCCTGCTTCCACCTCCTTCAGCAAATCCTACTGGCAAGTGCCACCACAACTGGCTGGGCGGTGGTGGCGCACACCTTTAATTGCAGCACTTGGGAGGGAGAGGCAGGGAGGTAGGCAGATCTCTGTGAGTCTGAGGACAGCCTGGTCTACAGAGCAAGTTCCAGGATAGGCTCCAAAGCTATGGAGAGAAATCCAGTCTTAAATAGTAAAAAAGAAAAAAGAAAAAAGAAAAGATATATACATAGGCACACACAAAAATACCCACACAAATATACACAGAGATTAAATACACACACATATACACATCCACAAACACCCACAAATATATACATAAATACATACATTCACACATACACACAAAGATTTAGCATATTTTGCACTGTGCTCCAGGTATATCTTTCTATACATTTTATTGAATGTCTTTCTTATTCAATGGTAAAGGTGAAAGACAGAAAATAAAAAATGATCTCAAAGGGCCACTTGGCTTAATGAGGAATTCTATACTACTTGTAGTTAAATAGAAAATTTTAATACCAGCTTTAACTTTCATTGAGTATATATATATATCCACAGTTTTATATTGCTGGGTTAACACACTGATTACTAATTCACCTGGATTTTAAAATGTGATAATTTTATGTAGCAATCAGTTTTGTTACAGAGCTTCAATATGTCCTTATGAAATGTGACATTTTGTTTTCATTTATTAATTAGCTTTTCTCTAGGGATCTCCTGTATTTTCCAATCCAGGTGTGAGGTTTACTTAATTGTGAATAGTATGATACACTTAAGTCATTGCTGAGAGTTTTAGGTGGCAATGGTTTTACCAGAGGCCACTAAGAATACACAGTAGAAGATAAATGATATCCATAAGGTCAACGCACCAGGTGGTTGACCAGGTGAACAACTACATCATGGAGAGAAACTTGGGAAACAAGGCTTACGAGACCATTACCTATGCATAACTTTGTTTCTGTAACTTTTCTCATGTGGCACTATAAACAGCTATGGGTATTTTCCCCACTGCTTGTATGTTTATCTCATGAAAAAATTTCTATCAACTGGGTGTAGGGGAGTGAGAGTTTTACAGCTATGGAGCAGCAAAGATAGCCTGACTTATCAGGAAGCCAGGCTACCTAGAGTCACAATAGGAGAGCTCTGGAGGTTGGAGCCACAATAGGACAGCTCAGCTCTGGAGGACAGAGCCACAATAGGACAGCTCTACCCTGGAGGCAAGGTGTCCTGACTTATTGGGAAGTCAGGATACCTGAAGCTAGGGTGTGGTGGTGGGGGATGGTCTTGCCATAGGATACAGCAATCTTGATCTTCTCCTGGATAGTTGCTGCAGCTGAGCCCTTCTCTGTTCCCTTAAGGGCTTCTTCTCTGGTTCAAGATAATACTTCTTTGCTAACACTCTGCTAAACGGCAAGCCCCTGCAGAAATGTAGCAATCTCCTCTGGCTCTGGAAAAAGTTATTAGTTTTCCTGCTCAGCCCCACTTAGGGAGCATGTCAGCAAGGTTTTTCTTTCACTGGCTCTGATTCTAGGGACAAAGTGTGTTTCTTTGGCAATGGTTTCAGAGTCAGGGCATGTTTTTTCGGTCCTGAGTTTAGGGCTAAAGGTGCTTCTTTCCCTGGCTCTCAGATTCAAGGTGTGTTTCTTTCAATGGCTCTGGGTTCAAAGTCAGGGTGCTGAGTGATTGGCTGGTTTCCTGCTCCAGTTGGCCCTTTAACCCTACGCGGGGCATACATATGGCTGTGGATGATCAAGAAGATGATTTCTGCTTAACTATATAATCCTGATGAATAGAAATAATAGTAGGGTATTTTTCATTACTCAGACGGACATAGGAAAGTAACAGAATTCTCAGTCACAAAGACTTCATGACAAATTAAAAGTAAACTGGTTGCTCCTGGAGATGAATACATAAGGACACATTCCCAGGTGTTTATTGCATGAAGCAACTTTAGTAGACATAACTTTCTCAGCATACTTTCTGCACATACTCCTAAACCTCAAGGTTTAGTCAACCAACTGTTTCTTGTTTAAGTCCTGAATGTCAATGTCACTTTCTGTCTAGGAACACTGACCACTCAGAGCTATGTGCTTACTTTACTCACACACCCAGTCAGCATGAACTCCCTAGCCTGAGAGAAACTGATCAGTTTGGCTGTTACTTATTTACTCCAGAAATACTGTGTGACCCTGAAAATGTGATTCATATTTGTACAGAGGCTTTGCTGTAGAGCAAGAAGTAGGAGAGAAATGTGAGACAAGTGTGTGTGTATGTGTGTGTATGTGTGTGTGTGTGTGTGCACGCCCCTACGCTGAGAGGGAGACACAGCTGAAGGTGCAGAAGGAAAGCATGAGAGGTGGAGAGAGAAGTGTTTTGTAGCTGTGCTCTATCTTCTGGTACCCTGCGTGTTGCATTGTACTCCTCTATTTATGCCCTTGCCCCTTATCAGTTTGTTAACTTTCTTCTATACTCAACTGGTATCTTATTATTCTTAAGCTGAACTTCAAGATATTGGGTTTGAATCTTCTAGTTCTGCCACCCTGTTTTTACTATACTATTTACATGAGAATATTGATTTGTGACACGGTGTTACTGAAATCTGTTGCTTCTACAAATGTTCAATTTTAAAGTTCTCTGAGGAATATGAATGCATTTGTGCTACCCTAACCATGTTGTTTCTTTTTTGTGAGTATAACTCATTTTTATTTTTGGTAAGATTAGAATAATTCCAGTTTCACTTTTCCTAAACTACTATTTTTAAACTTGAGTAGATGACAACTGTAAGCTCCTTGGGACATCTGTGCCAATGGTCCAAGAGTTTTGGTTTATCTGAGATGCCAAAGAAATAAAGTCACAAGGTGCTAGTTGGATAGTCAACATAGAGTAACACAAAGTCAATGCAAAACAATTTGAACTAATATGTAATATTGTTTCAATTTGGCAAATGAATGTTACATCTTATTTTATTTTTATCTAAATTGTTTTAAAATCTCCGAAGTGTTAAAGATCAGATCCAGTGCCTGCATATACAAGGCAAGTGCTCTACTATTGAGGCAAAACACCCCCAGCTACATGTTCTGGCTTAAGGCAAGATAAACCAACTCTAAGAATGGAAACACAAGCAAACAGCCATTATCTAGTAGTTGAACCAGACCAAATGTTAGGTTTTCTCAGTGTCCAACCAGGCAGTCCAAGTTGAAACCTGGACTGTTAGAAATTCAAGTTTTGTCTTTCATAAAAAGCACTAAAACTTGTGTGGCTTTTTATGCACAGCACACTCATGTTATCACTTCCTGGTATCTATTGTCCATCTTACCAAGAACCACAGAGAAAGTAGCACCCACCTGATACATATAAGCAACATTTGATCCAAGATACTTTGCCCCATAGAGTTTACCATCAGGCCACTTGACTTGGATGACTTCTCCCTCGGCAGGAGGACCCAGCTTCACACAGTTTCTGCTCTGTGGAATTAATGCAAAGATGTTTTAAGGCAAGTGCCTACTTGAATGCATTTAGATCTTAGGAAATGATGAACTGTGACAAAAGGAGTAACTGTCCCTCTGTTTTACAGATTCTATCTTGCTTGGGTGTTCAGGTAAGAGATATGAAGCAAAGGAATACTTAAAGATTTAATTTACACCATAAAGTTGCAAAAGAGTTCCATAAGAAAAGCAGAAAAAAAAACACTAACACTTCATATTGGCTATTTGACAATGAGTTATTCAAGCAGAAGCTCAAATAATACAAAGTATTTTAGCTGAGGAATAGAACTGCTAGTGATTTATAACATCCAACATTTCTGTAGCATTTTACAATTAACAAAGTGTTTTAGCATAGATACAATTTGATCTTTGTGATTACTCTTTGAAGCAGATTTTTTTAAAGTAATAGTTTATGTATTTTTTTTAAGAATTTGATACAGTGTATATTTTTTGTTAAATCACATTCACCCCCTTTCTCAAATCTTTCTGCATCCATTCCCACCTCCCTACTTGTTCAAAGTAGAGATTTAACTCTTTCTTTTATTCCCATGGAATCAAAATTTTATTGCCCAATTTGTGTTGGGTGTGGTTGATCTACCAGTAGTAACATCAGTAAAAAAATCTATATCAAATGCCAATGGATACTCAGAGGCTGGTAGGACTACATGCCTACCTCCTTTAACCCATGATGCGACAGATTATTATCTCTATTTACAGACAAGAAAATTGTGCCTTTAAGGAGCTCCTATGCCATGAATGAAGATGAATTTCAGGTATGTTTTGAAAATACCCAGGGTGAAGGACCTTAAATCAGTAAGATTGATTCAGGCACCAGAGGAAAGGCAAGGGATAGAGGGGACATGGCAGGTAGAGCAGACGGGATATGTCCTGCTTCAGTTGTCTCAAAAGAATTGTGTTTGTTCCCAAATACAAATCCTCCTGCTGGTACATCATCCCATGAAGTGAGCAGGTCACTGCTTCCACAGATGTTCCTAGTGGCCCCACAAACAGTATTAAAATATTTTTCTCTTTTGATGTTTCCTTCCATGACCTTCCCCCCACCCCACAAAACAATTGAGAGTAAACTCCCCAGAGTTGCCTCCAGAAACATATTTCACCATTAATGACTGATAGCACCTTAGCGTAAAAGCATGGAAAAAGGTATTCTAAACAAATGGAACTAAGCAACAACCAGGTATAGTTATTCTAATATCCAACAAAACAGACTTCAAACAAAAACTAGTCAGAAGACATAAGCAGTAACATTTCCTTCTCAGTAAAGAAAAAAAAATACAGCAACAGGATACCAATAAATATTCTACCAAACTGGAAAGCCTAAAAGGAATAAATGTAATTCTACATATATATATGTCCTACTAAACTTAGTCAAGATAAAATGAACAACTTAAATTGACTCATAACTTTTAATAAGACAGAAACATTAATTAAAAATCCCCCCCCCAAAAAAAAGAGCAGGATCAGAAGGATTTAGTGTAGAATTCTACCAGACTTTTAAAGAACTAACACCAGTACTTTTCAAAATAGAAAAGGAACATTTCCAAATTCTTTTATGAAGCTAGTTTTAATCTGATAACAAAACCAGACAAAGAGCCAAGAAAAAATATTATAGGATGGTAACTCTGATGAACATGGATACAAAAATTCTTAATAAAGTACTTGCAACCAAATTTATTAACACATCAAAAAGATTATCCACCATGACCAAGCTGGCTTCATTTCAGAGATATAGAGAAGGTCCAGCAGACATAAATCAATAAATGTAATGAACTACATAAATAGATCCAGGACAGAAATCAAAATGATCATTTCTTTGGATGCAGAAAAGGCCTGTGACAAAGTCTAAATATTTTCATGAGAAAAGTACTGGAGAATCTAGGGACAATAGGGGATATATCATTCATATATTTTGAAATAATATACAGCAAGCGTACAGCCAACATATTGGTAAATGGAGAAAAACTCAAAGCATTCTTATTACTATCAGGAACAAGACAAGAATGTTCATTCTCCCCTCTCCTGGTTAACATATTTCTTAAAGTCTTCGTTAGAGCAGTAAGACAAGTGAAGGAGATAGAGGAGATAAAAATAGAAACAGAGGAAGTCAAAGCATCCTTATTTGCAGATAATATACTTTTGTACATGAAAGAACCCTAAAAACCCTTGAAAACTGCAGCTGATAAAATAGTATGCACTCAACGCATAAAATGCAGTAGCCATTCTACATGCAAATGACAAATATAACAAGAAATCCACCTGTGGTGTTTATTTTATTTTATTTCCCCTTCACAGTGAAATTCAGGTGTGTCCTCCCCTCACTCCTCCCCAGGCCTCCTTGTTACTTAGCTTCTTTGGGCCTATAAATTTTATCATAGTTATCCATTAGTTTATGGCTGATATATACCTACAGGCCCTCTGCACATGTTACAGCTGTGTAGCTTCGTCTTATTATGGGTTTCCTAACATTGGGAACGAGGTTGTTTTTGACTGTTATCTGCTTTTGGGACTCTTTCCTCCCCCTTGGTTTCCTCGTTCAGTGTCACTAGAAGAGGTGGTGCCTAGTCTTACTGTATATACTATGGCTGGCTAATATACACGGGAGATATGCCCTTTTCTGAAGAGAAAGGAGGAGGAGAAGTGAACTGGGGTGTGGGGGAAGAGGGGAGATTAGGAGGGAGGGGTTGAGAGACAAAGAGGGAGGGAGGGGAAACTAATTGGTCTGGAAAAAATTAACAAAACAATTTTTTAAAAAGTATAGATATTTGAAATGAATTTAGGAATTATACTGGTTTAGGAAAGTGACAGTAATAGTTTCTAAGGACTATGACCTTACCAGCCATAAGTAGTTTGCTGGGTTCCTAGTACTAGGCATGACTTCCCATTGAGAGGTCCTAAGTCATTACCATGCTCTTTGGGTCACCTTGCTGGTCAGTGTTGTAGTACGTAGACTGTACAGCTAAGAGGGTAGGCATACTGACTGTTTTCTCCCTTAGCAGCTCACTTAGCACCTTCTAAAACAATGAGAGCTAGTACTCAGAGGAGGCTTCCTGCTAAAATTCATCTAAATTCCTCTTAATTCTGTGTTCAAAATGTGTGTGGTGTCTTCAGCAATGAGGTCTTAATATCAGGTTCTGAAAGGCAAATCAAAACAATGGCAATAGCTTGTGTTATTTTGGGAATTTCTTTGACTGCTCTGAACAAAAACTCAAGGGAGGCTTCCCATGACTGAAGCTGGGGCTTTTGTTAGCTAGTCTGCTGCTCACTGGAGGGACAAAATCACCCTAAGTGCCATAACTCTATCTATCTATCTATCTATCTATCTATCTATCTATCTATCTATCTATCTATCTATCTATCTATCTATCTATCTATCTAATCAACCTATCATCTTTTTTCCTAATACACACATGTAGATATATACATATACACATATGTAATCTATATATGCTGAATAAACATAAAATAATAAAATTGGGCTTTAGAAAAACATGTAATTCATTACACCAGACATTACTGGAAAGCAAACAGACTGGGAAAAAAACAGAAAATATTTGTAAATTATACATTACATAAAGTTATGCAAGCATGTGCGTGCGCGCATACACACAATCTCTTGCAGCTCAACAGAAATAAAACTATTTTATCAATTTAAATAAACTTTCAACAAAGGAGTGGTGACTGAGTAGTAAGCACTTAAAAGAAGAACAGTCAAATCACTAGTCAGTAGGCAAATATAGATTAAGGTTCCATCAAGATGTGACTACACATCTTCTGCAAAGGGAATTATGGACAGGACTAAGTATAGGGGCAGGAAAGAAAATACAGAGGCTATAATCCTCAAATGTTGCTTGGGAATAAGTTCATAAAACAAGGAACCTTGAATAATTTCCTAAAGTGAAGATAAATTTCACTTGGCAAGGAGACAGATTACCTGAAGACAATATATCTGGTAATTGCCTTTAGATTATAATTCAGCTATTTAAGACAATAACATTAGGAAATTTGCAGGCAAGTAGATGGAACTAGAAAAAAATCATCTCGAGTGAAGCAACCCAGACCCAGAAAGACAAGCATGGTATGTACTTACTTGTGAGCGGATATTAGTTGTAAAGTAAAGGATAACCATGCTACAGTCCAACATCACAGAAGCTAGGTAACAAGGACAGCACAAAGGGGGGCACATGGATTTTCCTGGGAAGGAGAAATAGAAGAGATCTTCTGGGTAGACAGGGGGCAGGTGGTGATATGAACATGAGGGATCCGGTTGGGGAGTGGATGGAGGGGGGAGAGTGAAGATGGTCTCATGGGGAAGACATTTAGGGGTCAGGTGGAAACTTGATGCAAGGTACACTCCCACAAATCTATAGGGATGACCCCAGCTGAGATACCTAGCAATGTTGGATGGATGGCATAAATTGGCCAACTCCTATGATCAAACTGGTGACTATTCAAACTGTTGTTAGGGAGCCTTCCTCTAGTAATTGATGAAAAGAGTTGCAGAGATTCACAGCTAAGCACTGGGCTGAGCTTGGGGAATCCAGTTGAAGAGAGGAAGGAAGGACTGTATAAGCCATGGGGTGAGGGTCATCACAAAGGAACGACAGGAACAACTAACCTGGGCTCATGGAAGCTCACAGACACTGGACCGACAGTTACGGAGCCTGCACAGGACCAGTCTAGGCCCTCTATATATGTGTGACAGTTTCATGGCTTGATCTCCTTGTGGGACTCCTAGCAGTAAGAGCAGGGTCTATTCCTGACACTTTGGCTGGCTTTTGGGAACCTGTTCCTCATGCTGGGTTGTGCTTCACTGCCTAAATACAGGGGTGTGGGGGGTGCATACTCCTACCTCAACTTGATATGCCATACTTTGTTGACACTCCTGGGAGGCCTTACCCTTTCTGAACAGAGACAGAGAAAAAGTGGAATGGGGAGGGGGGACAGAAAGGAGGTGGAGGCAAGGAGAGGAGGGAGGGTAAACCCGTGAGGACATAAAAAAATATATAAATCTAATTAATAAAAAAAGAAAGAAATATAGTGTAGTGTGAATTCTAATTGGTCTTAATAATAAAAACCAAGAGTCAGATATTAGGGCATGAAAGCCGAAAGATCAGAAAAGCAGAACAGCAACCAGCTACTAGTTCTTACCTCTACGAAACCCTCAGACCAAATGGGGTATCCTGTTTCTACAAGTCTTCAGACTAAATGCGGTTCCTATGAAACTTCAAAGGGCATGCGGTGAGCTCCTGTCTCCTAATACCTTATATTCCTTTCTGCCCAGGCATATATCTTCCTGTCCACACTTCCCCAATGCTAGGATTAAAGGTGTGTGACTCCCAAGTACTAGGATTAAAGGTGTGAGCCACCACCACCTAGCTCTTTTTCTTTTTTAGACTGGATCAATCTTGTGCAGCCCAGGGTGGGCTTCACAGCCCAGGGTGGGCTTCAACTCACAGAGATCCAACTGCCTCAGCCTCTCAAGTGCTGAGATTAAAGGTGTGTGTGCTATCACTGCCTGGCAACTATGGTTAATTTGTGCTTAGCTCTGCACTCTGATCTTCAGACAAGTTGTATTTGTTAGATCACACAAAAAATATCACCACATGAAACAGATTTAGTTAGAAAACTACATTTGGTGGCAGGAGCAGGAGGTGTATCTCGTAGGATGCAAAATTCTCATTGGGCAGTCACTGAAGAAAAGTCAATAATAACTACAGAGCCACAACTAAGGGCTGAAACAGCAGTAGATTCAGGTGCAGCCACTGTGCCAGAGATAAAAGAACACTTGTTTGCATTCGTGTCATTCTTTTAAAAAATATTTTAAATTACATTATAATAAAAGAATCATTAGTTTGGGGTAAACATATTATGGTGGGAAAACTAATATAATGGAAAATGTTCAACTTCTTGTGATATTCCAAGGAAAACATGTAATGTGATTATTATGTGACTTCCTCTTGTGTAAAGATTCTAATTTGGTTTTGGAAAATATGTAACATGGTGTGAGGTTATATTTTCTTGCATAAAATTGTCATGTTAGGGGGTATAAAAGGGATAAGAGAAAAACAGAAGTAAAGAAGAAGAAGAAATAAGGAAGTAAAGTAAAGAAGGTGTGTATAGTAGCACCTACTTCACGTATCTTCATTTTCTCTGACCTGCTGAAGTTGGACTTGGGCACATTATCAAATCAGGGCAGGTGGTTCACATTGTAACCCCAGTATTTGTGAGGGTGAGTGAGGCGGAAGGATCATTCCCAGTTAGATAACAGCCTGGGATACATTATAAGTTCTCAGGTAACCTGAGCTATATAAAATGGCCCTATCTCCCAACCTCACCATCAAAGTCAGAAAAGGATTTATAGATGTTTAGAACCAAGAAGGTTGTTGTCTGGTCCATGAGACTGATAACCTGTGTAAGCTCTAGAGAAAATGGCCAGCTTACCCTGTGCCATGTGAGAGTTCAGAAAGAAGAAACTTGCCAGACCAAATATAAGAACTTGGATTGCCTTGCCTTCTCACAACTCAAACAAATAAATTCCTATTCCTTACAAATTACCCAGTCTTAGAAATTTTTCTGTAGCAGCAAACAAGACAAAAAAGTCAAGAGCGTATCTTATGTTCCTTGGCTAAAGAAAATTTCTCAAAAGAGCTGGATAAAATTCCATCTGTTCATCTGTATACTACAAAGGATAATTAACAGCAAAATTATCAATGGTAATAGACAATTAGTTACAAACATTTCTGAGGGATCAGGAACTCAGGAAAAATCTACTTACCACAATGTCCTCAGGAAATGTGTCTCTGCTGAAGGAGCCATCATCAAACATGACCTCATAGAAGGTCTGAGATGTCACATCTATCACTCTACAGCTGTAGTACCGAGTGTTCCGATGCTTTGTGATGACTGTCTGGCCCACAGAGATGGCTTTCTCACAAGTTTTGGACTTCTGTAAGACAGAGTAAAAGAAAGAAAAGTGACAGAAATTCAAAAAAAAAAAAAGAACAAAATAAAAAGTATTTTTGGGAAGCAATAACCAATTTGGTCAAGTTTTTTTTTTTTTGTTTTTTTGTTTTTTTGTTTTTCAAGATTTCTCCATGTAGCTTTGGAGCCTGTCCTGGAACTAGCTCTTGTAAGCCAGGCTGGCCTCGAACTCACAGAGATATGCCTGCCTCTGCCTCACAAATGCTGGGATTAAAGGCACGCATCACCACCGCCTAGTTTAAGGTGTTTTTTGTTCTGTTTCTTTTGGAAGGAGGGGTGCATTTCAAGACAGCATTTCTCTGTGAGTTCTGGCTGTCCCAGAACTTGCTCCACCTGCCTCTGTTTCCTAGTGCTAGAATTAAATGCATGTGCCAATGTTACCTCGCAAATTTAAGTTTTTAAAATTTAGTATGAGAGAATAATTTCAAATTTCAAGAATATACTTAGTAAAAAATAAACTACTCACCTATTACTTGTTGGCTACTGATTACTAACATCTTACAATGTGCTTTATTGTCTAAATATTTGGTTCATGTGTGAAGTAGAAGGATAGAGATTAGGTCTCAGGTGTGCAGGCAAGCACTCTAACAGTGAGCCCTGCACCTCAATCCCCTAAGTTTTTTTTAACTACTTTGATTGCATGTATATCATGGTATTTACCATATGAATTCTTCAATGTTTGTTTTCTAAGAGAGAGGTATCCTTCATATAATCACAGCTCTACATAGGAATCAACTTCAAGAAGTTGAACACTGACATGACACTTTAAAACTTGATCAACTGACTTCATGATGACCTTGGTGATTTCCTATCCCCTTCCATGAAACTCTGAAAAAGAGAATCTATTATACAATTCAGTTCTACTTATCCGCCACATCATTTTAGGCTCATTTTACCTCATTTCTACAGGTGTTTTTTTTTTAATGGTGGTGATACTTTAGAAAACTAAATTTCTCCTGCTTTTTAAGAGATCATTGAGTGATATTTTCCCATGTTTATACAGTCTTGTCCAGAATCCAATATTCTTTGTGGTGATATTTCATCTTAAAACACATAATTTTTACATGTGTCCCAATGTTACTCTAGATCCTAAACAAAGTGTGACCCAATAGTTTGAGTCTGAACCAGGCTGTGGTTTAGCTTGCTTAGGTCAAAAGACTATATTAGAGAAGTAATGATATATTAATTCAGAGCATTATGTTCAAGAAACCTTGGACACTAGAGGTTTTTTTTTTCTTTAGGGACTTTAGATCCCCTAGAGTGTAACAGTTCTGCTCTGCTAGGGGAATGTGTCCCCAAAGTGTTACAGTTCCACTCTGCTCCAGCTAATATGAAAGTTGTTACATCAGGTTGAAAATGTCACACTGCATAACAAACCTCACTCAGGAAATTTATTGGGAAGGAAAAATCCAGGAGGGTGACTGTCTCTACTGTGAGAAGCAGCAAATTGAACAGAGTACAGGACTTATTTAGGGTTTCTTAGGAGAGAGGGTGGTGGAGCTTTCCAGGGATGCTTTGATTAGTAGGTTTTTGTGGCCTGATTCCGGGGCAAGTTGAGGGATTGGTGGGATTTTGTGCTCAGGGACTCAGACACATAAAACACAAGTTTGGTTTCTGAAAAATGAGTGACTACATCGATAATAATTAGGATGTTAGACACCAACAGAACTCAGTAACTGATCAGAGGTACAGAAGTCAGCCTAGTATGAAATAGAACCATGCAACTAAGTATTGTTGAAACAGATGACCCATAGAGATTTTCATTACTTACTACTGAATTTACTTCTCTGTAGTTTCCACTGATTATGGAAACACAAAATAGAATAGTTCTTAAAATTTTTCCAAATTTTTAAGCAACCAATTATTTATAATCAACCAAAAAGTTTTAAAACAGCTGGCACATAATTACTTAGCAAGGAAAGACCATCTTCAACATTTGCTCAGTAAATATAAATACAAGATAGATGTGAAAGGGTAAGCACTTTATATGGAAGAATGATATATTCTATACTAGAAGATAATCTACATGCATCACTTATGTCATATTAGACAGAACACAGAAAAATACCTTCTGTTGTTTTAATATTCATCTCTGATTCCCAATATATGTTTTTCTTTTTTCTTTCTCAGTAAAGTACATATTTTATTCTCAGGTTTGTGGCTGCACAAAAGACAGCCTCGCCAAGGTTTTGGTATTTATGACTTCACCTGCTCTTCACTCTACAGGGTAACACCAACAGCAAGATCCAGGTGTTAAAGGTATACACTCAATGGAGTCACCTTAGAAATGGTTATGTTTTAGTCTTCACAAATGCTCACACTTACATATTAAGTAGGCTATATAATTTACTCTCAAATATAATTCTTCCCAATCAAAGTTTGGACAAAAGTCAGAACAGTTAACATTAAAAAGAGTTCATGAGGGAAGAAGGAGCTAAATGTGTTACAACAAGGGACAATTCCAGAACAGAAATTTTCTTATCATTTGGCAAACGAATCTGGTTTCTCTTCTTGAAGAAGGGTCAACTGAAAACTGATGAATTATTGGCAGAACTAATATGGTTTGAATATGAAATATGCCCAATGGTCTCCTATGTATAAACATGTGGTCCTCAGGTGGCTGGTGGCACAACATTGAGAGATTATTAAAATTTAGGAGGTAGGCCCTCTGTTGGGAATGAATACCAGGGCTGAGAAGGGGAAATGGGCATAAACTCCTACACTTAACCAAGAAGCTCTAGTTGACAACGATTTAAAACAACAACAACAACAAAATAACAAAACAAACACCCCCCTACTTTTTCTCTCCACTGGAGTCACTTGGTACATACTACACTTAAGGGTTGGCTCCATTACCAGCAGTAAATGACCAACACAAAATGAATTCAATGGTACTTTGTAGATTTTGACCAACACAAAATGAATTCAATGGTACTTTGTAGATTTTCTTATTGTCTCATATTGTTTTGATTGGGCAATTTTGATCTAACTGGTCTTTATGTTTGATCTAACTTGTATATTATAGCTTCTTATGGGTTTTGTTCTTGTGTGCCTGTGTCTGTATAGTTTCCTTATTATGCTTTTTTTGTTTTTTGTTTTAGTTGTGTGTATGTCTGTGTTTTGTTTTCCAAAGAGGGAGAGAAAAATGGTGTAGAGTTGGATGAATAGGAAAGGTGGGAAGATGTGGAAAAGAACGAGGGAGGGAAAACTGTGATCAGAATATACTGTATGAAAAAAAAATTTTCAATAAAAAGTATACTGGATACTAAGGCTTTCTGTGATGACTATAAACGAATTGTACCTAAATATGTACGATATTATCTAAGATGTTATACATATGTTAATTATTATTTCCTTTATAGTCCTTATCGATGTTGACATCCTGTCAAGATAGGACCAAAAAGTAATTGTGCTATAAAGATACACTGCTCTGTGAGACATACTAATAGAATATAAACTCAGCAAATGATCTTTAGTTTTAGAAGAAACAGTAAAAGGAAAATCAAATGAAAATTTTCTAATTCTCACCATAACAGTTTAGTGCAGATTTTCTGTAGCACATTTTAATCAATGGTAACAAGTCTGAAAAATTATTCAGGTCCATTTTTAATCAAGAAAACTAATTGTGTACTTTCCTGTCTTCCAGGTGTTAACTGTACAGCATAAGAAAGTATCCAGTGAAGAAAACTACAGATGGGGAGAGACTCTTTGCTAGGTATACATCTGACAGAGGATTAATATCCAGAATATATAAAGAACTCCAAAAAAAAAAAAACAAAAAACAAAACAAAACAAAAAAAAAAACCAAGAAGCAAAATCCATAAATGACTCAATTAAAAAATGTGCTATGGATCTGAACAGAGTCCTTAAGAAATAAAAATTGCTAAGAAGTATGTCAAGAAATATACATCATCCTTAGCAACTAGGGGCATGCAAATTAAAACAACTTTGTGAATTTATTAACAACTGACAACCAAGGCTGGAGAGGGGAGGGGGAACTCTCTTTCATCTTTAGTGGAAATGCACACTGGTGAAACCACTCTGCAAACCAGTGTGAGGGATATTAAAAAGGTTCAAAATAAATCTACTATGTGACCCAACATGCTTCTCCTTGGCTCAAAGCAGTTAGTTACATCCTACAGCACAGATACTTGCTTAGCCATGTTTAATTCAGATCTAGTCAAAATAGTTAGGAAATCAGAATGACCCACATGTCCTTCAACTAATAGATAGATACACATAGGAAATATACAAAACGAAACACTACTTAGCTTTTAAAAAGCTGAAATCATGAAATGCCAGAAAGACATTTTGTCTTTTATTGGTGGCTACTAGTTCCAAATACTCAGATATGAGTATATAAATTGGAGTAACCACAGAAATCATGAAAATAAAAGGTAGTCAGGGGACTTGAGAAGAAAAGGTTATGTAGATGATATATGAAGGGGGAAGGAGGGCGTTGATGAAGAGTGGGGAGGGAGAAGAGTCAAATAACACTAAGGATGATTAAAAAAAAAACAGGCCTTAAAGAATCATACTTACCCTAAATTACATAATACATACAAATAATATAAAAATATGTAATTCTCTCAAATGCAGTTATCTCACTTGGGCTGACAATTTCCCTCCCAGGAGTCACAGAGTATTTAACACCACCCTCCCCCAATACTCTGCATGCGACTACAACTTCCTTTGGAGTTGTCCAATGAAACCACAGGTGAGGGTAGTCCAAGTGACTACCTAAGTAGTATAGCCTGCTGCAGTAGCACATTCTGGCTCCTTCAGCCAATAGCCTTTAAGATACTAGCCCACTGGGGCGTGGTCTCTTACACTTTAAGAAGCAGCAGGAACTGTGGGCTCTCTCCCTTGCTTCTGGCTCCCATTCTGGTGGCTAGACTGTTTGCAATGAGAGGACTACTGTTTGGGACAGTGATCTGTAAGTTTTACCTCTCAAATAAATAACCTTTTTTATTATCCATAATTCTTAACTGGTGTGGGATTGGTTTGTGGCTTCATTTGACACCCAACGTGAAGCAAACAGTAGAGTGCATGGGTATTTTATGTATGTTTCTAACTTGGTTTAGGACATTTTGTATATTGATACAACTTTTAGAGTATATTTTCATATTATTATAGGTCAATAGTGGTTCATGTTTGTTGTACATACAGTCAGATCAATTAGGTTCTTTAGATACTTAGAGATTGTATTCTGTATAGATAGGTAATCTTCAACCACTTCAAAGATCTGTGGAACATGGCATTTAAATAACTTAAGTTTCTGTTGACATGAGACATTATTGCTTCTGACAGCACCAATCTAGTCCTGAGAGAATGTTGAGCACCAAAGACACCCCACTTGGAGCTTGTTTTCTTCTTGGCAAAATTGGCCTTTGGGCAAGGAACTGACAATGCCTCAACCACTGACAAGTTACATAGTATACAGAAATGGATAAGCAGGACTGTCAAATCTTGCCAAGACAGGGTAAAATGGTTTTGAAAAATTTCCTGCCTCTGAAAATGGTCTGTCAGTTACACTAGGCCTTAGCCAAAGTTGGTTGCTTCAACGTTGAAATGACATTTTGGGTAATTGCTCAGGTAGCTAGTTGTCTCCATCACATATTGCTTGCTTTGGAAGCTACTTGATTGCACTTCCTGCCTGCTAAAGTAATATTATCTCCCTTCTCAGGCCTTTGATGGGGTTGAAGATTAGATAGTCGTAGTTACTGTATTCTTATGATCTAGTCAAGCCATTTCCTATACAAGACTTAGACTACATATGATAGAATGTTGATAAACATTTAACATATGTTTCTTGCTTAATATTGTTTATGCTGGATGTAATTCCAATTATACTTGATATCATTCCTAGTGTATATAGTTTTGTATTAGGTTTGGATCTCTCTTATTTAAACAAAAAGGGGAAGTGCTGCAGGAACACATTCTGCTCCTTCAGCCAATAATAGCCTTTAAGATACCAGCCCATTGGGGCGTGATCTCTTATATTTTAAAAAGCAGTGGGAACTGTGCTTCCAGTTCCCACTCCTGAGGCTAGACTCTGTTTCCTGTTTGTGATGAGAGGACTACTGTTTGGGATGGTGATCTGTACGTTTTTCCCCTCAAATAAATAACCTTTTTTATTAGCTATAATCTTTGACTGATATGGAATTGTTTTGCGGCTTCAATAGCCTATTATTGTTACCCTTGATTACATGTCAAAGCTAAAGACAACACAAAATTTGGATGCAGGAATTGGAAGATTTAAGCTGGATCTGACCTGAAAACCTCCATCCTGAGAAATCAGTCTTTCATTGTATCAGAAGAATCTTACAAACTTCAAGAGAGAAAGAACCAATCAATAGCTACCTAGCTATGATGTCTGTGAACCACTACTATGGCCAGCATGGAAAGATGTCCTTAAAGGTACAATAGTGGCATTCATATTTGTGATAAAAACAGTTCCCAACCGAATTTAACAACTACTCAACAGAAAGATAATTATGTATGTTACTGGAAAACTACCTAAGCAACTACCTGGAGCTAGGGAGTTCATGGATTGTAGAGGAAAAACTGCTACTACCACTGTAGTAAACCAATATAATTCCTACTTGCATTCTAAACTTTATACTCACAGATAAATGTAGTTCTTACTCTTCATTAAATAAACTTTAAGCAACAAATGAAGACCCCATTTTAACTGGTCAAAATGCGGACATCAACTGATCATGGAAGGCCCAGCTCCAATTATTGTACTTATAACTTCTGCATCTCATGGCCTGAGGACCAACAAATATGCTATATATGACAGTTCCATGAAACTGGAACTAGGTGGCTACCTAAATAAGACTTGAAGGAACTACAACATCAACAGAAATGGAAATGTGGAAGAAGAAAAAAATCTCTCAAGTACTTACCAATGTTATAAGTAACAATGACCTCTGAGAAAGGGAGAATTAATCTTCCCCAGGAATGAGACCCCTAACTGGTTACTAAATACCAAGTGGTCAATCCTGAAACCATATACATACAAGTGGTATGATAATATACACAAGTAATACTTAATGGAGTCAGCATATTAGGTGCATAAACACACATACACACTAATAAAAAAATAGAGGTTATCAACTTGAGAGGGAGCGGTTAGATGGGTAGATAGGAGTATTTGGAGAAAGGAAAGGGAGGGAAGTGATGTAATTATATTTAATTAAAACTAAAATAACATTTAAAAATCTTTAAAGTTTTATTTCTTGGATATATTCAAGTTCTTATTAGCAATGTTTGCAAACCTTGGAACTACTGGATAATTTTAAAAAGATTTTGTAAAAGGTCACTGCATAATTAGGACCATACAGGAATATTTAGTATGCTTATATATGACAATAGATATGAACCTTAAAACAGACTTGTTTTGATCATCAGTTTTTTGTAGTACTTGAATATTGAATATGTGGTCTAAGACAATTCTTCTTTGTGTCATGTAGCCTAGAGCAGCCAAAGGCCGGATACCCTGTTCTTAAATATGTGAGAAGAAACAGAAATCGAAGGCCTGGCGATTTGAATGAGAACAGCCATCATAGTCTCATGTTTGAATGTGTGGTCCCCAGTTAGAGAAACTGTTTTGCAAGGATTAGGAGATGTGACATTTTACAGGTGTGTTACTGGAAGTGGACTTTGAGGTTTCAAAAACCAACACTATACCCAATCTCTGTTTCTATTTCTCTGCCTCTCTCTCCTCCCCTCCCTTTCCCTCTGCCTGCTGCCTGTGGATCAGATGTAAGTTCTCAGCTACTGCTCCACCACCATGCCTACTTGCATACTGCCATGCTCTCACCATGATTACTACAGGATAACAGTCTGAAACTCTAAACAAACCTCCAATTAAATGCTTTCTTTTATAAGTTCCCTTGGACATGGTGTTTCGTCACAAAAGAGCAGGAAGAAAGACATAAACCAAACTTAGTAATGTTGAATAAGCTTTTATGTTTAAAATAACTTATGATACTAAACACACAGAATTTGTTTTAAAAATTTTCTTTTACACATCTGAGGTGATATTTTTCACACTGCTCTACTTCAAGTGATATTCTGACACCCCGAACACACGAACTGCACAATCTCTATATATAAACACACACAATTATTCAGATACCTTTTACACAGATACTGAAAAAGAATGGACATAAAGAACTTGATTCATTCATTTGTTCAGTCACTCAACTTACTAAATATTGCATTTAGTGCATATTAGAAACTGAAGGGTTCTGTGTCACTATGTGTAAATAACAGCCCTCAATCCCTAGTCTAAAGTATATTATAGTCCAGACATGTCAATACCAACAAGGTATTCTAGACCTAAGAAGGGTTCAGAAAAAAATTCAGATAGAGTGTTAGCAAATGGGAGAGAAGTTCTTACCACATTTGAGTTGACTCTATGTCTGAAGCACGTGATGTTTACCACATAAGGCCAGTCATCAGGCTCCATGAGTACCCCAGCAGCATGGGCACATGTGACATGGAATGAAGCTGGGCAGCGGCCATAGGAACACTGAATGCAGGCTCCAGAAACCTTCTTAACCCGGTGTCTACAGAAGATGCATTTCTGAAGGGTTAAAACAGAGAATAACACCCATTCGTCAGAGAATGATAGTTATTAAATGAATAACAAACCAGGCATTACATCAAGAACATCTATGACAAAACAATCTTCTCACTTTAAGAGTAATACATGCACACAGTCACATCCCATCACACATATTCTGAAGTACTTCTTGTGGTCAGCAAAGTCAAATTCATTTTCACGTGCTTCTCCAGGTATAGACTTCAGGATAGAGCCCTGGGTGATCTTGTAATCAACCATGACGGCAAAGGATATTTCTGTTTGGCCTGGACACAGCAGGCCTTGTATATATGAAGTTAAAGCCCAGGTGCAAATACTCCTACACTAGATGAAAATACTTAAAATATTGAAACATCATAAATATGGGAGAATTTTTCCATTTACAAGGAAACAGAAAGCATTAAATGGTTCAATGTGGAAACTAGAACTCAAGTATTTAATAATCTGAATGCTTGCTTCTTGACTGAAACAAAAATTCCCCCCAAAGTGGTAAAACTAAAAAAATCATCCCAAAACACTATGTTTTTATTATAGCTGTGAAGGGTTGGGGAAGAATGAAAACAAAAAAAAAATAAATAATCCAGAATAATTTATCATAATCTAAAAACTAAGTTTCACAGAAAGGCCTTAAACATTATCAGAACAACTGTCATGAGAGAGCAAGAAAAATCATACAGCTGCACTTAATATTAGGTTTGTGTATGGTTACTTGAGGGTTAAGAAAAAAAATAGTTGTGGATCAGCATAGGGTCAGGTAGAAAAGTCAGAAGAAACAGAATGATCTCAAAGCTCAACCTTTAATTTCCACATGCTTGGTTAAATGTTGGGGCAATGGGTCCCCTAAAGTCTTAAAGTCATGTGGGGACTTATCACAGTCATGTAAGAATCAATGTACACCAAACTTCTAAATCCTTTTTGTAGTTACAGCTGATGATTACTGACAGTCTTAAAGACTGTGTTCTTTCTCTTGCTACCTATCTATAATAACTGCCACTTCTACTCATGCTGTCTTGCCAGGAATAGAAATGATCTTTTAACTGGTCTTTTATTTCATTCCATTTTAGTTCAGCTTCCCAGGGCTGCTAGGATTACCTTTATAAAACATAAATGTTATGTTCCTCTCTTCAGTTGTATCCTGTTATCTTTAAGTTCTTTCAGGAAAGGAGAGTGGGCACAACATGACATGAAAGAATAAAGCTTGCAAAAGTCCTTCCACGAGAGCAGCTTTATTTTTCACTAGTCCTCACGAGAGCACTACTAGACTACAGGCACTAAGTGTAAACCGGTTCCCCTTACACTGAGGCTCAATGTACAATCACATATTTTATACTATGGACTAAACACGTATTTTAAAACATATGTATGCAGCCAGGCGGTGGTGGCGCACGCCTTTAATCCCAGCACTTGGGAGGCAGAGGCAGGCAGATCTCTGTGAGTTCGAGACCAGCCTGGTCTACAGAGCTAGTTCCAGGACAGGCTCCAAAACCACAGAGAAACCCTGTCTTGAAAAACCAAAACAAACAAACAAAAAAAAAAAAAAAACAAAAAAAAACAAACAAAAAAAACCATATGTATGCATAGAGCCATGAAGAGATAAAGGAAGAGAGAAGAGGAGATAAGAAGGAAGAGGGACAGGGAGAGAAAGACTGAACAGAAATGAAGTCTCAAAGCATTACTGTAAACCATATCTCGATATTTTTAAAAAGCACTGGACTCTGTTTTCAAACAGTATTAAAAGGAAAGGAACTGTTAGAAAGGCACAGAAATTCTGATCAGGGCATTGGCTTCAGGGACCTGACATAAGGAAGAGGTCAGGGTTTGGGTGTTCTTTCCTTACTGCTCTTTGGTAATAGAGATCAACAGATGATTTACATCTTTCTTTAAAGAGAGCTATCAGTTTAAGAAGGGGGATTTAGCCCATGTCTTCAGGCAAGCTGACAGCCATGTTTGTTTTTTGAGACTGGCTCTCAACTTTTCTATATCCCAGGGAGGCCTTGAAATTGTGACGCTTCTGCTTCAGTCTCAATCCCAGTGGTATGGATCACAGAGTTCTGCCACCAGGCTTGGCTATATGAAATCTTAAAAGACATCATCATGTTCCACAGAACAAAGAGGACTTCAAGATAATAAACCACAGAATTTAAGAGCATGGAACCTTCAGAAAGACGAGATCATTATTGCAGACCATTGTTTAAGGTACTAGTGATGCCTTGGGAAGGGATAAAATGGCAATATCTGGGCAACAACTAATAAAAGAGATTCATAAAGTCAAATGAGGAATCAAAGAGAAGCTCTCTTATTGATGCTTTAGAATAAGGTCACCAAAATGCTGACTTCCAGAAACTAACACAAGTGTGTAACATGAATAGTCAGGCCAGTTCCCCCCCCCAAAAAAAAATCACACATACATCTCTATAAGTTATAAAGCAGATTGGCTCATTAGCTCTAGCCTCTCACTGGCTAACTCTCACATCTTGATTAACCCATTTTTCTGATCTATGTTTGCCATGTGGCTCAGTAACTTTTCTCAGTGGGGCAGATCACATCCTGCTGCTTCGGTGGTCTGTGCAGGAGTGGGAAGAATCAACTCCCTCCTTCCCAGAATTCTTCTGTTCTCATTACATCATTTCTACTTCCTGTCTAATCCCCCCCCCCCATATTTCCTGCCTGGCCAATCAGCGTTTATTTAAAACATTATTGACAGAATACAGACAATTCTCCCGTACCACAAGTGGGAAAAGCTGACACCAATTACATGGGATTGCCCCCTTAAGTTATCTCTTATACTTTTTCCAGGGGAAGAACCGGGGATTGCTCTGTGTTTGTTGAATTAAAATTAAAATCCTTCAAATAGATTTTAGTTATGTTTCATGTTCTGCTTCATCTATGTCAATGTACACATAATATCCCTCATCAAAGACAATGGAGCCATGAGTCAGAGCAACCTGGAGGTCTTCTATAAACAGACTGGAGACATCTCTAAGATCCCGCACATCTGGGTAGAAGCACTGCATTTATATTTTTATGACACATTCTCAGTGACACTGATGCTGATGCTCCACATATCAGGCTTCAAGAACTTTCTGGTTACAAAGCTAGAAAATATAATCAACTATTTTGAGGTACTTTTAATACAAAAAAATTTAGAAAGTAAATGGCTTTTCATGTTTTGTACAAAGCAAAGGACTGAGACTTTTCAGAGGAATGATTTATAGAGCATTGTACTTCCTTGGAGAACTAGATTTCCATATTTATTTTCATGGCACAGGCCACTGAGTGCACTAACAGACTGAGGAGATAATGAGACTTTGTGTATAATTTCTTGATGTCCAAGGTCATAGCTTGGCAAAAAACATCAAGAAATGATGAGCCGTGAAAAAGTTGAAGGTTCAAAATGCATATCTTTTTCTTTTTATTTATATGATTTATAATATGATTGTCATTTTACCAGTTTTTAATCATTCTTATTCTTTCTATAAATATCAAGGTAGTTCTAAAACAGACATAAATGTCTTTAGAAATAAAATTACTATTTCTTGGTGCTCCATATAACCTCTAAGACCAGGCAGTACTCCGTATTGCTCTAAATCTCACCCTAGTGAATATGCCTAACCTTACCTTTCTTTTATACACCATCCCCAGTCCCCACACCTAGTTCTAGATGCTCATCTAGTGACTAGTTTGTACTTGCCCTGACCATAATCTACACAGGTTCTGGGTAGGAGGTACATCCTGTATATAATCAACTATTTTGAGGTACTTTTAATACAAAAAAAATTAGAAAGTAAATGGCTTTTCATGTTTTGTACAAAGCAAAGGACTGAGATGGGCCCTGCTAACATCTGACATCAGCCCGCATGAGTGCCATCAACCTTCCAGCTAAGTTTGGTCTTGCACATTTTATATCAGGGCCACCCTGTTTAGTCTGCTAGATCCCCTACTCATAATCCTCAGATCTAGTCCATGTTCCAGTCTAGTCCAGTGGCTAAATCTGTACTCTCAAACATACAAACTACAGGCTCTAGACACGAGACACATTCTGTCTTCTAGCACAGAACCCCTCCTACATCAGATCCAACCTTCAGGCTCCAGCTTCCCTATTAACCTGTGTTGTCTCAGAATTGTATGTCCACACAGAAAACTATCAAACCCAATGGCAACGTTTAGCCATGAAAATAAAAACAATGTGAAAAATCAAGACAGTATGGCTTTTTCCAAATCCACCAGTCCCACAGAAATATTTGCCATTCAGAATTACCTAGGTGAAAGAGGGCAGGGGTGAAGGTAGAAAGAAAAAGATTATAAACTTCAAAGAATAACAGGAGTTTAAAGACATAATGAAAAAGCTCAATAAACTTAAAGAGAATAAATTTTAAAAGAATAACATGTGAAAGATCCCCATAAAATGCAAACATAAGGCTGATGAATGAAATGATGAAGTCAATGTAGGATTTGAAAGCAGAATTCAATAAAGAGATGAATATATTGAATAAAGATGGAATTGGAAAAATGAATCGAGCAGAAAAATTGAGGAAAAGCCTTATGAGTAGAATAAATCAAGCAGCAGCTAGAATAATAGAGGACTCACAGATAAAGTACAGGAATTAGATAACACAAGCAATGAATATGTAAAATTCAATTAAGCACAGAAAAGAAACATGTGGGGCACAATGAAATGATTAAATCTTTGAATCATAATCATAGAAGAAGGAAAGGGAATCCAGGTCAAAGGCACAAACCAGATTTTCAACAATAGCATAAAAGAAAATATCACCAAACTAAAATAAGACATATACATAGATACAAGAATCAGAACACCAAACAGATAAGACAAGAAAGAAACTCCCTAAATGCATATCATAGATAAAACACTAAATATATAGAGCAAAGAAAGAATATGGAAAGGTTGAGAAAAAACTCAAGTCACATAAAAAGAAAACCTATTAGAATTAACTGTTGGTTTCTCAATAGAAGCGTTGAAAGCAAGAACGTGGATCAATATACTCTAAATTACCACTACTGATAACCTAGCCTACTGTACTTGGCAAAACTGTCATAGAGTAAGAAGAAAGAACATTCCATTATGATATACATGGCCAAAAAACACAAAAAACAAAAAATATACGCTTTCAAAACCAACCCTACAGGGACTAGTGGAAGCAATACTTTGGACTGAGAAGAGAAATAAACACACATAGCCAAGATAACTTATAAGGAAAAACAAACAAAGCTAATAACTAACAAAATATAAAGCACAATTAACACAATAAACCACCACAAAACAAAAAAACCTGTATAATTATTACATCTTTCAATATTAACATTAAATAATTAAATATTACAGGTCTCAATTCTCCAGTCAAAAGACACAGCATTGTTGAACAGATCAACGAACAAAATCCACCTATTTAATGTCTACAAGAAATTTTCCTGTTTACAGGCACCACCCCAAAGTTAAAACTAGGTGTGGAAAAGACAATCTAATAAAATAAGATGAAGAAGTAAGTAAAAATTATTATCCTAATCTTTGAAAAATTAGACTCAACCTAAAATTAATCAAAAGAGATGAAGAAGGGCACTTCATTTTAATCAAAAGAGCAATTAACCAAGAAAACATTACTATCCTAAACACACACACCAAACTTTGGGGTACCAAATTTCATAAAAAGTATACAACTGGAATTAAAGCTGCATATCTGTTGATATAACCATTAATAGTAGGTGATTTCAATATCCCATCTGAACAAAAAATAAAAAGACAACTATCAGAATTAAATGATATCTTATATCAAATGGACACAACAGATAACTACTGAATATTCTACTCAAACAACAAAGAATATACATTCCCTATGGAAACTTCTATAAAACAGCCCACATCCTAGGACACAAAACAAATCTTAAGAAATTAAAAAAAAAAAACAAAAACTGAAATGACCTCATGTGTCCATTCTGACCATAATGCAATAAAACTAAAAATGGACAGCAAACCAAACACAAATTCATGGAAATCAAGCAACCTTTTACCGAGTGATGAATGTGTCAAAAAAGAAATCAAAAATTTTCTGCATGTAAATGAAAATAAAAACAACGAAACTTCTGGGACACATTAAAAGCAGTCCCATGAGAAAAATTTATAGCTCAAAGTGCCTATCAGAAAATAAAATATTCAGCGCCAGGCCATGGTGTTACATGCTTATAATCTCAGCATTTGGAGGCTGAGCTGGCAGATCTCTGTGAGTTAAATGCCAACCTGGCAAACAAAGTGAGATCTAGGACTGTTAGGACTGCTGTTACATGATATAGGATTCCCCATTGGTTAATAAAAAGCTGCTTTGGCCTATGGCAGGGCCGAATAGAGCTAGACAGGGAAACTACACTGAATGCAGGGAGAAAGAAGGCAGAGTCAAAGAGACCTTATGGAGCTGCGAAATGGGAAAGACACTGAAACTTTACCAGTAGGCCACAGCCACATGCTGATACATTAGCAGGAATGGGTTAAGATGTAACTTAGTTAATAAGAAGCTTGAGCTAATAGGCTAAACAGTGTTGTAATACAGTGTTGTAATTAATATAGTTTCTATGTGATTATTTGGGTCTAGGCAACTGGAAAACAAATGTGCAGTCTGATTTACAGACACACAGAGAAATCCGGTTTCAAAAAAGAAAAAAACAAAAAAAAATCAGAATAATCATAAATAAATGACTTGATGCAACTCAAGAATCTAGCTTAAAAAAAATAAAAGAAACTAAATCTAAACCCAGTAGATGACAAGAAATAATAAAAATCTGAGCAGAAATGAAACAGAAACAAAAAAAACAATGTAAAGAATCAATGTGTTAAAGAGCTTCGATTAATAAACAAAATTGATAGACCCTTGGACAAACTAATTAAAGGAAAATAAAAAGACAAACCAAATTAACAGAAACACAAACAAACAAGGGAACACTACAGTCAACAATGAAAAAACTCAGGATGTTATAGGAGAATACTTAAAAATTCGCACTCCATTAAATTGGAAAAACATAAAAGAAATAGATGAATTTCTAGAATCATTCAAACCACTAAAATAAAACAAAGAAGTCAACAACCTAGAAAGGTCAGTAACAATGAGGAATTTGAAATAGTAATATAAAATCTTCTGAAGCGTCCAGGGACAGATGTGCTCATAGAAGAATTCTATCAGCCTTTCAAAAAAGGTTTACTGCCAATTCTTCTCAAATTATTAAAAAGAAAATTTGAACAGAGGGAGTACTCCCGAATACCTTCAATGTCAGTATTACTATCTTAGTTAGCTTTCTATTGCTGTGACCAAACATGATGACCAAAGGCAGGAATCTGGATGCAGGATCTGATACTAAGACCATAGAGGAGTGCCGCTGAAAGGAATCTCAAAATATGTTCATCATCCTTAGCAATTAGAAAAATACAAATTAAAACAATCTTGAGATTTCATCTGACAGTAGGCAAAATCACAAAGAGCAACAAAATAAGTGACAATAAATGCTGGAGACAATGTGGAGAACTGCTGGTGCGACTGCGAACTGGTCCAGCTACTGTAGAACGAGTGGGGAATCCTCAAGATAAAAGTCACTCCATCATAGGATCCAGCTGATCCTTTCCTTGGCATATGACCAAAGGACTGGATACTCTATAGATACTCTACTTGTTCAGGCATGTTCACCACTGTGCTATTCATAATACCTAGGAAATGAAAACAACCTACACAGCCTGCAAATAATGACTGGATAACAACAATGTGGTTCACATACACTGGGGAATACTATTCAGTTGGAAATAAAAATGAAACCATGAATTTTTCAGGTAAAGAAAAGATCTAGAATGTATTTTATTGAGGTAAGCCATACCTGAAAGAAAATTGCTGCATGTTCTCTTTCATAACTGGAATAACTAGCACATTAACACGTAAAAGGGGGCTATGATGTGTATAAGTCTTCAATCCTAGACAAAGCAGTACAGGTAAACAATGACTGCTATGAGAGGGACAATCGGCCTTTCCCAGGGATGAGCCCCCTAATTGGTTAGTGCATACCAAGTAATCACACTTGAAATCAATAAAGGACTGTGTATACTGTATTTTTATATTTAGGTACTTGTACATAAATGGAACAAAAGAAACCAAAGAAAAAGAAAACATTACTTGAGAGGGAGCAAGGTGGGGGGAAGTAGACAAGAGGGATAGGAGAAAGAATATGGAAGGGGGAAATTATATAATTATATTTTAATAAAAATTAGTTTATCAGATACCTAGAACACTAATAATAATAAAACATTAATCAACTCCTTTTTGCCTTTTGATCTCCAGATATTTATTTCTAGACGTTAAAGGACAAGCTAACATTCCCAACGCAAACATTGAGTGATGATATGTTAAGAGATGTCACTGTTGTCATAGTTAAGTCAGAGGACTGAATACAAAATTTTCATTTTAATCCAAGTCTGTTACTGAATGTTTTGTAGAAAAAAATATTTTTGTTCTGAGCTAAGTTTATGTTCTGCTAATAGGAACATCAACATGACACTAGAAATATCAACAAGTTTAAGCCAAGAGTTTATAGTTTGGGGGCAAGGAGATATGTAATAATTTGCCTACAATGAAAATCAGAATGCAAACTTTACCCCACACAAGTATGTAGATGAACACAATGAGAATTAAGTTTACTGAACAATTGTGGGCAAGAAATGGGATGAGGGTGGCACACTGAAATTGAGGCTCCCAGTAGATATACTCTACTCTGCCTAGGTGACAAACAATAATTCTTTTTTATATATATATTTATTTATTATGTACACAATATTCTGTCTGTGTCTATGCCTGCAGGCCAGAAGAGGGCACCAGACCCCATTACTGATGGTTGCGAGCCACCATGTGGTTGCTGGGAATTGAATCAGGACTTTTGGTAGAGCAGGCAATGCTCTTAGCCTCTGAACCATCTCTCCAGTCCCACAAACAATAATTCTTGTGCTGTCTAAGAAGAACGTATTGTGTGGGTGTCATTAAACAGAAAGACACTATTCTGTATACTTGTGCAATAGTTCTCACTCTGGAAATCTCTCTGGTAATCCATTCTCCTGAAGTTGGGTTCAAAGCATTAAGGTGAAAGAGAATGATGTTAATGCTTTTATTTTAATTTTTATTTATCAGATACAGGAGAAGCCATCACTTTTTGTCTCATGGGAGTCATGATAAAAAAGGTGAGAAAGAGAAGAAAACTCAAATAGCAGACTAAAAAGGAAAGGGCAAGAGGGATGAACTCAGCTAGGTGAAGAAAGGGCATGAAAAGTGAACAGTGGCAACAGTACATTCAGATATGAAAATGCACTTATTCAAAACATGGCTAAAGAGTCATTCATGATGAGAAAATTTTAAATTAAAATGTTCTCATTCTCTATCAATACTTGCACTATTCTGTTACTTATGGACTGACAAGAAGGCCAATATAGAATGAGTATCATGATAGCTACCCAAGGGACATCAAATATAAAACAAGGAAGTAGATATGATTCTCCTTCCATGGCTCAGGTCATAAGCCCAACATGTAAAAACTGGATACCACTCTAATAAAGGTCAAGGGTCATGAGCCCAAACAGAATAGGTAAATGAAAATGTTTGTTTTATCTGAAGTTTTCTGTAATTAATTTCCTACATTTCAGAAGTTGCAGACAGCCCAAGAATTCTGAAAATCCAGAAAACTGCTTTGGTGGTTCATTTATAAAAATCCCAATGCTCTTTAACTAATTAAGAAATAGTCAAAGTATATAATAAATAGGCATGCATAAAATTTACTTTTGTATTGCCATGACAAAGTACTACAACCAAGGCAAAAATATAAGAAAGCATTAAATTTGGGGCTCATGTTTCCAGAGGATCATGTCATGGCAGCAGGCAGTCAGAAAACGTCTGACAGCTAAGAGCTCATGTCTGATCTGATCCATAAATGAGATAACTGGAAATGTTATGCGCTTCTGAAATCTCAAAGACTAGCTACAGTGACAGATTTTCTCCAACTAGGCCATACCTCCTAATCCTTCCCAAACAGCTTGATCAACTGGGGACCAAATATTTGAACATATGAGCTTATGGGGAGAAATTCTCATTCACACCACCAGTTACGTACATAATAAATAAAAGAAATCAAAAAAAGTGTTGTTTTGTTTTTCTTTTCTCTACATATGATTACTAGTTTTCTTTTTTAATAGTCTTCTTCTTAACTTTACAGCCAAATCTACACATTTCATATAAATATGCTTCTTGACTGTACTGCCACTTTCCTTCCTCTGAACAAGTTATCAAAGAATGATTAATTTCCTTTTAAGTCAAGGCACTAATTGTTCCTTGCTGTTTTAAAACCTTTTTTTTATTGTGAAAATAAAAACAAGTCATTCTACTTTAACATGCATTTTGTATCTCTGCATAATTATTTTGTGTTGTCTCTGTTCATTTTGGCTCCTCTTCTAGTTGTGGTTAGGGTTAACCAATCACAACTAGAAGAGAAAAGAAGACAGAAAGGAAGATGAGGAAATGAATCTGAAAAATTCTAAAATTATACCACACTCCAGCACACCCCCACACCCAAGTGCCAAAGATATTAACCAAATCCCTCAACCAACTGCTTTCCATGAGCACTCATCTCCCCAGCAGTCTCCTCATTCTCTGTTATGTCAGATTTAAATGCTTTGTCATTTGACCTGATTGATCAGAAGAGACCACTGTGCCATGAGAAACAGTTGTGCCAGATAAGAATTGACACAATGGTCACTGTTTCCACATGGAAAAGGACAGTAAGAAATTATTAAGCTTATTCTATGAGAGTAGGTAAGAAACATCATATTCCAAATTTTGCAATAAAATAAAGAGATGGCAATGGTGGTATATAACCAATATCCTATCACTCAGGAAGCTAAGACAGGAGGCTTTGGGGTTCAAAACCTGCATGGGCCATGGAGGGAATTCCACTGAAAGTGGCTCAGTTCATTTGGACACGCCTACTGGAGGTCCATTCATTTGCCATTCCTTAACAGAAAGACTTCATGTCAACAAACTACTTTTACACAGTAACCTGTAGTATGCTTTTACAGGGAAGGCAACTACTTTAATATGCTATGTAATGATTTAAAAAAAGAAAAGTAAAATATTGAGCTAAATATAGAGGTACACAGCTGTTCTCCCAACAGCTAAAAAGCTGAAGGAGAAGGATTGAAAGTTCAAGGATAGCCTGAGCTACAAAGTGGCATTCTATTTCAATAAGAAGTGAAACATTTGCCAGGAACAGTGGTACATTTTTGTAGTCCTAGCACTTGAGTGACGGAGGCAAGAAGACTACTATGAGTGTCAAGCCAGTATCAGCTACATAGAGTATTCCAGGTCAGCTAGTACTTTACAGCAAAACCCTCAAAACACCCCTCAATTAACCCCACTAGGCACATTAGTAAATTATTGTCAAAAATTTAAAAAGCATAATCTTTGAAAAGAAACCCACCATAAATAATGTATTTGCCAAAAACAGTTTAGTTTAAAAGGTTAACAAATTATTACAATATTTTAAATTAGCAATAGAAATAAAATGCTTTAAAAAGAAATCTAGCATCATCACTGTTGTCAATTTTATGATATGCTAAATAGAGAACATCTGTTACAACACTAAGCAAAGCAGACAGGAGTGACTACTTTAGGATGAAAACTAAAAGGCTTCTTTACCATTTGTTGTGTCATTTTATGAAAACTAACCATTTTCCTGTATGGGAAAACCTGCTCAAGGAAATAAAGTTTCTTATATCATATCTTCTATCCTTTCCAAAGTTTTCTATACAAATAAATATGCAGAGTTGTTTCCAAAAGCGATAGATAAAGTATTTGAATTAATACAAATTTACTCACAGTATTAACATCACATCTGTTTCAATTCTGGGGTTTCATATCATTGAAAGACTGCTGATATTAGTAACTTTTTAAAATAAATAGTTTTAATAGAAGATATTTAGTTGTTCTTTTATCCTCATGTAGTTATTAGGAGTTGACCGTGGCTTGTACAGAGAGACTAACTTTAACGTGCTACAAGGGAAAGTAATGCGCTTTACATGGCCCAAACTAATTCTGTGTTACATAGAAATGAAAAAAATTCCCTTCAAAAGGTCATCCAGGGAGGAGACTTTTATGAAAATTTCTGAATAGGTTAGAAGGTAACAGGAAAGAGCTTGACATGTTAAGCATCTACTGTCTACTTGTAACACAAGCCTGTAACTAAAAATAGCTTCTGTATTTTACTGTAAAGCTCTTCTTGGCAAAGGGATGATAAAATTAGGTTTGATTGCTAGACCAAAAGAAACCAAAGAAAAGAGAGAAGGACAGTAGGCAACTTCAATAGAGTTTGGGGGCATTACTGAAAACAATCTCAGAGAGTCTAATGTTTACAATCTGTTGTGGGAATTCCATCCCATAGCCAATATATGGGGCAGCTTGGTTCAATGGGCCTGATCTTCTCTGGAGATACATGAACTGATAACCGGGGTGGGAGGGTCCACACCCTAGCACCTGCAGAGAACTTGGCCGTTGTGCCTGTAGCTCTGCATTGCAATGAGCAGAGAGGCAGACATGGCAGGGGTTGTAAGGACCGATGGTAGCACAGGTTAGAAGCCAGCAGGCACTGGGTGGCCCATGGGGGAGAACAGTTGAATGCTGCAGTAGATTTTACTGTAGAGGTTGCTTGTGCTGGAACTGTGAGGTTAGCAATAATGGGCATTAGGACCAGAACCCGCACAGTGTCTGTGGATCTGTAGGTGACAGATGGTTAGGCAGCTGGCTAGCTTGCACAGTTCAGCCTTGAGCAGTGCTCACCCAGACCTGCAGTTGAAGGGGGAGGGGGGGTTTGAGGTAGGGAATGGGGGTGGGGAAAAACCAAACACTGGCTGCCTGAGTGGGGTATTGGGTTCCTCAGGTCAGTTGGTCTCAGGCCACATGGGTGCCAGGAAAAGAGAGAAGTCTGAGGACAGTGTTACTTTTATTACAATCAAAATTCATACATAATGACTATAAAACAGAACAAGGAATATAGGTAGAGTCTCCAGTTGCTCCATTGTTCCCACTGGGGGTCCAGCTCTCCTCACAGGTGTCTTAATCTTCCTTACATTGGGTAACAAATCTCCAGAGAACACCACGCCCATTGGGCAAAGCTTCCCCATACAACTGGCTATTAGATTGAATTCCACAACACAAAACAATCTAGGAAATGTATTAATCCCTTTCCCATATTGCAAATAGAAAATGATGGCAGTTATAGAGATTTACAATATACCAGGAAACAATCTGAGTGTAAATATATTCAGGATAGAAGAAAATACAGGTGGAATAAAATGAAACTATTAGATTTATTATCTTGGAAAATATTAATAGAAAAATTCAGGATTTGAAATTAACATTAAAGTATGAAGTAAAAAAAAAGTCTTTAACACTCACCAATTTTAGCCTCTGTAAAGGTATTCTGCCTACATCTATTTGTGTCCTTTCTGGGACATTAGTAAATCGAACTTCTGGAACTGCAACAGCACATATGACATGGGCCCATCTACAAGAAAGGAGACATTAAATATAAGCAAGTTTCCTAACCTTGCAGACTTCAATTTGGTGGTTATAATTTGGTGCACAGAAGAAATGAAGCCAAAAACTTAATCCTACTAAATCTAAAGAAGTTGTGGATTTTAAACCTCTTCAATGACAAGTAGATTTATTTAGCACATCTGTCTAATACTCTAACATCAGTAACTAGTAAACGGGGATGGAGAGATGGCTTAGTAATTCTTGAAATGGACCTTGGCAGATCCCAGCACCCACAAGGCTGCTTATAACTGCCTGAAACTCTAGTACGGGAAGATGAGATATCGCTTCTGCATTTTTTGAGCTGAATGCACACTAAGGCACAGACACATATACAAAACGGACCAGGTAAAGTCCTATAACATAGTTTTATATATTCAAAAAGGTATAATAATACTGAAATGTAGGTTTTTATTATCATTTGATACTACACGTGTAATATGTTTAGGATAATACATAACAAAAGAGTAAAAGTTCAGTTAACTACAAATTACGTTTTCATATAATACATAATATATGCCATATGTTCTGAGGCAAATTAGTTCAAATATAAATATTTCCTATACAAATTAAAACTAGTTAAGTATTTAAATAATTTTCCTCATTGCAGTATTACCAAAGGAATCTATAGCTAAGAGAAATGAAATGTAGTTTGCTTCTTGACTTCTACTTAAAACACTTGTGCATCCTTTCACATTCTAAATTTGCATGAATTTGTTATTAGTATTATTCAGTATCTTGTGTTATTCCTCCAAGTAAATATAAGGACTTTAGAGGTTCAGAAATCATGAAGATTTGTATTATCAAATATATCAACCCATATTTAAGCCAAAGCTTCTTTGTTTTGTTTTGTTTTCCAAGACAAGTCCTGGCTGCCCTGGAGCTCAGTGTGTGTGTGTGTGTGTGTGTACACACATACACATATCAAGCTGGCTTCAAACTCACAAAGAGGTGCACACCTGCCTCTGACTCCTAAGTGCGGGGATTAAAGGACTGCACCATTAGATGTGGCTTAGCCAAAGCTTATTTACTTCACTTAATAAATGGCACACTTTGTCCTAAGACCACAGGAAAAAAGGTCAGCCATTAACCCCACCAGAGGATTTTTTTTACAGTTAAATAAAATTAGCATACTAGAAAAAATACTATTAAAAAGACAATTTCTCATGATATATATTTTTACAGGAGTCACCTAAGCTATGTCATAGTCCCCACTGTCTACATCATCTAAAACTAGTGACAGCTCTATAGGATAATATCAGTCTTACTAGATGAACTTATGAATCTAAAATTAAATATTATCTCTTAGGCAATACTTTATCAGTATAGGGATGATAAATTCCTTTACTCTTCTTTCCAAGTAACTAGACATACGTGCATACATATGAAATTATGTTAATGTCATCAAAACATTTTTCATGAGGAGTTCCAATTCCAGTACTATGGGCTAAGCAGGACTACTTGCCCCACAGAAGCTAAGTTCTCCTACCAACATATTTTTTAGAGAGAGAGAGAGAGAGAGAGAAAGAGAGAGAGAGAAAGAGAGAGAAAGTGAGAACAAAAGAATAGTTTGGTTAACTATGAATGGAGTATTGCTGAAGAGAGGAGAAAAAGGAGAAACATAAGAGGGAAGACAATAATGGAGAAACCTATTCACAAAATAAGGGCTGCCATTATATAAAAAACAGAGAATAGAGTAAGCCCTATACTACATCCAGTCAGCGTTAGTCTCTGAGAAGAATTTTCACCCTAGATCCAGAAAGCAGTATCTGTGAAACATCACAGGGAGAGGGGTAGAGCAAACTATCATGCAGAATTTCAAGAGAAGAATGAAATGATGAAATTCAACACATCAATGTATTACTTACTTATTGTTTTTAGTCTGCTTAAGAGCACCTCCTCGCAAATTGCAGAGACAGCATTCCTAAAGAGAGAAATTAACACAATTATAAGACCCATATAACAAAAGGCCACTGCCATTCATCCAAACAACTCTACAAAATCTTCTATGCCCCTTTCCATTCATCTTGAAACTAAAACAATGGTATTTGAAGTTCCAGAAAGGAAAGAGAAAAGCTGAAAATGCTTGGATACATCGATATATTCAAAGGAACCACCATTTCTCTCATAATTGCAATATGGGGAAGTTGTGAAAAAGAACTTTGGAAATGTCAAATTAATTTCAATTTTCACATTGACTGGATAAAGAAATCATTGGACACATTAATGAAACACGGTTTTGGTGTACCTATGTCAGAGTACTTTGTCATTATCACACGGGTAGAGAAAATTAAAAAAAAAGATTATAACATGAATTCAAAAATTTCCATTTCATGATTTGTGGTCAGTTTCAAGGACCAACATATACACCCAAGCCTTGACTTTCTTACATGATGGAGTGTATTAGTCTGTGAGCCAAAATAAACCCTTCCTCCCATAGGTTACTTCTTGTCAGATATTTTGTCACAGCAATGAGGAAAGTAAGTAATATAGAAAACTGGTACTCAGAAGTGGGACTAGAGCTGTGATAAACCAGACTATGTGGTCTGAACTAATGTTCAGAAAAATGTGGAGGAGCTTCGATCTATGAGCTAAATAAGCCTGAAAATGTTATAGTTTGTTGCTGCTTTATTCATAATTGCCAGAAATTGGAAACAGTCTAGATTTCCATCAAGATAGGAATGGATAAAGGAAAATATGGTACATTTAAATATGGAATATTACTCAATTGTAATAAAAATGAAATTATAAAATTCACAGGAGATAGAAAAGTCATCCTGAGTGATATAACAAATATTGATTTTATTCACATGCAGAAGTTAATTGTTAAGTTTTAGATATGTATACTACAATCCAAATAACCACAGAAGTTAGGTAGTATAAGGGACCAGAGGATTTCCCAAGGAAGGAGAAATAGAAAATAGTGTTATAGAGACAAAAATTAAAAATTAGAATAGGAGGATTCAGTGGGGAGATGGATGGGAACAAAGGGTAAAGGCAAGACTAAGGGGAGGAACAACTAACACTAAAGGTATTTTAAAAGCTATATGGAAACTTAGTAATGTAAAAGCTTCCTAACATATTTTTATATATTCAAGGAATTCAAATGAAGCCACCAAATAGCAGGAGAAACTATGTTCCAACTAGACATCTTATTCTACAAAGTAAAACCTCCAGTGCTGGGAATGGGTCACATTTTGTTGAGTCAGTGGACAAAAGCTACCCATGTATCCCACCTTCACCAGCAAATATCAAGAGCTACTGCCAAGGTTATTGCTTATTCTCCACAACTTGATGGTAAGGCACTACTGCCGAAGACAACACTTTTATCATTGAATAGAGAAAGTCTGGCTGATGCGCAAATTGCAGTTTTATCCCTAATGAATAGTGTTCATGGTGCTGGAAGGTACTTTGCACTCTAAAAGAAGAGAAATGTAAACATCAATATCATGTAGCTATAAGTGTTGCAAACCAAACAGTGACTTGCCTGCATGATATACTGGTATAATAGTGGTACAAATATTATGGAAAGAAACGAACATGATTTGACTGGATTTAGGGTCCATTTTATAAGATGGAATGGGTACCAAGAATCGAAGACTAACAGATTACAGTACTATGTTAAGGCTTTCGCTGTATATTTGAAGATATTAATATGTACTCAACGTCTGTCTGACCAAACTGGTAGTAGAGAAGCATAAAAGGAAGTGCTAAGATTCTTGTGGTAATAATATTCTGGTTAATTTAAAGCCCATGCCACAAGAAAGAGCCCATATCTGGTGAACTAACTGTGTTAAATTAAAAAAAAAAACAAAAACAAAAAAAACCAAAAAACAAAGTCAGCTTAGTCAAAGGCCTTAAGGGTAACTAACCTACTATTAAATGTTTTTTTTTCTGCTAAATAGATATGGAATCCCCAAGTTCTTATTGTTATACCTATAGATTGGTCCACCTCTCCACAAACATCAGACACATTTTTGTTTATCAGTAAGTGGAGATTAATAAAGATTTGCAACTGGTCAATGTGGCAGTATAAGAATGATGCCAGCTCAAAGATCCAGAAGGACTACACTCATGCAATAAAACAGTAATGCCAAACATTACAGCATAGTTACACAACTGAATTCACAAAAGCTGTAATTATATACAAAAGACCTGCACAATATCAAGTCAGTCTAATTCACAGTGTGGAGGGTGAAGGGGCTTACCAAATAATTCCACTCCTAGCTGAGGGACGGCAACTAATGATTGCTGGGAAAGGAAATGTCCGTTTTCTTCTGGTGTGTCGTCCCTGAGAGGCTACCAGTGTTCCAGAAGATGGTTCCACATCCATGCATAAAGAGGCAGTACTAAATATATTTACTCAACAGGTATTGTTTTTAAAGAAAGTTGGGAGGGGAAAGTGGTGTAGGGGATAGGGGAGGATAGAGGGGAGAGATTAGGGGAAAGAGTTGATCAAACTCTTTGATATGCATAAATGTTGGCTAGTTATGTCAATTCGACACAAAAGTCTCAGCTGAGACCCTCCCCCCAACACCAAATTGGCCTGTGGTTACATCTTTTTGATTCATGATTGATATGGGAGGGGCCAATCCATGGTGGGTAGTGTCACTCTTGGGCTACTAGTCCTGGAAAATATTAGAAAGCAGGTTGAGTAAGCCATGAGGAACAAGTCAATAAGCAGAACTTCTCCATGGCCACTGAATTAGCTTCTATCTCCAGGTTCCTGCTTTGAGAACTGCCTTGATTTACCTAAGTGATGATAAACTGTTACCTGAAAGTACAGAACGAAATAAACTCTTTCTTCCTCTACTTGCTCTTGGTGATAGTGTTTTACCAAAGCAATAGAAACCTTAACATAGCAAGTATGAGGATCAAAACGAATACTTTTTAACAAGAAAGTAGGTTGAAAACATAACTTATCTAATCCTATGAGATACAATGAAAAAAGTCGTATGTACCTACATTAATCCCTGAACACATACAGAAAGAGCAGGAATATGTATATAGATAAGCATATAACAACAATTAATGAAAAGAGGCCAGAATTAGAAAGAGAACGAGGGAGGATAAATGGATGTGTTAGGAAGGAGGAAATGGTAGGAAAAAATGATGTAATTATTACACCTGAAATACAAAAAAGATAAAGAAAAAAAAGAAGAAATCAGAGAGATCTGAAATATATAACGGTATATGCCTTTGGGCCCTGGGCAAGGAAGAACAACCACAATTCAGTTGAAGCAAAGCAACTGTTATGATCAGTGCAGAATTGTTAAAACAGAGGGAATTTTGCAGGGCCCCACTATTTAACAGGAAGTATAGGCAACTATGACAGCAAGGAGAACTGCCCAGAGATGTGACCCTATTGGTTATCAAATATAAGGTGGTCAGTTGTGAAATTACAGATACAGACACAAAAGACTCCAAAGACTGTATTTATGTTTGTACATATATACATACATTTATACATATGTATCAAAAATATTTAAAGAAAAAGAGGCTATAAATTTGAGAACTGGGAAGCATACCTGGGAGGAGCTGGACAAGAAAATGAAGATAAAAATATGTAATTATTTTTTAACAAAAAAAAGTGTATAAAAGTTAAAATATAAACACACTCAAATCTAGGTGCTAAGGGAATAGCCTAGTTACAATACACTTGGTATGCACACTCTAGCTTTTAGGTTTCATAACCAGCACCAAAGAAAATTACTTGAAATATGTAAAAAAAAAAAAAAAGAAAAAAAAAGAAAGAAAGAAAGAAAGAAATGCTAACTGTCCAGATTTAATCATTTTACATTGTATGTAGGGTTTAAATTATCACATGAAGCACCACAAATATGTAAAGTTGAAACAGTTAAAGTTCACAAATGATAAATGGGGGGGGCACACATGAAGTTTGAAAAAGAAAAAGGGATAATGACTTGATCAAAACACATGTATGAAATTTTAAAACATTAAAAACAAAACAAAACAAAACAACTTGAGATTCAAGTTTACCCAAGTCAGAATGGATATAAAGAGAACAAATGACACAAAGGTTGGTGAGAATGTGAGGAAAAGAGTCATCTTATCTTCCAGTGGTAGAAGTAGAAACTGAGTGGTAGAATAAGGACTGGAGTCAGTGTGGAAGTTGTTATTCAATTATGGACACATCCAAAGGAATCCATAACCTCCCAGAGACATATGAATATTCTATTCATAATGACCAGCAAGTGTGATAAGGATGAATAGATGACGGAAATGTAAAAATATGCAATGTAATTTCATTCCATTATAAGGAAAACTGAAATTATGAAAACTTCAGTAGATAGATATGAAACTATTATAATAAATGAGATAATCCATGAACAAAACAACAAATGTACATGCTTTCTTTCTTAGAATGTGTGCATTCTAACTCTGAACTTTTTTTAATATTTATTTATTTATTTATTTATTTATTTGTTTGTTTGTTTGTTTGTTTATTTATTTATTTATTTATTTATTTATTTATTTATTTATTATGTCTGTATGTGTTTGCAGATCAGAAGAGGGCAGCAGACCTCATTACAGATGGTTGTGAGCCATCATGTGGTTGCCGGGAATTGAACTCATGACCTTTGGAAAAGCAGGCAATGCTCTTAACCACTGAGCCATCTCTCCAGCCCTAACTCTGAACTTTTAAGATTTGTATTTTAGCCGGGCGGTGGTGGCGCACGCCTTTAATCCCAGCACACGGGAGGCAGAGGCAGGCGGATCTGTGAGTTCGAGACCAACCTGGTCTACAGAGCTAGTTCCAGGACAGGCTCCAAAACCACAGAGAAACCTTGTCTGGAAAAACCAAAAAAAAAAAAAAAAAAAAAAGATTTATATTTTAATTTGGGATGTCTGCTGAGGCCAAGAAGCTAGAAAGTGGGTGTGAAAGGGGAAAAGGGAGAGTAGAAAACACATGATATGGGGGAGGCATAAAGGCTTAAGCAAGGATATGTACAGCAGGATGCAGAAGAGGAAGGGTAAGGATGGGTTAACAAAAAGTAAGGATGTATAAAAAGCCTTATGAAAACCCTCTACGTTATAAGCTGTGGTGGTCTGAAAGAGAATAGCATCCATAGGCTTCCATGTTTGAATATGTGTTCTCCAGTTACTATAACTGCTTGAGAAGGATAAGGATGTGTGGTTTTGTTGCAGGAGGTGTAGCCTTGTTGGAGAGGTGAACCACTGGGGGGCTAGGCTTTGAGGACTCAAAAGTCCAAGCCAGCCTCAATACTCTTTCTCTCTCTCTCTCTCTCTCTCTCTCTCTCTCTCTCTCTCTCTCTCTCTCTCTCTCTCTCTCTCTCTCTCTCTCTCTCCCCCCACCCCCACCCCAGCCCACACACACACCTTGTAACTTGTAGATCAGAAATGAACTCTCAGCTCTTGCTCAAAGCACAGTGCCTGTCTGCTTTCCACCATGATGATCACGGACTAACCCTCTGAAACTGTAAGCAAGTATCCAATTAAATGATTTTGTTTATAGGTGTCCTAGGTCAGGGCATCTCTTTACGTCAATGTGTGGTTTCTTTTCTTTTTCTTTTTGTTTTTGAAAGAGTTTGGATGGAGGGAAACAGTACTAACAGACAAAGTATATACCAACAGACATAGATTATGAAATGAACATCTCACAACACAAAGAATTAATCATCAGAGGTCCCAGAAGCACCCAAAAGAACATAGGCTATACCCATGCTTTTCAGTTAGCCACCACAGCTAGATTTCATGACCCTGCTACTGAAAACAACACATTTTGCTTATAACACATAAAGATATCAAGCTGGAAGTGATCCGGAAACCTACACTCCACTAGCTACTTTTTACAGTGCCAAAAGGTGCTATTCAGACCACTGAAGGAGAAATGCCATCACCTGTTTTATTCAACTCTGAATTTGACAATACTGAGTGACCAGACAAACATGCCCCTCAGTGCAATGATAGAGTGAGTTCTGGAGGAACCACTTGCCTTCTGACTAGATTTGAGGCCTCTTCAACCAGAAGGAATTTATGTCTGGTACTGTAAAACTGGTCAAATGCTGGGGAGGTCATAATCTTTTTAATCAAACCTACTACTGTTGTTTTGCTAAAGGAACACATTGTCACACTGCTTCCTAAATATTTATGATTATATCTATTGATTGATGCTGTTTTCAATGTTGGTCAGAGAAGCTTTCTTTTGCAGTGAATAATAATCAATGCAAAGACGCATAGTTGTCAAAATTCATAAGAATAAGTGATGGTGACTGCTCAGTCCTAAAATCTTACCTATATCAACTCTCACAGAACATGATAAAGCATGTAAAGTAAATAGGGGACAGGACTATGAAATGCTGTGTTCTGGGCATTTAATAGTAATAGTAAAAAGTGGACTACTACAAAAAATTGCTACATACTTTACAAATATGAATACAAGGTTTTCAAAACTGTATTTACCATAAAAGAAAAGTATTAGAAAAATTATACTTGCTATATGATTATAAAACCCAAGCTTAATATTCTATAGGGACATTCTGTATTTTGAATAAATTTTATTTTCACAAGGCATAGTAAAAGTAATAACAGAAAATAATTAAGAATGAGATTTTGTGATATATAGGCTAGCACTGAAATATTATCTGACCACAGCTGAACTATCAGATTCTCATGAAGTCCCTCAGAGCTTCTTGTCCAAGCAGTTTGACAACTGCTTTTGAATATAAAGCTAACTATAGGAGAATGATTCTTCAAGATGTCAATATAAAGGATTCCTTAAAAACACAAACATTTGAGGCAAAAAATTCAAAGAAATCATAAGTATTTACTAAAAGATAATATTGGAAAATTCAGGCCTACATTAACTCAAACTATCAATTCTGTCAGTATTTTTACATATTTGGAAAAGAACTCAATTATTTCTCAGGAGAAAAGAAAATGAATCTTTTTAGAAAAAGCTTATTTGAAATGAATAAACTACAAAATGAGGAATTCGATGTGAATTCAGGTCATTTCAATGAAATGATGAGAAGTTATCTCAGTTTGAAAATCATTGGAAAGTGGTATGTTACCCTATGCTTTACAGTCCAAAAGCAACTAACATGGCGTCACATATACTGTAAAGTTTAAGGAAGAAGGGGTTGAAATAAATTCTGAAGAATGATAACTCTGAGCTATTTTTAAAATATCCCACATTAAACAAGCATAGTAGATCAGAACTCGCATGGGGGAGTCTTCCCCTGATTCTGGTTCTAGTATGCAAAGATCAATAGTACCAGAGAAAGATAGGGGTCTGACCATTCATGAACAGAGAGCTCTCAATATCTTGTTGAATTTGATTCATAAATTTATTTCTGGTTCTTAATGGTAAGTAAAGGAATATCAGCTATCAAAATGACTTAAAAGGCTTCCTTCCCATTGGGTCAAAAACCAGATTAGAGACTGGATAGCAATAGCTACCTGTAAATAAGAACTGGGTATATTTATTTCAGTACTGCCTAAAAGCAGAGATTTCTGATTATCTTAGATGTTGCTCATTTACTTAGATTTTGTTCCCCTAATTGATTGTAACAGAGAAAATTCAAAAAAAAAAAAGAATTTCCAGGACTAAAAATGTGCAAGCTTTCTAAATGGGAGCAATTATATTGGATATCAAATAAGCCATAATATCTGAATAATAAAGAGTATTTCACAAAAGGTGGTCATATCTTCCTCCTTCTTTTTCACTGGTCAAAGTAAACAGTAAAAATGAAATCATCCTGAAAGATTTCTCTGAGTTGCCTTCAGTTTAGCCACCATGTATGTTTCCATAGCTAAAACCTAGTTCCACAACTGTGATAAATTCTTCCTATTCATATTCATCATAGCAGCGATTAAGACTTTAACTTATAGGAAATTTACTATTAGCAATTTATCATTAGCACTGCTAAAGAATAGAGCAATTGCTAATCCTAGCCACTGATTAATATGTGCTGTGAGATTATCACTGAGGAACACAGTACTGCAATATAACAGAACACAGTTAAATAGAAAATGTATATGGTATGGTAGATTAACAAAACAAAAAACAAAGACAGTTGAAAGTAAACTTCCAAAGGCATTTTCAGAAAACAATAACTTAGGCCAAGAGAAATTTATGGTCTTTAAATGGAGAATCAATACTAGTTAACATTCTGTCAAAAGTTCACATTAATGACTTCCATAGAGTAGGTACTCCAGTCACATATTTTAAGGTGTGAATGAAAAGAACAAAGAGAAAGTCTCTTCTTGGTTGGAAAATTGCAGCATTGTTGTTTCTTCAAGGATCCATGAAGATACCTCTCTTGAATATCAAAATTATGTCTAAGAATTTCAAACTGTGTAAGAAAATTAAATAAAAATAATCTAGTCTTGAAAATATAAATGTGGACTTGAAGTAGGGTGCTCATAAGATCTAAAGAATAATGACACCTAGAATATCACCTAAACATTCTAGAATGGCTACAAAGCTGTTCGGTAGTATGACTAGGAGAGAGAGGGGATAAATGTACATGATAACATGTACACATTTTACCATCCCAATAGATTTAGCCATGACCACAGTGGGCACAGAGAGAGGAAGAATAGCACAATATTAAAATCTACTTACTGCAGTCCATGCATTTCTTTTGCACCGGGCACATAGCCATCCATCACAGATATCATGAGAAGGGACACCGTAACAACCTAAAATATAATAACATGGAAGTAAACATTCAGTCCCATGCATCTTTAAAATGTCAGACACCTTGGTATAAAAAAACCTATGATCCCAACGACTAGGAAGCTGAGGCATAGTGATCACATATTCAAGTCCTACACAACCTATAGTGAGCTCAAAGATAATCTATGTAATCAAGTGAGATAGTTCCAAAATAAAAAGTACAAAGATGCTTCAGGTTACAAATCAGGGATAGACTGTCTAGTATGCGAAAAGGAATTATGTAAAATATCAAGTATGGAAAAAAATTCATATTTTAAAAATAAACAAATGAAGTTATTCAATGCCTAGCACACCAAAAATATAAGTAAGCCTCTATCGAAGTTACCTCAGATTCACATATCTTATAAATTACTATTCTATCAGTTCCCCAAACATAAAACAATTTCTTTTTTTCTAGTTGGGATTTGGCTTCATGTTTGTTTTATTTATTAGTATTAGTGTGTATGTATGATGTATGTGTAAAAGTGTGGACCCACGCATACCATAGAGATTATGTGGAGGTCAGAGAACAAGGTTCTACGGTTAGTATACAGGTTGTGACAATGAAACACAGAAAGTCAGGTGTGCAAAGCAACTGAGTCATCTAAAAAGCTTATTTATTTGGAATTTTCTATAAGAGTTTTCGCTATACACTTCAGGTTGAATGAAACTTTTGATTCTCTTGCCATAGCTTCCTGAGAACTACGTCAAGAGGCGCACCAAAACACCAAGCTTCAGAGTATACATATTAATAGTATCATAGAGATAATTCTTGCAAGGATAAAAGTAAAATTTCAAACTGTAATGTTAACATTGTCACCTTTACATAAATATTTCAAAATAAGTTGTAATTCATAAAGCTGTTTGGGATATGCTAATAAAGTTTGACATGTATTTCAGTCATTGGGGCAAAGGCTGCATAGTCCACGATTAGCAAAAAAAATTTGTTTTCAATTCAGTGTTTGCTTAATCAACACCTAAACTAAGTGTGAAGATGAAAGATGGTGCAAATATTTGTAGTAATTGCATAATATTACAAATGTTACTAGGTTAAAATTTCAGCAACAAATAAACAATCAAGCAAATCTATCAACAAATAAACAAACTAGTACATATATTGTCAGTATTTGAGAAAACTTAGACAGAAGAATATAGGATGTACATAGTCTGCCACCTACAAAGAAAAATTCTTGGAAAGAGAATAAGAAACAAGGATGGGAAAGGAAAAAAGAGGACATGACGTAAGAGAAAGCAAATAGGCAGTGGGGAGAAAGGCATAGTATCCTTAACTCCTAAAATAGAAGCATTTGGAAGCAATAAATGAGTAAATTTTAACACCAAAATGTGATAATAGAGACAGAAAAAGAAAAAATTCAGAACAAAGAAAACCATATCATATGTAACCAAGTCAAACCAAATGTTGAATTCAATCATGTTCATGGGATTAGAATGGTGAGACTCCATAGCTGGTGACTTAGAAAACAAGTTTGAATATATATTTATTGTTGGCTGGAGTTTGTGTCTTGACTATACATAGGAATGTATGGTAAAATAATGTACATACATATGTCTCTATTAGTATAAAAAGATTGCTATTACTGTACTGCAGAAAACTTGTTGCCCTGGCAGAGGATCCAGATTTAATTCCTAGCATCAATACTGTACACACAACCAGCTATAATGACAGTTTCAGAAGACTGGAAGCCCTCTTTTGACTTCCTGAGGCACCAACCCCTCATGCAGAATACATATATACATATAGGCAAAATACTCATGCATCTAATAAAATTATAAAAAATAAAATGAGAAAAAAAGAATTGGGATTAAGAGTCTGGGATGTGGTTCAGTGGCACAAGAAACATTTAGCATGCATGAGGTTCTTGTTTGGCCCCTACCAATAAAAGTTAAAAGGAAAAAAACAAAAATGCCCCCCAAACAGTTAAATGTAATTGAGAAAAATCAGGAACGTTGAAATACTTTGCAATAAATTTGTAATATGTAATGAATTTCCCTATATATTCTAAGGGACTTATGTGGTAAATCTATGTTTACAAATATATACCTATTCAAAAATAACAAAAAAAGTGAAACATATGGAACCCAACTACGATAATGGAGTTTCTCTATCTTTATGAGAAAAATTATTTAATTCAATATATTAAGCTGTGGAACATACAAAATGAGTCTTAAAAAGTCATAAAAATAGTCTTCAATCAAAACTAAAAATGGAAATTAAATTTTCACAATCTATTATTATGAAAATACAAAATTCAAATAAGTGAAGGAGCTCCATGATGATGTCACCTTGATTCATGACAATAAAATACACCTTCTCTTCACTGAGGCTTCATAAAATTGGAGAAAAGGATGATTATCTCTCCTCATAATCTTAACGGAAGCCATTAAGAATATTCATGAGAAGAGTGGAAATGCAGCTCTACTGGCAAGCTGTGCCTCCTATGCACAAAGTCCCGGGCTCAGTCTCACTACCACATAAATCCAGATGGTGGAACACATCTGCAACCCTAGCACTACAGAAGTGGGAACACAAGAAAAGGGCTGGCCAACTGGCTTATGTAGTAACCTCCTGAACAGCTTAGGATACAAGATCTTGACACAAAGAAAAATGCCAACATGTAAATTGACAGGTTATAATGAGGTGATTTATAGGGGCTATGTAAAATACTGAAAAGTCAGGGGCTGGAAAACCATAGATTTATTTACTTGCATGAACCCGCACGAAGCACTTGGCACAGGAAATCAGAAGGCTTGTTCCATCCTCTTCAAGGAAGGCATTTGGGGGGGAATATTCTATATTTTCTTCACTATAAATAAAACACATCTCTGGAATAATGGGTTTAGTCTTTCTTCCAGATTTAACCACTTCATTTACTGTTGTCTCCCATCTAGAATCATTTTCTTCTTTGCTGCTCTCAGGCTGGAACAATAATACACACACACACACACACACACACACACACACACACACACGCACGCACACAATACATATATGATTAAAGACATGAAAGAGCTCAGCTTTTATTCATTAATCCATTTACGCATGTTCTAGCCACTAAATTACAACTTCTCATTGTTTTCTTTAATTTAACTGGTAACATTTTACCAATGTTCCTCTACAGACTCCCATTCAGAAATCACTCAGTAAGAATAAAGAAGAACTGTGGTTTCATACAAGATTGTGAGAAACTGTTAAACTATGGTGCTCCAAAATACTTCAGGAATGCACAGTTACTTTTGCTTACACTTGTCAATGATCTACTTGTACTAGGCTAATGCCTGTTTTGGCTTATTAAAAAATATTATGTGGATGTACTTCAAAGAATACATATAAATGCCCAGGTTTTCTATGAACAGCAGTTTAAACTCCAGTGAAAGCTTGAAATACAGGAGACATACTGGCATATGTGGTCAGATAAGAATGATGTGCCAGATGTGACTGTCATCATTCAGCAAACATGGGGAAATTACAGCTAATGGATTACTTTTATTATTTCCTAGATCTTAAATAAATCAACTTCTAAAATTCTTATAAAAAGAAATATTTTTATTATTATGTTACTATAACATGCCAATTTACATGTTGACATTCTTCTTTGTGCAAAGGTCTTGTAGCCTAAGCTGCTTAGGAGGTGGCTACATAAGCCAGGAAAACTCACAGGTAAAGAAGAATGCTTAAATAAGAATCAATAAAAGCAAATATTTAACAGATAAAAAAGTAAAACAAAAAGTAAATAAACTACTCATTACAAATTTGAAAATGAAGAAATTTCACTCTCTCCAGTTCTAAAATATCCAAATTAAATAACTATTACATAACACTTTTAGAAATTCATGATCTTGAATGAAGTCTTTATGACTCTATCAGGGAAAACACAACTTTGTTGGAAAGCAGTTTCTTTATTAACGAATGATAATAGAACATATTCATTGCATACAGAGGGAAATCCAACATCACAACTTAAAAATAATGATCATGTTAGTGGGTTTTCTAATATAATGTACCTTAAAGTACACAATATAATTTAATTTATACAGCATTCAAGATCGCTTTCTTGTGTGTATTCAGAAGAATACACTCATGCCTGAGTTAAGATGCTGTCAGAATGACATGCATGAAATAATGATGGAATCAACAAGCATAGTAGTCTGATAATAGTGAATAAATACACAATTTGTAGTGAGTCTTGGGTGTGTCTTTGGCGTGTTTCAGATGGAAAGGTGAAAAAGAAAAGAAAAGGGGAGGGCAGGGCACTGATATCCATATTATTGAAGAATACTTTTAATTAAAAAAAAATACTAAGTATATTTTTTCTATTAAATGTTTTGTTTCCAGGCTTTAAATTAGAAGTTTGGTGCCTTTTAGTAAAATAATTGGATATAGAATTGCAAGTTTCTAAAATGCAGTAATATAAACAAACACTAAAAACAAACAGACAAAAAATGAGCTCATCAAAAGCCCTTAAGAAAGTACAGCAGTGGAAGGATACGTTGGCAGCCACACTCCAAATTACCTTGTAGTATGGCATGAGCAGAGTGCAAATTGCACAGTGTGGTTCTATTTTTGCCACAGCTGCATTATACTCCTGTTCAGCCATAAAGTTAGGAGACTTTGTCTGCCAAAGGTGGATGAGAGGCTTTGCCCAAGACTCTGTTTCTTCCACTTCTTCATCAATGGTTAGAATTTCAGGTGACTCTTGAGAGAAAAGAGGAAAACAAAATGAGAAGAAGACTCAGAAAAAGATATCACCCTGGTAACAGACATTGAGTAGTCTTAAATGACTTAAATGTCAGATGCTAAGCCTATTTTATCAAGCATATTATGAATGAAAGAGAATAACTGGGTTTTCTTGTCATCTTCTCCAGCCTTGGATGAAGAGATCAGAACATCTCATGGAACCATAAGCTATTTTTTTTTTTTGCTGGGAAAAATTAAATCAATCCCTCCTTAAACTTCATCACTTCATCTTTTCAGCTTCCACTGCAAAACCACCCACATGGTTAAGAAGTTTAAGTATGACTAAGCTAGTGACCCTCTTATTAATACTTTCATTTTCCTTAACACAGTAAAAGTTTATCAACTGAATTTAATTAAATTGATTTTTTAAATTAAAATTCCATGGTATTTACAGAGCACCCATAATGTAGAAAACAAAGTAGTTGTCATAGGAAAGCAGAGTTGGAGAAAAAGGCATAAAAATTAAAATGTAAAAGAAGCTAGCTATAGGAAGACTGGAAACTCATCCCCATTAGGACTACACACGCACCCCAAATAGAAAACAATATCATGTGTGAGAAAAGCCCTGTGATATCCACAGTCAAGCAAAATGGTTTTGCAAATAACCTCTAAAATAACTGATAGCACTTGAGGCCTGTAGCTTTTTGGTGACTTGCCTTCTTCATGCTATCTAGTCAATGTCCATTTTCTAAAATACCTTTCTTTTTCAATAAGGTGTCTCTATTTCACTCATCATTCATTTGTTCCCAGTTTGATTCACTTTTCTGAAGACACAATAACCTGTGGTTATACTCTGAACCCTGATCAATAGATGCAATGGCAGGAAAGCCACCCAGTAGGAAAAGCCATGCTATTTATTCCTGGAACATTTCAAAATGGCGTCAAAGCTCCCAAGAAAGGCCTGATGACAGCCTATGAAAACATGAAAGTCTGGAGAACTACATTCAGCATTTACTCTGACTTTCTTTCATGGCTATGGCTTCCTGTGATTGAGACTGGAGGTATGTCCGGACCCTCTCCCTTGTTCTCTCTATTGCAACTTGACATAGGGCAAAGAAGTAGGAATGGGCTAATGGTTTCCTGAGAGAAACAATACTTTAAATTGTAAAGCAACTATACAGGAGGGTTTGTCTTTAAACTGAAAGGCTTGCAAAGAGTCACCATGATCCAAGTGAAGCCTGGGAACACACGGAGACCTAGTTCCCACTGGAGATGCAGGTAGTCACATATTAGCGTTATGCACACTGAAGCTGCCTGACAAACGTGTGCAAAGAAAGACAGTTATAGTTAATTGTGCTACCAAGATGGTGGTGCTTATATGAGGGAGGACTAATATAAACAATGATAATTACATGGGTTGGAGTCTACAATGTCACTGAACCCTATAAACATAACCAACCTTTCTTTATTTTTCCCCCAGAGGACTACAGATAAGGTGAATGACAGACTCAAATGAGGACCTGGTATAAACACTGCCATAGCTCTTGGTTGGTCCCTCCAACTCTGAACTCCTACCTATGCCCTAGGAATGAGGCAGGAGCAGATACCTAGGTACTAATTCCCAGTTAACTTTTCTTTCCATTTACTTACCAGTATGATTTATTTAGCTCTGCTCTTTTATATCCTAACTGCTCTTAAGTTCTGCCTATTCATTTAGTAGTTACAGCAGTATTGATGAGGTACAGAGATAATTTACAAGGTAATAAGCCACTCATATAAACATGACAGCCCATATGTACCTTTTATCTGAATGGTAATATAAAAACAAAAGTCATGGCAAATTATGACTTATCTCTGAAACTAGCAGACTAGACATTTTTCTGTCTTTTGTGGACAGCAACCTTATTTCACTAAAGTAAAAGAAATAACATCAGAGATATTCATAAGAGGGAAGTGCATGTCTATATTGTAGAACACAGACCCAAGTCATAAACAACATGAGCCTGGTGAGATGGCTCAGTCTGTAGAGTGCTTGTCTCCAGGCATGATAACCCGATTTCCATCCCTGATTCCACATAATGGAAGGAGAGAACAGATTCCTACAGATTGTCTTTTGAACAGACAGACACCGTGGCATATAACTGTTCAAATACATTCACAAACACAAAACAAAGAAATAGCATGTAATGAGAGACAGAAGAGGAAAAAAAAACATAAGTAAGAAAAAGCCCAGTTTATCTCTAGAAGCTCCTAAAATAATTGAGAAATAAAACTTTACTTGTTTTCAGCTTTTTAGTTTTTTTTTTTTGTTTTTTTTTTTTTGGTTTTTCGAGACAGTGTTATTTTTAAAGTGAGCATTAAAATTATTTTTGGAATGCTTAAATAAAAGGAATGTGTGACTGTATAGCAAGGTCTGCTAAATATATACCACTTTATAAAATTAGGTACTCTTAGCTTCTTAAAGTCTATGAAAATGATATCTTTGAATAATAAAACTTTTATAAAGCATTAAAATTCCTCTTGTTTATATAAAATAATACTTAATGGAGTCATAACAATTCACAAAACTATGAAATGTTATATTGAATATATAGAACTCTATAAAGATTTCCTTCCAAAACAGGCTCTGAAAAAAACCTTGTATTTTAAACTCAGCTCGCCCTCCCTCTCTCCCTTCCATTTTAATTAATAGAACACAACAATAATAGGACATATTCATCTTAATCAAAATAAATCTAACACGGATGTCTCTAAAGAATCAGTGTCTCTAAAGAATCAGTGTCTTCCAGACACAAAAGGACTGATGCACATATGAATTCACAGATAGGACCCGCACAGGTTCAAATTAGTTGCAATGGAGAAATGGACACTGGTACAATCAAAAAGCTATCTGCAATTGATCATTGTTAATAAAGGGAAAAGTCAGTTTTATCTAGTGGAGTGTAATTGGATATATTAATCACATACCAGGGCAATCACCTTACCCAGGAAAAGCTGGCAAACACAAAATGAATTGTATCTCTGTGCACATACATGTTTGTGCAGGTTCATGCTTTTGGTTTGGTTTTGGCATTTTTATCTTACTATTTTCTCACTTGCATTGAGGGCCTTTTCTGTGTGTTTTATTTTGTTCCATTTTTACTTGTTTATTTTATTTTGTTTTTTTATTTTTCCTTGATAGAAAAACACACAGAGAGGAAGAACATGAAATTGGGTGCTACCAGGAATGAAGATACTCTAAAAAGAAATTTATGTCCCCGACCTTCCCTTTGCTTAGTATTGAAACAACGGATAGCAATACATTGGAATTCTTCTTGGAATCTCATGCCCAAGGAAAGAAAATACTGAACCCAACTGACATTCAGAAGGCAATGTTGTCATTTAGAAGAAATTTCTCAAGAGTTCTGACAACCTGCAGAAAACCTAACAAGAGAAACTGGGGCCCAGACAATAATGATGGGAAGGACCACACCAAGGTCCAAGACTACTTAGCTATATGCAGTTCTTGCCTTAAGTTTTCATGTGGAAGATGGACTTGATTTGATTCCTCTTGCCAAAGTGACCATACTGAATAAATCCCATCTTTCTGTTTATCATCATTACATGTTTCTTACTTGTGGCTTAAAGAAGACAGATGTCCCACATTAGCTAGCTATGCCTACTAGAGCCCAATCCACAAGAACAGTAAAAACAAGAACTACAATCAATGCTTCAGTGTGGCTCCACCAATACTCAAACTCATAAAAGGGGGCGGGGTTCACCTGTACACCTGGGCAAAGACAGTATTTAGATAGCTATGTGTGTCTTTTTTTCTGTATTGGTTACTCTAGAAATTAAAACAAAATAGAGTTGAAGAGGTATAAACAGAAATCAGTACAATGACAGCTGAGTCTTAGGAAAACTAACCTTTAACATCTTACTTAACACATGCTATTATAGTTGGTCTGGTAGGGATAAAGATATAAAGAGTGACCTAGGTCCCTCAGTTTCACTACCAGATTACTGAAAAATAAAATGACCCTCAAAAAGTAGGAATTCCACAGCAATTTCTCTCTGGTAGAAAAAAAAGCCTAAAATCCAGAAGGGATGATTTTCTTCTACAGAGATTTACAACCTGTCAGACCATCAATCAGGAGAGAAATTGACGGTGGGATAAACCACAACTTTTAATGTAAATAAATCTGACCTTTTAACTTAACATCAAAAGTATGAAGGTGGATTTGGCAGAGATAGCGACTCAGTCATATTTCCCAATGTAGCTACAATGAATAAATCTTTTTTTCCTTCTTATTATTGATTTGGTTCTTTTAATAAGCTTGTGGAGGACAGGTGGCCAAACCTGACTTGTAGATCCAATCAAGAGACAGGTTATATATGTATAAGATTTTCAAAGAATAAAATTTATTCGTAAATATTAATTTAATAATTCCAACTCTGCTTTATACTATAGAGTGCTAAAACATTTTTCCTTGTCAAAGATACAAGTCCTGATATGGTTGAAAGTCAATGTCCAGAAAATATTAGGGTATTTCCCTACACACACACAAAAAAAAGTATGAATCTCACTGTTGTAACCACCTATGGGCATTTGAAATGCTCAAAACTGTTGAAATCACCACAGGTTAAGAACTAGGGTTAATCTCTTATGACCAAGTAACAAATTTTATATAAGAGGAAAGTAAGATCACGAAGAGGACTTGTCTAAATTATAAAATAACAACAAAACTAAAAAAAAAAAAAAAAAAAAAAAAAAAAAAACAAAAAAACAGTAAGACCAGAGTCTACAAAGGGCAAGAAACTCCTCTTCTAAGAGTTTAAAAGAAATTTCCCCTGCTTCTGCCAGACACATTACAGGCATTAACAAGTAGAGAACACATCCCTTCTAAATTTGCTACATGGATTAAGAAGTAAAATTTGACCTCACTCTTAAGGCTAAGCATTCAGTAGGTGAATTCTTCTATCCTACAACCATTCTTCACTAAAACCTAAGCAAGCAGTTTGGTCCTCTTCGTGAGTCCACGGTAGTTTTGAATTTGTTTTCTGTTTTTCCCATGTATGTTCTTAAAGGGTTAGCTGCTCAAAAGTTCTGTTTTGCATGTCTTATGAAACCAACTGCCTTCTTTCCAAATCTAGACCAGGAAAATTCTGAGAAAACTCAGAGCAAGAATTCTCCAGGTAGATGGGAATTTTCTGACTCCTTTTCTGGCTTGCTCTAGTTTTTAGAAAATCCAGCTATCATTATCTTCTCACTTCTTACTATCACCTTAACAGCAGAAACGAGAATCAGAAAGTTTCACATAAGTTCAGAACACTTCATAGACACTGAGATTTTAACTTTATTAACTCTAGGTGACAAATGCTACTATAAATAATTCCAGTTTTGGAAACACAGGCTCCAAAGCAAGGAGACCCCAGGCAGCTACCAGAGTCAGACAACAGAATTACTGAGCAGATGTCACCTGTCTGTCCCACCTAAACAGAAGATCCAACAAGGGCTTACTCTGATGTTTTTGTTTTAGTTTTCTGTAGTAGGACCAGATTCCAAACTCAATACAAAACTGATCATTTACCCACAGTGGACACTAAGTGATACTAAGAGAGATAATTTCTCAGAAATCCTAATATAGGTATATTCTAATAGGAACACTGCCAAAGAGCTGGTAGGGCAGAAAATGCCTAAAATCAGCTGCATTGGTAACTGTGTATTCCAAATGAGGATTAAATCTGCTTGTTCAATTCATTTAGACAATGATAATGTTTCTTCACTTTCAATGATAGAAACTATTAGATGTAAAGGAAGAAGTAAGAGTGATCAGTGATCTAAATAATTTACTTGAGGATATAGAATCTTTTCATTGTCATTTTAGATTTTTTTTTTTTTACATCTTTAACCACTAGGAAACACTTAAGGTTTTAGAATTCGATTCTCATAAATTCCCAGAAAATGTTAATATGTGTAACCACTGTAAAAACAATTACTAATGATTCATACAAATATTTAAACTTAAACCCTTGAGACAACTTTGTTAACATAATTCACTCATAAATTTTTGCAACCTCTTTACACTGAAACCAAGGGGGTATTCTGTACAAATTCTCAATGGATGACATAAAAATAAGCTTCTAGGAAGAAAAGCACATGAAAGAAAAAACTTTCTTTAGAAGTCTATCTAGGCCCTTTCCTGCAGAGAAACCACATCAATAGCAAGCTGTGAAGAAAAGTATTCAAAATTCATAGATATTGTGTTAGATATTAATATTTTAAATTTGTCTTCTAGTTATAATAACTTTGCCAACAACAGCTTGTGCTAAAAGAACTAAAATGGAATAAAAAGGGAATGGATAAAGTATAGACAGTATCCATAATCCTAGCAAGTAGAAGGCTGAAGCAGAAGGATCAAATTTCCAGCCTGTCTAGATTGCACTACAGTAATTTGTCTCAAGGAAACAAAAAATTAGAATGCAACTTGATAATATACAGAAATAACAGCTTCCCTGTTATAAACAGTACTACTACTATGTTCTTTTTTCTATATAAACATACACCATAAAATAAAAGACAGTAAGCAGAAAAATGATGTTGGTACTTCAAGTAAGTGTTATTTCATCTAAACCAAATCCCTATAGTGTTGTTCTCTTGACTACAACCTCAAAAATAGGTGACTTTAGAGAAAAGGAGACTATCTCAAAGATAGACTGCACAGAGGAACAAACAACAAAAATGCTTGAAAAGATCAGTTAGAAATGTAATGAAGAAGTACTTAGAAGTCTCACAGAAACATCACATAGACAGAGAAAGGGGAATCAAATTAAAAAGAAAAGTAAATGTTACAATGGGATATATGACTTAAAAAAAGATAAGGGGTGGTTTCTTAGTGGGTTCATGAATTGAAATGGTTCAGGTTAAAAATACAGACAATGAGTATATGACATGATTTGACGTGATTCAATTCATTTATTATAAAAGATGATAAATAACGATATACACTCACCTTCATCACTCGCTACCTGCTGCTTCACAACAGTCATTGGGGATCTGGCTGGAGGCTTACCAAGTGGATGGCGCCAACTCTTAGTAGTTTTGGGCTGTCCTTCTATTATCTAGTATAGAAAAAAGGAAAAAAAAAGAGGTAGAAACCTCCATGAATAATACTTGATTATTTTCAGTTTACTTCTTTTTCCCATTTGTCTGGTATGAGCATGTGTGTGCAGAAGAACAGGCAGACGTGAGATGTAGACACACCACTAGCTCATCACTTTACATTTTGAGACAGGATCTCAGTGAACCCAGAGATTAACTCTTCATTAGTTTCACTGACTAATAAGCTCTAGTGATTCCACTGCTTCTGGCTCCAAGCACAGTGGTTACAAACTAGTGCAACCATGGCTAACTTTTCTTCATCCTTAAATAGCAAGCACATTATTTACAAAGCTGTTTCTTCAGACTCAATAAAGATTTGTTTCAGAAAAAAAAATACTTTAAAATTATATCACTGTTTAGTAATGAATCTTATACTTATTTACTCTTTAAGAACTTAGCATTTTAAGCAATTTCATCTTACAAGCTAGGGTAGAGCTCAGTAATAGAACACTTACCTAGCATGCACAAGGCCCTGGGTTTTCATCCACAGTACTACCAGAGAGACAGAGGGAGAGAGGCTGGGGGAGTGGGAGAGAAGGAGAGAGTGAGAGAGGAAGAGAGGGAGAGAAAGGGGAGGTAAAGGAAAAGGGGTAGCATTTTTTTCCCAAGAGGTCAATTAATTCTCCTTCAAAAAATACTGTCTTTCATGGAAGACTTACCAAAGTTAGCAAGATTTCAAAGGCCCTTTAAAACTGGCCAAGTCCACCATTACACGCTCACTCATAAAACGATCAAGAACTATGAAGTTGTATCACCTCTAGCCTTTCATACATGAATATCTGGCAAGTGATCTAGCATTTATCTTCATAGAGAGGAAAAACCAGCCAAATGAAATAAATAACTTTTTTTCTATTGGGAAATGAGCCATGGGTTCAGTAAGAAAATATCACTTTTAAATGAATCATTCCTGTTATGAAGTCATTAAATTTTGAAAGATATTTTTAAGCCCCTAGGAGACACTTTCCAATTTTACTTTCAATATTTTTCGAGGACATATTTGCATTTGAGTAGAACACATGACTTAGAAAATGATCAATTCCACTGATTAAATTATTGAAATAAGAAATAGACTATTTGTAAATGCTGTCTTCATAGTATGCCTTATCATTAAAGGATGTGAAAAGGCTCAGAGTAGGTTTAGAAAACTGGGAACAATCAACAGGCTGATCAGGTACCCTCTCAAATAACAAAGAAGCTCCTCATAGACAACTGAAGTCTATGATGAGGTTCAGAATGTTAGCACAGCATTAGCTCATCTGACCCATTCCTGATCTAAGGACTGTTCATTTGGCAAACATATAATTTTAACACCAAATGAGAACAATGGAGAAATACAGAAAGGAGGCTCTAGCCATGAAACCAGCATAGGGGCTTGGTGATGTGGGATGCCCTTCAGTATGCTGTGAATATGTTTTATTAACATTGGTTAATAAAGAAGCTACTTTGGCCTGAGGCAGAGCAGAATATAGTTAGGCAGAAAATCCAAACAGATACAAGGAGGAAGATGCGACTTTGAGGAGACATCAGTAGCCTCCAGAAGAGTAAGCTATGAGGTACCAAGCCACAAGCCTTGTGGTAAAATACAGAATGATGAAAATGGGTTAATTGAAGTTGTAACAGCTAGTTAATAATAAGCCTGTGCTAATAGAATAAACAGTATGAAATTAACATTAAGCCTCACAGTATATTTTAAAAGCAGCTGCATGATTAGGTGGGACAAGAAGTCTCCTGCTACAAACGGTACCCAAACTTTAGCAACTACTTGGGAATGGATTTTAGAGACAAAAGAACAGAGTCAATCATGGCTTCTTGGTAGCTGCATTTTCTTGGGATTTGTTCTGTTTGGTAGAGAAAAGTAGAGGCACAGCTCCTTTAATAGAGGCTATCTGACTCAGTGTTAGGGGCAAAAAACCAAGTGATTCCTTGAAGAGTCCCTACTACCAAAATCTTAAATGGTGTTTATGAGCAGCCAGCAGCAGGCTTCTTGGTGGTAGCATGGACCTAGAAACTCTGCAGAGTTGTAGCAATAAACATGGCTCCCACAAGTACCTCCACCATGAAGCTAGACTATTAGGAAGTCAAGGAATGGGGCGGAGCAAGCTGCCAAAGCTTCTGCTTTAATTCTAGTCATTCTACCTTAACAGATTAGAGACTCATCTGGACAGAAAAAGATAGAGAGTAAGCCAGACCCAAAAAGAGGAACATGGGATGTACTCACTCATACTTGGTTTCTAGCCATAAATAAAGGACATTGAGACTGTAATTCGTGATCCTAGAGAAGCTAAATAAGAAGGTGAAGACAAAAAAAAAACATATAGTCATCCTCCTGGATATTAACCTTCATCAGGCGATGAAAGGAGACAGAGACAGTGACCCACAGTGGAGTAACAGACTGAAATCCCAAGGTCCAAATGAGGAGCAGAAGGAGAGAGAGCATGAGCAAGGAACTCAGGACTGCGAGGGGTGCACCCACATACTGAGACAATGGGGATGTTTTTTCGGGAACTCACCAAGGCCAACTAGACTGGGTCCGAAAAAGCATGGGATAAAATTGGACTCGCAGAACATAGCAGACAAAGAGGACTGCTGAGAAGTCAAGAACAATGGCACTGGGTTTTGATCCTACTGCATGTACTGGCTTTGTGGGAGCCTAGGCAGCTGGAGGCTCACCTTACTAGACCTGGAAGGAGGTGGGAGGTCCTTGGACTTCCCACAGGGCAGGGAACCCTGACTGCTCTTTGGGCTGATGAGGGAGGGGGACTTCATTGGGGGAGGGGGAGGGAAATGGGAGGCGATGGCGGGGAGGAGGCAGAAATCTTTAATAATTAAATAAATAATTTTTTTAAAGAGGCAGATTCAGATGAAAAACATCTCAAAATGTTTTCCAGTGTGTTGAAAAGTAACATGGGCTTGGAAGAGAAAAGAAAAAGGATAGAGAAAGAACTTTAAAAAGAGTAATACAGAAAGAGTATGGATATGGTATACTATTGTGTTGTCTTTCAATTGTTTGACTGCCAAGGAAGGAGTAACAGCTGCTAAAAGACAATTGATTATAAATCCTGCTGGATAAACCAACCTATACATTTAAAAAATATCTTGACTTCAAAATTTAAGATGAAAGATATGTTACTTTGAGAAAGACTTTCTGATTTTATTTCCACAGGATTTGGATCTATCCTGGTTTAAGAAAAAATCAGTTTTGATTGAGGTAGACACACCCCCCCAAAAAAAATTCTCCAAAAGAAGCGGATCACCCAGATGATCCAACATCTCAGAGCTCCTCTGTGGCAGTTTCCTCTGAGTTCTATCTACAACTAGAACACCTTCAAAGTGACTGATTGAGGTGCTCCAGCCTTACAGAATACTCCAGTCAGGATCTGACCATAATCTCAAATTTTCTCAGGGTGCTCTGAAGATTACCAGTGCCCCCAATTAGAAGAATTAGCCTAGAAAATTATGTCTATATTCCAAAAAATTGGATTATGGATGTTTGTCTTTGTTTTGAGTGTTGGTTACAAGCTGTTATGGGTAATGGTCAGGAAAAAAAACTCAACAAAGGAGATTAGATTCAGGGTTCTTGTTTTGAAAAAAAAAGGCAAAATGCTGTGGGATAATGCACTTATACAATGTAAAGATTTATCACTCATGTTGTTTTAATAAAATGCTGATTGGTCAGTAGTCAGGCAGGATGTAGACAACCAGCTTAGGAAAATTCTCTAAAGAGGAATGGAAGAGATACAGTAACCAGTCAGACACAGTGGAAACAAGATGAGAGTGCCTTACTGAGCAAAGGTACCAAGCCACATGGTTAAACATAGATAAAAGAATTATGGTTAATTTAAGTTGTAAGAGATAGCTAATAAGCCTGAGTAACAGGTCAAACAGTATATAATTAACTATATAAGCCTCTGTGTGTTTATTTGGGACTGAAAGTCTGTAGGACCAGGCAGAACAAAAACGTATTATCTACAAATGGCTCCCTACTTGCAACAAGCATAAATTACTGAATCTAAATCCTTAAAACAAACAAAAAACAAAACAAAAACAAAAAACCAAACTGTTAATCTCAAAATACTTTATATTGGAATGGATTTTGTTTTTGATACAAATTTCAGGTCAATTTTGTTATACTATTTATTTCTACTCTTGTTTAAGGTATTATGTTTATGTAGCTAATTTAAAAATGTAATGAGTAGTTAAGAAATACAAATTAATAGTCATCTCTAATAGTCAACCTTATAGTAATGTTAGGTAGGTTTTCTAGATATGTGGAGATATATTTCAAATAGGTACACAATCTTCAAACATGTCAAAGATCTACAGAATATGCCATTTAAATGTATTAATAACTTAGACATTTCTGGAAAATGAGACACATCTGCTCCTAGCAGCACCAATTACTTCAAGAGGATGATGGCCACGAATAAGCTCCTCGTGGAATTTGCTTTCAGTGTGGTGAGACTAGCCATTTGGGCAAGAAACTGTTCTTGCATGAATTGCTTGACAATAAGCTGTATAAATTGAACATGTAAGACCCACAGGAAATGACTGCTGAACTTGAGAAAGACAAGGTGGGATGATCCTTTAAGTCCTGCTTAATAGAAGAGTCTGCATAAATTCTGCAGGACATAGAAGAAAAGTTACCGATGAATTTTGCCAAATAGCCTGAATAGTCAGTCAGTCTTTCAGATTTCCTGTTCCACTGATAAATCAGCCAGACACTTTAGGCTTATAGGCTAAAGAGAGATGTCCCAACATTACAGAAGAACTTTGGATGACTATCCAGGCAGTCAGATATCTCTGTCATTTCTAGAATTTTGGAAGTTACTTACAATGTACTTCCTGTTTACTTAGGTATTATATCCCTCTGGGGTCTTTGATGGAGTTGAAGACAACAGTTATAGTTTTCCTCAATTATAATAAAAGTAGATACGAAACTTATTCTCACAAAGATGGAAGAGATGATAGAATAATTTCTTTACTTTTGTCAAATACAAATAATTAAATACTTTAACTGTAACTTTTGTTTTAACCATTTTACTGTATGTAGTTTACTGTGAAAAAGTTAAGACCTTCCTTTTGAATTAGAAAGAAAAAGGAGAATGTTGTGGGATGCCCTTCTTTATGCTGTGAATATGTTTTATTGTCATTGGTAATAAAGAAGCTGCTTTGGCATATGGCAGAGCAGGATTTAGCTAGGCAGGAAATCTGAACAGATACAAAGAGGAAGAAGGCAGGGTCAGGGAGGTGCAGTCTCTGGAGAGGCAAGATATGAGGTACCAAGTCAAGAGCCTTGTGGTAAAATACAGAATAACAGAAATGGTTCGAGACCAGCCTGGTCTACAAAAGCTAGTTCCAGGACAGGCTCCAAAACCACAGAGAAACCCTGTCTCAAAAAAACCAAAAAAAAAAAAAGAAAAGAAATGGGTTAAATGAAATTGTAAGAGCTAGTTAACAGGCCAAAAACTATGTAACTAATATGAAGTCTCTGAGTGGTTTATTTTAAAAGGGGCTGCAGAACCAAGCAAGATGGGAAACCTCCAGATAGAGCTGAACTTTTCTGAGAGGCAAAAGGTTTGTTTATGTGAATAAACAGGATCAGAAATGAAGCTCTAATATTCTAAATAAGAGGAATCAGAGAATACAATAATCATGTGAGCCATGATGTTACAAAAAGACTGGATAAAATTGATTTTTTAATAGTTATACTGTCAGGAAGAGAGTACCCAAGAGGCAACTTATCTCACATTGGACAACAGGGCTCGTGACAGGAACACACTGTATCACAATTGTCTAAATATCAATATGATTAAGATTTCAAAATAATTCCTATCATGTATTAGTATTTGAGGAAAGTTGCTAATGCTTATATAAATGATCTCTCTGTATATTTGCAGAGAAGAATGTATTAGCTCCAAATAAAGATGTTGCATTTTTAAAGTATGATGTAAAAGAAAATTAGATCTTGACATGTGGCTAAAATATTTCAGTATTAATAAAACAAAACGTAAGTCAGAACTCATAGTATTTCACTGCCAAAAATGTATTCCACTGATGAAATATGATTAAAGCTGATAAATGTAAATACTGTTTATTTCTGCCTTAAAGCAAAATTTCAGGGGATAATATGCTGTATTCACAATGTATTATTACAACCATATAGGCCACCACCCAATAAACAAAGTAGAAATACATACTGACATGTACCTTGGGAATTTTGAGCTCATTTCCCTCTTCACTAAGAGCTTCTGGGATTTCCCCAGGTTCAAGGTTACTTCTGAGGCCATCTTCATCATTGTCTTCTTCCTCCGTCAATATTCTTTTACTTTCTGCAAGGGAGGAAGACAACTTGGGAGACTCCGGCCGTAGAATTGTAAAGGGATGTGACTCCTTGCCTGTTACCTGGCTACTAGAAAATGCCATGAAGTTGCAGTCTTCCTTGGACACAGATGGTGAAGCTATAGCAACAGCTGCGTCATCCTTATGTATTTTATTTGTTACAGGTGAATTTACACAGCTTTTACCTGAAGAGAAAACAAAAAACTAACAATAAATGTTGCATTGCATTAATACTAAGTAAAGTGACTGAACAATAGTGATTACTGCTTTTATATTTTCTTTTCTTTCATTTATCTACTTATTTATTTATTTTTGATTTTCATAACAGGTTCCCAGATCCTACAGATGAGGCCAGCCACTTGCCTTTACCTCCAAAGTACTGTAATTAAAAGTGTGTGCCACCATACGTGGCTGATTTTTCTGACTGTCCATAAACATGAAAAGTCATCAGTCAATGAGATCTTGGACTTCTTTTCTATTTTCTGTGTATGACTGTTATGCAGTATGAGTTTTTTGCTGGCAAGAATATAAATACACTAAATGTGTGTGCCTAGTGATCATGGAGTCCAGAAGAGAGTGTCAGATCACCTGGAATTTGAGTTATAAATGGTTGTAAGCTGCCCTGTGGGTGTTGGGAAAAAAGCTTAGGTCCACTGTAAGAACAACAAATGCTTTTAAATGTGGAGCCATCTCTTCAAGTCCAAATTAGTACTTTCAAAAAAAAAAAAGAAAGAAAACAAAAAAAATTGACAAGAGAATCAAAGATTAAAAGTATGTCGTAATTCAAATTATCATCAATATATAGGTTATTCAAAGTATTTTAAAAAGTATAAACAACTCAAAATCTATGTAGCAATAAAAAAAACTTTTCCAATAGATAATGCTAAGACCAGCTATACAAGAAACAATGAATTCAGAGAAGGTCTATAAATGGTACATATAAAGCCCAAGGAATTCAATAAAAGGTCTTTGATACATTAATCCTATATGGTATAATGAAAAAAATCTAGAACGCCATTGGACATAGGCAAATGTGATTCTTTTTACTATCACATGGTTTGGAAACAATGATTTGAAATAAATAAAGTTTTCTTGTATGAGATACGATAAAGCATTTCCCAGATGCACAAAATCCTCATCATTTCTACCTATCACAGGCTAGCTCTGATACTGAAACCAAGTCTTCTACTTAAGTAGTCTTCCAGGTCTCAAAACTAATAAATCAAAATATAAAGAACTAGATCGAAATAAGAAAATTAGGCACACTTAGTTAAAACACTACCCTGAAGTCATAACCAAATTAATGAAACAGTGATAGAATCCATGGTGAAGTACTATAAGGAAATAGTTATGTATACTACATAATTGTGTTGTTTGTATTAACTGCAGTTCCCATTCTACCTTCTCAACTCTTTTACCTACCAACCCCTTGTTCACAACTCTGTTTAGAAATTAACACCAAAGTACATAGTCTTTTAAGTTTCTATCTCTATAGGCCTGTCAAAACAGGAGAGAAAGTCAAAGTGATTCCATTGAAATCATGAACAAGACAAGGCTGTCCACTCTTTCATAGCTACTCAATCTAGTACTCAAAGGTATAGCTAGAGCATTAAGACTACAAAAGGAGATCAAGGGGATACAATTTGAAAAAGAAAAAGTCAATCTTTCACTATTGGTAATGATAATATATACAAGTGATGAGAAAAATACTACCAGGGAACTCCTACAACTGATAAACACCTTCAGTAATGTAACAGGATACAAGATTAACTCAAAAACAAATCAGTACCCTTTCTATATACGGATGACAAATGGACTGAGAAAGAAAACAGAGAAACATTACCCTTCACAATAGCCACAAACAGCAATAATCATAATAATCATAATAATAATAATCTTGAAGTAACTCTAAACAAACGAGTGAGAGACCTGTATGACAAAAACTTTAAATCTTTTAAGAAAGAAATAGAACATATCAGAAAATGGAAAGATCTCCCATGTTCTTGGATAGATAGAATTAACATAGTAAAAATGGCAATCTTACCAGAAGCAATCTACAGGTTCAAAGCAAAGCCCACCAAAATCCCAGCAAAATTTTCACAGACATCAAAAAACTAATATCCTACTTCATATGTTAAAACAAAAAATCCAGTATAGCCAAAACAATCCTGTACAATAAAGGAACTTCTGGAGGCATCACCATCCCTGACTTCAAACTCTACTATAGAGCTACAATCATGAAACCATCTTGGTATTGACATAAAAACAGGCAAGAAGACCAATGAAAGCAAATCAAAGAATCGGATATCAATTCACACACCAAAAATACCTGATTTTTGATAAAGAAACAAAAACTTTAAGTCAAAAAAAAAAAAAAGAAAAAGCATCTTCAACAAACGGTGCTGGCATAACTGGATATTAACATATAGAAGAATGCAAAAAGTTCCATAACTATCACAAGCACAAAACAAATTCAAATGGATGAAAGACCTCAATATAAAACTCACCACACTGAACCTCACAGAGAAGAAAGTGGGAAGTGACCGTGAACGCACTGGCACAAAGACAACTTCCTAAATAAAAAATAAGTAGCACAGACATTGAAAACAACAATTAATAAATGGAACCTCCTGAAACTGAGAAGCTTCTGTAAAGAAAAGGACATGATGAACAAGAAAAATGACAACCTACAGACTGGGAAAAGAGCTTCACCAACCCCACATCTGATCTCCAAATACACAAAGAACACAAGAAACTATACATCAAAAGAACAAATAATACAATAAAAAAAAATAGGGTACAGACTTAAACAGAAAAATTTCAATAGAGAAAACTCAAATGGCCAAAATACACTTAAGAAAATGCTAAAAACATCCTCAGTCATGTGATGGAGGAAGGTCATTGGTTAATTAATAAAGAAACTGCTTGGCCCTCATAGGTTAGAACAGAGGTGGGTGGAGTAAACAGAACAGAATGCTGGGGGGAAGAGGAAGTGAGCTTAGATGCCAATGCAGCTGCTCTTTCTGGGGCAGACGCGATGAAGCTCCAACTCAGGATGGACGTAGGCTAGAATCTTCCCGGTAAGCACACCTTGGAGTGCTACACACATTAATAGAAATGGGCCAAGCAGTGTTTAAAAGGATATAGTTTGTGTGTTGTTAGCATAAGCTAGCCAGGTGGCCGTGAACTGGGTGGCAGGAACGCAGCCCGCAGCTCCTACAACAGAATGGCGCCCGACTTGGTAGCAGCAATTTCTTGGGTCTGCTCTGCTTGCTAGAGGCAAGCAAGTGCTCTCATCTAAGAGAGGCTTCCTGACTCAGCTTTAGTTGCAAAACCCTGCAGCTCATTAAGAGGTCCTGCCACGAAACACTTAAATGGTATTGATAAAAGCTGACTGCATGCTTGTTTGCTTTCAGTCATAGTAGGAAAAAAAAGTTGTGCTGTTTTATTTAAAATGCTGGCTTTCTGGTCTGTCCTGCCAGGGCAAACTCTGACTCTTTCAGGCAGTCAGTCCGAATGAGTGTGATCTGTGAGCAGAATGCTGCAGCTTGCTTGCTGGCAGGGACTTTGAAACGCCACAAAGTTGTGGCGATAAAAATGGCTCCAGCAGTACCTCCGTCATGAGGCTGGAAAGCTAAGGAATGGGCTGGATCTAGCTGGCAAAGCCACGGCTTTAATCCTACCCATATTGCTCAGTAATTTAAAGGCTCATGTGGTCAGAAAAAGAGAGATATACAGTAAAGAGAGATTCAAAGACAAAGAAAACCTTTAAATGATTTACAATGTATTTAAAAATATATGCAGGCTAATCCCAACACTTGGGAGGTAGAGAGAGATTGACCTCTGTGACTTCAAGGTGTGGTAGCACATGCCTTTAATCCCAATGCCTGGAAGGCAGAGACAGAAGGATCTCTGAGAGTTCAAGGACAGCCTGGTCGCCAGATTTATTCCAGGTCAAAGATATACAGAGAACCTCTCTCAAAAAGCAAAAAATAAAAGTAAAAATAAACAAAATAGAGGTTAAAATAAAGCTGCACAAAGATGGAAAATACAATGAGAATCTTGATACTATATGCTATTATGCTCTGTTTGAATTGTTTGAATGCTGAGGAAGCAGTAACAGATGCTAAAAGATATTTGTTTATAAATGCTGCTGAACTAATCCAACATAGATATTTTGAAAATACCATGACTTCAGAATTTGGATCTAAGGATATGATACTTTGGAAAAGAGTTTCTTCTTTTGTTTTCACAGAGGATGAGACCCTGTGTATTACTTCTATCACAATATGGTATGATAGACCACGCCCTCCTGAAAGGTTGTTGTGAACACCTTCAGAAAATTACTTCACTCAACTGCCGACTGAGATGAACCTAGCAGACAGGTTATCCCATAAAAGACCTGAATAACAGCGCCCCCATTCAGCACGAAGCAGTTTGGAAAGAAATAACTGCGCCCATATTCCCAAATATTGTTTATAAATGTTCTTTTACATTTAAAGGGGGATATGATATAGGTATGAATAATTTGCATTAGTATAGATTTTGCTTTATTGATAGAGATTTAAGGTCAATTTTGTTATATGTATATGTATTTCTGATCTTGATTAAGGTATTGTGATTGTGTAGTTTATGTAAAAACGTAATGTATATAGGTTGTTAATGGATAATCATCAATAATAATCAAGCTTGTAGTCATGTTAGTCAAGATTCTCTAGATGTACATAGATATATTTTAGATAGACATTCTTCATATATTTCAAAGACTACAGAATAGGACATTTAATGTTTTAATAACTTAGGATTCGCCGGGCGGTGGTGGCGCACGCCTTTAATCCCAGCACTTGGGAGGCAGAGGTAGGCGGATCTCTGTGAGTTCGAGACCAGCCTGGTCTACAAGAGCTAGTTCCAGGACAGGCTCCAAAGCCACAGAGAAACCCTGTCTCGAAAAACAAAACAAAACAAAACAAAATAATAATAATAACTTAGGATTTTTCATGACAATGAGACACATCTGCTCCTGGCAGCACCAATCTACTTCGGAGGAAGATGGGCATCGAAGAGGCTCCTTATGGAGTTTGATAGCCATTTGGGCAAGAAACTGCTCTTGCCTGGACTGTTGCATAAACTGGACACAGAGAACCCTCAGAGAGAGAACTGCTGAACTTGCCTAAAGGTAAGATGATCTTTCAGGGTTCCTGATTCATGAAAGAGTCTGCGAGACATTCTGCAGGACACAGCAGATAGTGACTGAACTGACTTTAAAATTTCCTGCTTCATGGAAATGTCTGCTGGAAACTATGGGCCTGTAGGCCGAAGATGGACGCCCCAACGGTACAAAAGAACTTTGGGTGACTGACCAGGCAGCGAGATGTCTCTGTGATTTCTAGAGTTTTGTAAGTTGCTTACTTCTCATTTACTTGGGTAATATTATATCCTTCTGGAGACTTGGATGGAGTTGAAGAATGGTTAGTTATAGTTATAGTTTTCCTTTGTTATGGTAAAAGATAAAGTAGATATAAATATTGGAACTGTAATTTTTACTTGATAACTGTTTTGTTATATGTAATTTTGCTATGTTAAAGTTAAAGCCTTCCTTTTTTTGTTTAAACAGAAAAAGGGGAAATGATGGAGGAAGGTCATTGGTTAATTAATAAAGAAACTGCTTGGCCCTCATAGGTTAGAACAGAGGTGGGTGGAGTAAACAGAACAGAATGCTGGGAGGAAGAGGAAGTGAGCTTAGATGCCAATGCAGCTGCTCTCTCTGGGGTGGACGCGATGAAGCTCCGACTCAGGATGGACGTAGGTTAGAATCTTCCCGGTAAGTGCACCTTCGGGTGCTACACACATTAATAGAAATGGGCCAAGCAGTTTTTAAAAGGATATAGTTTGTGGGTTGTTATTTCGGGGCATAAGCTAGCCAGGCGATCGGGAGCTGGGTGGCAGGAACGTAGCCTGCAGCTCCTACAACAGTCATGGGCATGCAAATCAAAACAGTTCTGAGATACCATCTTACACTTGTCAGAATGGTCAAGATCAAAAACACTGATGACAACATATGGTGATGGGAATGTAAACTTTAAAGCCACTTTGAAAATAAGTATGGCTGTTTCTCAGAAAATGAGAAATCACTCTACCTCCAAACCCAGCAATATCACTATTGGACATATACCCAAAGGATGCTCAGTCAGACCAGAAGGACATTTGCTCAAATATGTTCATAGCAGCATTATTTTTAATAGCCACAACCTGGAAACAACCTAGATGCCCCTCAACCGAAGAATGGATAAAGAAAATGTGGTACATTCACACAATGGAGTACTATTCAGTAGTAAAAAGTAATTACAACTTAAAATTTTCTGGCAAATGGATGGAATTAGAAAAAATCATCCTGAGTGAGGTAACCCAGACCCAGAAGAATATCATATGTACTCACTCATAAGTGACTTTTAAACATAAAGCAAAGAATAACTAACTATCCTATACTCCACAACCCCAGAGAACCTAGACAACAAAGAAATCTCCAAAAAAGCCGGGCGGTGGTGGCGCACGCCTTTAATCCCAGCACTCGGGAGTCAGAGGCAGGCGGATCTCTGTGAGTTAGAGACCAGCCTGGTCTACAGAGCTAGTTCCAGGACAGGAACCAAAGCCACAGAGAAATCCTGTCTCAAAAAAAAAAAAAAAAAAAATCCAAAAAAGACATACATGAATCCACCTAGGAAGAAATAAAGGACAAGATCTCTTGAGTAAAATGGGAGCATGAGGACAAGGTGAGGAAAGAAAGAGGGGAGGAAGGTAGAGGAGTGGGGAAAAGGCTAAATTAAAAACAAAAAATGAAATAAAATTAAAGGTAATAAAGCTAAAGAAAAAACTGAGGAACAATTGCTTTAAGAATGACGCACAAAGGTTTTTATGTCATCCTAAGTAGAATACTACAAAGATGGTATAAACATGATGTGAACTGTTTTTTAAAGCTACAATATGGAGATGTGAAGGAGAATTCCTAAAAATAATGTGTCTACTGAAGGCTGACTGATTAAAACTTCAAAGAGAGGTTAGAATGTTGCAATTCCAGAGTTTAATTTATCTAATTGTTGGCCTACTAAAAAGCCATTCCTTGCTCCCTACACCCCATGCGGTAGACTTCAAACTTGGCTCCAAAATAAGTAATCTCATTTCTTTTCATGTGAGAGCTATACTTTTACATTTACAGAGATATGATAGCAGAGGGGACTAGAGTGATCTCTGTATGTCAGGAAGGAAGTACTTTCTGTAAGGATACAAAAAATGTAGTGTCTTATGGGTAGGCGCAATATAAGATTAACAGGAAGCGTTGGATTTGATGAGTACCAGGACTGAAGGAATACAGGAAGAATATAGGATAGAAAACAGGAATTACCAAGTAACTCAATGATTAAGGGAACAAAAATGTTACAATAGTTATTAAATATATAAATCATTAGTAGCCTCATAAAAATATTCAAAAATTGGGTAATAAAAAATGGACTTTATTTATTTTATGTATTTGCTTGCATTTATGTTCCATTTATGTGCTCACAGCCCACAGCGGTCAGAAGTAATGCAATCCTCTGGAACAATAGTTACACATGAATGGCTGTGAGCCACCATGTGGGTGCTATGAAAGCAACCTGAGTCCTCTACAAGACGATTAGCCTCTGCTAAGTATTAGCCCCTAACAACCTGGTTCAGTCCTGAGACCAAATGTAAACAACAATAAAAACAAATTCAGCAGGTTGTTTTAACATATTTGCTGCTAGATGTGTGTGTTTATGTGTATGAAACAATAACAATAAAAGCAAAAGATTACCAACTTGAGGGGCATGAAGAGTTTGGAGGAGGAGCTGAAGGAAGCAAAAGGAAGGAGGCAGTGATGTAATTAAGCCTTAATTTAAAATGTATTTAAAATGGGGTGGGGCACTGGAGAGATGGCTGTGTGGTAATGAATCCTAGCTATTTTTCTAAAGTGCCCAGGTTCAATTTGCAACATATTGACTCACAACTGTCTATAGCTACAGTACCAGTGGATTACACAGACACACATACATATAGGCAAAACCCCATACACATAAAGTAAGTAAATACATAAATAAATAAATATCTTTTAAGGAGATAATTGGGTTATAAAACAAGCTCAGGATTTCAAGGAAATCTGCTGTCCTAGGCATTCTGGGAATCAACTGCCTTGTAGTCAGAGATCATAAAACTAGGATATTTGACTTATCTCTCATTTTCCAGTTTAAACAAACAAACAAAAACCAGTTTATTTAAAATAAGCAGGCCCTCTACCCTTTTAACTCTCCACTGCAAAAACTGATTCCCAGACCCAGCATGGTGCATCCTGTTCCCTCAGATACAAATTAGAGTTGGAAGTGCTAACTTCTCAGATGAATAAAAGTTTGCTCTTACCTTTCTGAAGTCAAATTGGGTCTATTCTTTCATTTTCCTCCACTGACTTTACAGTCTTCACCACTACACCATCACTTAACCCCTTTACTTATTTTTAGATTTATTTATTTTACATTATTGAGTCCTTTGCCTGTATGTATGTCTGTTCTTTTATAAAAGTGCATTGATATAACGGAAGAGCTGATGGTATTACAAATTAAGTTGACTTTGTTTTCCCGCTTTTTAAAAAGACTTATTCTTTATTTTCTTCTTAAAAGTAGCAAGAAATCTGTACAGAATAATCTATAAATTCCTTTTTTTCTTGTAAATTTTAAGTTGAATTTTAAAATTTTGTAAATGTTAGTTTTTTATTAAACCACATGTATACGAATGGATGTTAAGTTCAGAATTCTATTGCAGATAAAAACTGTATCCCTTACAGCATTGCAAACACTTGTCCTCATAGGTGAATTATCATGTAAGTTTATTTAGTTAATGAAAAAGCTAGGTGTTTTAAGGCATCAGATTATTAATTACCATAGTCACAAGTGAAAAATAATTATACATTTTCTTACCTGAGAGTTTGGTGTCATTCAATAACTTTTGATCTGCTTGTATCCTGGCATCAGAAGCTTCTCCCTCTGAAGGTGTTTCTGTGTCACCCTGCTTAGATAGTTTTCCTGGCTTTTCAGTGACTTTTAGGTACCCTGGACACATGGCACGGTTTGAAACCTCCTCCCCATTAGATTCAACAAATTCCTCATCCTCCTCAGATTTAGGCCTTTTAGAGAGCAACTTATTACCCTGGAGGCTATTAACAAAAGGAAGGTGGTCAGAGCAAAAGTTCAAAGTAAATATGAAACACATATTAATGCAAATGATATTGTTAGGTGCTTATATCAAGAAAAATTTAGTTATTTAATATAATTTTTACAAATAATAGTCTGAATTTGAAACCATAATTGTTTTAAACTTACTTACTAACAACTGAATTTTCATATTATGAATACCTAATGAGATAACACTGTAAAGTCATGTAAGGCAGAGAAATGAGCTAAACAGAATAAAGAAGAACACACACATATTAGTAGTTGGGTGCTGTCAGCGGCAATAACAACACTGAGGCCATAAACAATATTTGCATATCACAAGGTATACATGTAAACCAATGTAGCTGGCATGGCTCAGAGATTGTGAGGGGTTTTATATTTGTGCATGCTGAAAGATGGTCTTACTGAAGGGCCATCACATCAACCATTATTTTAAGTCAGTGACTAATAAAAACAAAATACACTCCTGAACATTAGTACTTGTATGAAATGAGAAACATGTTCTGATTAAACACTGGCAGTCTGTGTGTCAAATTTATGTACTCCATCAAGTTGAAAAGCTTGGTGACTTTAATAGCTATGCCAGCTTATTCACTTGACCATAAGTGCTACTTTGCATGTTTCTCAAGATTTCAGACTGCTATGTTTCCTGAAAGCCTCAGAGGCACTGACTCCCTAATTACAGCATCTCAAACTTGGAATGTTTTAACAGTAAGTTATTCATTTTACTGAGATAACTTATACATAAAATAAATACTAAATTTTGAGTAAAATATTTAAATTATAGTGTTATTACAACAAAAACAAAGGTGTCACAGGTCTAACTGGAGAAGATCAAATACATGTAGCTATTAAAAATTATGCTAAAGGAAATAATTTAATTATATGAAAAGCACTCACACACACGGTTCCTCAGTTGTTAACATAGCAAAAGCTAATTTTGAAAGGTGTACAATATTTTTATATTATATATAATATACATAAATATAAAGAAATACATACAAAATATTAAGATGGAGTCTCTAGATAGTGAGATTAAGAATGAATTGGATTTCTTGGATATTTTTTCCTGGTTTAGAAAATTAACAGATTTCAACTATTATTTTATGAATTGAAAGAATACTACACAATAGTATAAAGAAAACAAAAATTTTCAAATTTAAGAGTTAATATGCAACCTAAGAATCTGAGCCATAAGACACACAGCCTATTCAAAGGTTTTAACAAAGTCCTAGTCACAAAAGTGGATTGGATGTAAGGTTCAAAAAGACCACCAAGGTACAGAAATAACGCTTTCCCTTTGAGTCTTTGCAAGGAAACAAAAAGAATAAAATCACAGCATAAGCATCAAGATGAGGAAAGAAGTATTTCAGCTGAGAGAAATCATAAATAAAAATTTTAAACAATGGTAGCATATAAAAGTTGTAAGTCAAGTTATTTAAAATATGGTATATAAGGTAAAGAACAAATACATATTTAAAATAAATTTATGGAAGAATTCCAAAAAGTTCTATGTTGTTCTACTCCTTATGTACATTGATTTCAGGAATACTCTGCATAAGTGACTACCTGTTCCTAAATTCTACTACACCAATTCAAAAACTAAATATACACCACCTCAAAACTTCAGTAATATAATAAAGTTATGAATAGCAGAGACAAAAATAAACCAATAGTCCTGGAGAACATTTTGTTCCATGATACATTTCAATAAAGTCCATACTATAAGCAGGATGTGGTAGAATCCTTACCTCCTGGATGCTTTTTTTAATTTTCTCCTCCTCTGTAGCCATATTTTTACTTCAGGGGTAGACTCTGGAGTAGGTTTTGTATGGTCAATAGTATAAATATCCTTTCCTTGTTTCCAAATTTGGTATCTGTCTGGCTGAAATTTCTTTACAAATATATCCATTGATATTTTCACCATGTCATTCCGGCAAGTGCACTGAAACACAACGAACAGTTGCAATAAAATCAACAATGAAATATTTTGCTAACTGCATAACATACCACGCTCGCAAGTAGAACATGAATGCTTAATTAAAATATAAGTGAGGAAATTTAACATCTAAAAAGAAACTCAGAACAGAGGTTTTTTTTGAAATGAGAAAATATTTTAAAATACTTTGTACATTTATATGAACTATGTACCAAGAAAAAGATACAGAGAAGCATGAGTGTCTGTCTGAAGGTTTTCCATAAAAGTTACCCTACCACCACAGACACAGATATCCATCAAAACTCTGTAGTACAGCATGCAGTGTTTGTATGAAGGGATTACCATCACAGATATGCATCAACATTACAAAGTAGTAATGCTATATGGAATGTCTGTGCCAGTTTAGGCATGTTCTGAACATCGCCAAAAGTTTTACCTTAATTAAAAGCTTGGTGCATACAGAGGGGCTATTGGTAGGTTAGGCCTAATGAATGGATTTTAACTCATTGGATGCATGAAATAGTTCTTATGACATTTCTTTGGTAAATAGTTATATGAACCTTTGAGATTTCTCCTTTGTATTCTTATGGGAAGCCTGATATAAAAGAAGCAAACCAGGCCCCAACTATCTTTTAGCTCCGCCCTTGTGAGATGTGACATAAAAACAGAGTTTGCTATTCTTATGAGAGGCCCAAACAAACAGGACTGGCCCATTTTTTTTTCTCTTTGAACATCTAAAGCACTGAGCTCTTTGCAGATACTTGTATTAAGGTATTATATTGCAGTTAAGCAAAGTTGTTATACAAATCTGGAATGTCAATGAATGTGTGATTTGAAAAATTTAACAAGTGAGTCACTGGTGATGTCTGGGTGGTTGAGAGCAGCTATTAAGCCTGACAACCTGAGTTCTATCTCGAGAGATAGATGAGAGAGAAAACTATCACATGACACGAGAGAACTGACTCTACAAGTTGTACTCTGAACTCCATTTGCATATGATGGTATGCATATGCCAACATACACATATGTTCATGCACACACAATACTATAAATAAATGTAAAAAAGAAGCATTTAATTATATTTGTTTTTATTAACAAACTCTTGTAGGTAGAAAGATGATTAACTAGTTAAAAGCTCTTGTTCTTGCAAGAGGGTCCAGTTTACTCACAGCAAACAAGTGGTAGCTTACAAACATCCCTAACTCAAGTTACAGGAAATCTGACACCCTCTTATGATCTCTGCAGACACTAGGCATACAGGTGGTACACAGACAGATGCTAAGAAAATGCACTCATACATAAAAAAATAAAATAAAATAAACGCTTGCAGAGTAAGTCAAATTTTTAAATAAAATCTCCTCTACATTATACCAAAGATACCATTAAGTAATCAACAACACCTTGCAGAGAAAAGTAAAGGGTTAATAGGAATAAGAAATTTAAATGAACCAGGTAGTAGTGACACATGCCATTAATTCCAGCGCTCTCTTGGCATAACTAAAGAAAACTATAACTATAAATTCTTCAATTCCATCAAAGACTTCAGACGGATATAATATTACCTAAGTAAACAATAAGTTCATTGTAAGCAACTTCCAAAATTCTAGAATTGAAAGAGACTTTTCACTGCCTGGACAGTCAACCAAAGTTCTTCTGCATCATTGGGGCATCCATCTCTAGCCTACTGGCCCATAGTATCCAGCAGACTTTTCCATGAAGCAGGAAATTTCAAAGACAGTTCTGACTATATTGGCAGTTTGTCTGTCACATTTTTTCTGTATTCTGCAGAATGTCTAGTAGACTCTTTCATGAAGCAAAAACCCTGAAGGATCATCTCATCTTTAGGCAAGTTCAGCTGTCATTACTCTGTGAGTCCTGAATGTCCAGTTCATCAAGCAGTCCAGGCAAGAGCAGTTTCTTGCACAAATGGCTAACCAACTCCATAAGGAGCCTCTTCAATGCCCATTCCTCTTGAAGTAATTGGTGCTTCCAGGAGTGATGTATCTCACTGTCATCAACAGTCTTAAGCTCTTAAAATGTTTTAAATGCCATATTCTATAGTCTTTGAAAGGTTTGAAGAATGCCTATCCATCTGAAATACTTCTCTATACAGTTAGAAAACCTAACATGACTACAAGCTTGACTATTATAGATAATTATCTATTGACCTATATTTCTTAATTATACATTAACTTTTAAATGAGCTGCACAAACACAATACCTTAATCAAAATCAGAAATATACATATAACAGAATTGACTTTAAATTTGCATCAAAAAACCAAGATCCATGCCAATGCAAATCTCTATAGCATACCCCGTTTAAACATAAAAAATAATTATAAACAATATTTGGGAATATGAGCAAAGTTCTATCAAAACTGTTTCCTGTTGTTTATTGGGTGAAGTAATTTTTTGAGAGGTGTTCAAGGTAACCCTTCAGGGGACTTGGTCCATCAAACAACATTACTCTGGAAGCAATCCACAGGTCCTTATCCTCTGTTGAAATGAAAGGAGAACCACTTTTCCAAAGTAACATATATTCTTAGACCCATATTTTGAATTCAAGATACCTTTAAAATATATGTCTTGAAAAACCATATATACATAAAAGAAGCAAACCACCTCTTCAGCCCTACTTACTTCTTTTTTTAACTCTTTGTACTCTTTTTCTTCTCTCTCCCAAGACTGTACATTTATCCAACACTATATCCCATTTAAAGGTCTTTAATATTTGAATCTGTCCTATTGTATATCTGTAATTCTTTACTGTCAAAGATGACTTTTTAAAATGCTAAGCACTTCCTAAATACTTAAGCTAAAGCCTTACTAGGGTATATATGGTATTGTCTGATTGCCCCACCCAGCCCAGCATGATGGAGCCTTTTGCTGCCTCTGAGAGGTCATGCCCACAAACCCATTCTCAGGCACACATCCAGTTCAGGCTGTCATTAAGCAAGCTGCAGCAGTCTGTTCACAAATGCCATACAAATGCTCTATATTCGGACCTTCTGCCTGAATGAGGCACAGGTCATTCTGGCAGCATGACTCAGAGAGACAGCATTTCAAAACAGCACAGCTTTTTTCTTGCTACTACTGAATCGGGAAAACCTCTCTTAAAGGAGCAGCAGCGTGCCACCAGCGTGCCGCCAGCAAGCAAAGCCCATTCAGGGAAAATAAATGCGGTTAAACTTCATTTCTTGGTGTCTAGAGTTCCTTTACAAGCCTTCTCAGGTTTTACATGGATTTAGTCCACACATGGGTGTCAATTTGTAGTAAGGAGACAACTTAGCCAGAAAATTACTAAGAAAGACCTCCTGAGAAATCTCTGATAGGAGTGAATGAACTACATGTCTGAGTTCTACATCCAGAACAAACTCAAGACTGCTGCCTAACATGATCAAGCCTCACAGGATACTCCAGTCATGACTTGACCAAAATTCTTAATTTTCTTTAGGTCCCCATAAGATTATCAGTGCCCCCAATCAGCAGGAAGTAGCCTGGAAAACTATGCCCACATCCCCCCCCCAAAAAATGGATTATGGAAATTTATCTTTGTTTAGAGTGTTGGTTACAATATGTTATGGATAATGGTCTGGACAAAAAGCTAAACAAAGGCTATTAGATTCAAAGTTCTTATTTTGAAAAAACACAGTGGGGAAGTGCTGTGGGATAATGGTTTTACCCTGTAAAGATTTGATTCTTGCACTTGTTTAATAAATGCTGATTGGCCAGTAGTCAGGCAAGAAGTATAGGCAGGGCAACCAGGCAGGAAGTAGAGGCGGGGCGACCAGGCAGGAAACAGAGGCGGGATGAGAATTATAGGAAAAGGAAAGTTTCAGTCTGCAATTGTGACCCAGCTGCAGAGGAAGGAAGATGTGACTGCCTCACTGAAAAAGGTACCAAGCCACGTGTGGGCTAATATATGTTATAAGAGTTAATATGAAGCCTGAGCTACTAGGCCAACCAGTTTATGCTACAGGGGAGAGTCGCTTGTTGGTCTTGACTGCCCAGCTAGCTTAGTCCCGAAAATAGTCACACAGAAACTGTAGCATATAAATCACTGCTTGGCCCATAATCTGTAGCTCCTTATTGGCTAACTCTTACATCTTAATTTAACCAATTTCATTAATCTGTGCGCCACCATGTATCAGTGGCTTACTGGGAAAGATTCATCATATTTGACTCTGGCAGCAGATCCATGGTGCCTCTCTATGCCTTCCTTCTCCCAACATTCAGTCCAATTTTGCCCACCTACCTAAGTTCTACCCTATCAATAGGCCAAGGCAATTTCTTTATTCATTAATCAATATAAGCTACACATAGACAAACAAAAAACCCATACCAAGTTTACAATTAATGTAGACTTCTGTGTGTTTCTTTGGGACTGAATGACTGCAGGACTGATTTGGACAGAATCCTCTGTCAACAGAATGATGCTTGGCCAACACCTAATAATGGTATTCTCATTAAAAATAGATAATACCCAACATTTAGTAAAGAAAAAAGGAGCTATATAAAAAAGCTTCTGAGAAATTAACTATTTTCTAAGATTTGGCACCCAGTAGTAACAGGTCAAAGATGAAAGGTAAGGAATCATGTTAAAGTTATTGAGTAGAAACAGGCTTAAAGAAATTAACCTTCACTGATCATAGATAGACTAGCTCCTGAATCATAAGTAAATAATAAATCAGGTGTTTTTATGTAATTAAATAGAAAAAAATATATTCTTAGCTTTCAAATAATCAAAACCCTTGGGCTCCAATGCCTTCCTTATAAAGCTTTTCCTACTTTCCAAACATCCAAATATTTCTCTGATATGACCTATGAATAAGTGAAAAAGTATTACAAGAAACAATAATATGGAAAAACAAAATGTCAAGAAATACACAAATTAGAAATGGAGAGAGAGATCTTAGCACTTACCTAGAGATAACATTCTTTTCATAAATTGATGCTTTATGTTAAAATAGTAATGGGACAGGCTTACTTGACAAGTATATGACCTGTTCATTCTTTTAAACAGTTTTTAGGAACCTCAAATATATCTATTAACTTTATATACAACAAAGATATCCAATCCTCCTTCATTTCTGTGAAGGATTGCTTTGGCATAACAGTATAAGTCTCTCCAAGGCCTATGCGATAATCTTATTTTGCCACCCAAATCAACTAGTTTAAAGATAACAAACTGCTATTCTTTTAGGAGAAATTGAAACTCATTCTCTTCACATCTTTTACTCTAAACCCTGGGGCTTAAATGTATTTTAAAGTACATTTAAAAGTTGGTGAAACGGTTCAGGTCACAACTTGCCTGCCACACAAGCATGAGGACCTAAGTTCAGATCTTCATAACCCACTTAAAAGCCAGACAGAATCCTATAGTTGGCTGACTAGCTAGTAAATTAAATGGGTGGGGTCCAGAATGATTAGAAAGCATCCAACATCAACCTCTGCTTCTATGAACATAAACTGAGGGGCACAAGTATCCTACACATGCACGGGGGCGGAGACAGAGAGAGAGAGAGAGAGAGAGAGAGAGAGAGAGAGAGAGAGAGAGAGAGAGAGAGAGAACTTCTAAATCCTAATTGCTTTATTTGCTAGTCCTGACATTTTTTCCTGTGTCAAAACCAAGTACCTTGCCTTATCTGAGTTGATATTGTGAAGTAAATATCTCAGAAAGGAGTTTTACCTTCAGCAGAAACTTTTACAGAATTGAGAAACTAATTACAATTATAATTGTGTAAGGTAAAAATTTTGCAGGTCTGCTGGACTGGGACTGAAAAAGCATGGGATAAAACTGGACTCTCTGAATATGGTGGACAATGAGGGCTGCTGAGAAGCCAAGGACAATGGCACTGGGTTTTGACCCTACTGCATGTACTGGCTTTGTGGGAGCCTAGCCTGTTTGGATGCTCATCTTCCTAGACCTGGATGTGGGGGTGGGGGAGGACCTTGGACTGGCCACAGGGCAGGGAACCCTTACTGCTCTTCAGACTGCAGAGGGAGGGGAAGGGAAGTGAGGGGTGGGGAGTGGGGGGAGGGAAAAAAGAAGCAGGGAGGAGGAGGAAATTTTTAATAATAAAAAAAAGAGAGAAAAAAAAATAAATCTTTCCATAAAAAAAAAATTGCAGGTCTAGACCTTAATCTTTAGTTTCATAAATAGCCATTATTTGACCTCCGTAACATCTAGCTAAACATCTTATGGCTGGGAGAAGGAGATTAAACCTTCTAGTATGCACTATTAACAAAATACTAGTTTCTACCAACCCAAAGATTTAGTTCAGTGTGCTGGCTGAGTTTTGCCAGGTGGAGACAAACTAGAGTCACTTAGGAAGATAGAATATCAAATTGACCCGTGGGCATTTATACAAGTAATGATGATAACTGGTATAACCTCTAGGCAAGTGGTCCAGAGTTATATAAGACAGCAATCTAAATAAGTCACAGTGAGCCTAGTCTCTAAGATATTTTCCTGCCTAGTCTCTGCTTCTGTTCCAGCCTCTAGGTTCCTATTTGAGTTTCTACCCGTCTTCCCAAAATGGTAGTCACCTGGAAGTGTAAGCTGAAATAACATTTCCTCCTTAAAGGTGCTTTCTGTCAGTGTTTTATCACAGAAACAGAAAACCTAAGATATCCACTTATTTAAGCTTCCACCAATGTATATTAAAAATGCCTTGATTGATGATATCTTTTTGTTCTGTTACTATAATAACATTATCCAACAGTTGTCATATTGAAACATGGAATTTGGGGTAACTTAAATATAAATGTGTTTCTAGATCATTGTCAATAATAAACTCTGTTTTATCTGTTTTGAGAGTTGTGTTTAGTCAAATGCTGGGTATAGAATGTAGTTATAACTCTGTCCCAACTGTTTCTGACTAGTTTAAAAATTAAAAGGCTTTTTAATTTTTTTAAATGAGTATGAATATATATATATATATATATGTAGCTGGGGATTTTTCTCTGTCCTGCCCAGTTCCACTGGACCAACTAGTTTCTCTCTCACCTGCTGGTATCCACAGTTGTTTATACAATAATCATTTGGAGGCTTAATATTAATTATAATTGTTTGGCTGATGGCTCGTACTTCTTGCTGGCTAATTCTACATAAAAATTAACCCATTTCTAATCATCTATATATCACCATGTGCACGGTGGCTTACTAGTAATACATTGGCATATTACTCCTCCAGAGCTACTGGCGTCTCCACAACTCTGCCTTCTTACCCTCCCCCCACTGCCCTTGTGCTTAGATTTCTCACCTTGCTATATTCTGCCCTGCCATAAACCAAAGCAGCTATCTTCCTTATTAATCAATGATAATAAAACTTATTCAAAGCATACTGAGGGACATCCCGCATCATATATCAGTATTATACATATGAAACAGATGAAAGAAGGTGTGTACATATGTAAACACACACACAAATACACAATTAACCTCTTCCCATGTTATTTTTGAACTGTATATATGTGAAGGGCTAAAGAATATACAACTTGTAGCCTCAGACTTTGAATACTCTAAGATAGCTACTAATGTTGCCCAATACAAAAATCATAAAATTACTTAAAATATTAGTGGACCATTTTGTGAGGTTTTTGTTATTGTTGTTTGGTTTTGTAAGGGAACTGCTTGTTTCTCAAATGTGAACTTTGAAATTGGCAATAATGTATTACAATACTAAAAGCAAACATGCCAGGATCTGAACATAGTGATGCATTCCTTTAATCCCAGCTAAGGCAGGTGGGTCTCTGTGAGTTCTGTGAGTTCCAGGCCAGCCAAAGCTATACCAGAAGACTCTATCACTAAAAAGAAAAAGAGGGGAAAAAGTAACAGTAGTAGGAAAAGTTCTCTCCTAGTATATCAAGAAAGCTTGAAAAACATATTTAAAAAATAAGGATTTTAAAAATATAAGAAATACTTAATGTTTATTGTTAGGCTTCTCACATTATACTGGCTCCACCCCATTCGGGGTGACATCGGTGTGTGTGTGTGTGTGTGTGTGTGTGTGTGTGTCCAGTCTCCGTGCTTTGAAACCAGAGACTAAGATGTGACCTCTGCTAGGACCCTCCACCCCGAGCCTCTGCCAGTGTTCCTGCTGCCTGTCCCCTCTTGGTCGCCTCCAGTTGGTCAACCAATCAACCAAATTTACTTCCCCATATCCCTGCCTTTCCCTAAGAATCTCTCACGTGGGTTTGTTGAGCTCTGCAGTTTACTTCTCACAGCCTAGAAACAACATTTATCGTAAGTAAAAAGTGTACAGCAGTGAGTTTTAGGCACATGATGTTCTGCCACCATCCACTGGAAGCATAAACCAAAATAAACTTGTTTCTATTTTTAAAAATGTACATCAAAACAATCTTTTTCCATTAATAAATTTAGGAAATTATTGGTGATGTCCAGAGCAACTTACAGAGAAATAAAGCCATTGAAACTATCATTGATACTCTTCAGAAAAATTACATATAAAATATACTCATTGTATTAGTTACTTCTCTAATGCAGCCTGAGCATTTACTTGGGTTTGCTTGCCCTCTACAAGCAAAACTGTCTACCATCACTTTCCCAAGCATTAAATCCATCACTTCCAAGTTGCCTCCTCATTTGGCAAGAGTCACCATTTTCAGTAGAGCCAATGCTGAGATTATGCAGTATTTAAAGTATCCTTGAAATACTCAGTCCATGGTTTTGCCGCCAGGATTTCTTTCTGTTGTTTTTGTCATATTTGCAGATTTAGTCGATATATACTTTCTGTATATTGTTGGCCAAGGCCCAGGTTTTCTGAGCCATACCACTCCCGGAATCTGCCATGGCCGAGGTACCGGAGAAGTTGTTGCCTCCACCACCAAGATGCAACTTGGGCCTCCACATGGAGGCTTTGCACCTTCCCCACCATCAGTACACACACACTAGTCTCTCAAGACACCCATGACACTCGAGAAGGCCTACTTCTTAAGAGTATATTCTGTTCTCTCAAGGATCCCAGTTCAATTTTTACCACCCATTTCAGGCAGTTAACAACTGACTGTAATTCCAACTTCAGGGAATCTAACACCTTCCTTCTGGCTCGTGGAATACCTGAATGCTTGGTGCCAACATGCACACATACTAGTGCATGTGCAAAAACATAAAAAGCATGTTTAAAGAATGAACAAATAAGCTGGGTAGTGATGGCACACACCTTTAATCCCAGTACTCAGGAGGCAAAGAAAGGTGAATGTCTATAAGCTCTAGGCCAGCCTGGACTATAGAGCAAGCTCCACAACAGCCTAGGTTTCATAGAGAAACCCTTTCTTGGGAGGCGGGGGTTGGGAAGACAGGAACTGTCAATGAGAAACTCTGCACTGTGTAATAGTAATAATAGCAAAGGTTTTCTGAGGATAAGACGTCACTCAGGCTCCATCGTGTAAAAATACAAGTTCACTTGGAAAGAGAGTGCCTAAGCTGAAAATGAGAATGAAGGAGTTCCTGATCTAATGCAATTTCCTTGAACACTGTTTTGCAACCTCATCATACAAAGGCCTGATGCAACTGTGTACCAAAGAAGACTATAATACCAGATGGCAGGATAACCTGGCACCACTGTTCTTGTGGTATTGATCATACAGGTCTGAAAACCACCAGGTGTGAGGAGATCAGGAAGGCTTATGACTAGGTCACAGAAAGTCACTGAGGCATAGCAATATGTAACTGGGTCAGATTTTTACCCAGCAAGGAAGGACTAACCATAAGGGTGTAAGAAAACCAAAACAAAAAACTTATGCTGCAATAGTGTCTCCAGGAAATTACCAATGCCAAGATCATGGGATATTTTTAATCAAAATAATTTATTAGTGGCTTGACATCTCTATTCTAAAAGTATCCTTAACTTTTTTATTCTGATAAAATGAACCAGATTGATTATTTTCCTAACTTGGTTTGCAGGATTTACGTACAAAGAAAAAAATAAAACAACATACTGAAAGTTAAACACAGAGGAATTTATTACTTAGCATTTTAGAACACCAGTCTCCTAAACATATGTGTTTTATTGAGTTTACTTTATTATGCAAAATACCTAGGCTAAGTTGATAAAAGAAAAGCAGATAGTCACTAGGAGGAAGCCTACATTTACAGAGAATAAAAAACATGAGCACATCAATAATAGTATCTGAAATCAAAGGAAACAAATGAAAAGTAGACATTGGCAATTTATAGAAAGAAAAGAAACACTATAACTGAGAACTATATAGTTATCTCCTCTGAATTGATACATTCCTTCTGGGGGGGGGGGGGAGGGAGCAGGGAAGCTGATAAAAAGAAGCAATCCAATTTATAAAGCACAGTAAACTGGCACAAGTTTCCCCCAAAGTTACCAAAGCAGTAACTGATTGTTAGGGAGAAAAAAAAGAAATGTTTCTTACTGTCCCAGTTGCCCCCAAGTTAGACAAGAATCTGTAAGGATGAAGCCTTCATTAGTGAATTGTCTCCCTAATGCTGGGATAAGTTGGGTGACACAGCTGCCTTTGAATGGCACATACAACTGTAGATAACTTGAAGAAAATCACTGGTTCACTAAGCTGGTCGGAGGTGAAATGATTTATATGGTCTGTCCTCGTACCAGGTAGGGAGTCATACCTATAACCTCAACACGCAAGAGGTAAAGGCCTGAAATCAAGAGTTCAAGGTTATTCTCAACTATATAGGTAGTTCAAGGCAGCCTGGAATATATAAGACTTTGGCTCAGAATAAATAAATGAATACTTAATTAAATAAAATTAGTACAGGACCATTTCAAAGATCACACATTTCTAACTCTTCATTGAATACATTCTCATGTCAGGGAGACAAATCCAATTCAGAAAATGAGGGCAAGTTCCTACAGATACATGAGCATATGATTCTTTTATGTAGAGCTCTGTCAGAAATTTTAAGAAAAAAATAATTGGTGTGTTAGAATTCCTGACATTAATCTTGTTGAAGCTTGGACAGCAAACCTTTATTAATCAAATCTATCCAAACTTATTTAGCAAAGATCTTCTGTATTTCAATCCTGGCTATTATTACTGACCTTATATATGAATGACCAATGTTCATTCTAATTCTCAAAGAATTAATTGAATTAAAATATGTCAACATGATTTATTAAGACTAAAGGACATCAGAATCATGAGCAGTAAATTACAATAGACACAGAATGAGGCACTTATGATGATAGTTGAATGCAATAAGCAGGCCCAGGTATAGGAGACCCGAAGTATCTTCATAAGCTACTGAGAAAAAAAGGAAGGTAAAACAGTGGGGGAACTGTTTCACAGAAGGTGAAAACTGGAGAGAACGTGCTTGCTTTAAATGAGCTGTCTCCTCCTTTACCTATTGTAATGTCAAGGCTGTTTTCAGGTTTTGCATCATGTTATTCCATGAATATTTTAATCTAGTACACATTTAATAAATAGTATCACATTTTAGTATTAGAATATAGTATTTTAGTTTAGAATATAGTGTTACATTTTAACAACACAAACTAGAAAAGTAATACTTTAAATATAACATTATATAGGAAGCGGGAGAGATAAAACCAATTTGAGAGTCACCAGGGAAAACGGAAGCAGAGACAGCATTAACTTCCAGAAAAGAAGACAAATGAAAAATGAATTTCAGGTAACAAAATTAAAATCAAATAAAAATAAATCAAGCTTTTGTGTCCACAGATAAAAATCCTAGCCACACAGACCTGAATACCTGAGTATGATCCCAAAACCCATTGTGAAAAGAGTGAACCTATTCACAAAAGTTATTCTGATATCTACACACATGTTTACACTTCAAACACACAAATATTAAAGACATAAATATGCCTACATACATATACATAAACATATATATGTAGATCATATACAGCACACATGAACACATATACTCACATATACATACAAACACAGAAGTTACACACACTCATAGATGTACTCAAACCCACACAATTTTAATAATTAAAATATACTTCTGCTTTGTAACTATGTTTAGAAAGAATATTCTTTTTTAAATCCTGAATTGCATGTTTGCTTTTGCTGTTATGTACTAAATGCTTAGTATCTATTTATATTCAAGAATCTATATTAAGACTCTGTAGATTACATCAGTGACTATGCTGATTAAATATTAAAATATCTCATTATTTTTATTTTCAAATTGATGATTCCACAGTAGTGTGTATCACACAGTGTCTCATTATGAACATTAGTCTTCTTAGTCCTTTAGAACGAGTGAGCTCCCCTCATAGTTCTTTTCCTAATCTGAGAAAGTCTTGGAGCATATTATTGGTCTTTCTTTGCTATGCTGAATAGATGGTTCTCAGTTATGTAAAAAATATTTACTATCATTTATTGCCTGTAGATTTTATTAAATGAAAATTTCATTGGCTACTTACCAAATGTTTGCATCATCATATTGAACTGTTATCTTTTGGGAATGGCTATAATTTATTTATGGATCTCTCCCAATCTGCTCACGCCTTTGATCCTTAGGTGTGAGGCACTGTATGAAAACAGCACATACAGACACAGACAATAAAATAAAACAATGTACTGTGGGAGCTACAGGTAAGAAATGGCAGCGCATGCACTTTTGTCGCAGCCCTCATTTTCCCATAGACCATGAAGCTTAAGTTTGAAGGGCTTCAGTAGAAAGGCTAACTGGAAATTTGTGTCTCGTTTGTGGAAAAGTTTTGGTATGACAGAATATGGTCAGCACTGGCTTGATTCTCCTGAGGCTTTTTTTTTTTTCTTAAATTTCTAAAATAGGAAAGTGAGGAGAGCAGCCTGGCTGGGTACATGAAGTGGGTTTAGTAATAAAGTGGGAATACTTCATTTAGCCTGCCTAGGTTTAAATGCTGACATTATCTTTGAACTCAGTAACTGCATTTCCTATTTATCTTTGTACATAACTGTATCGGTTACTTAGTTATTAAATATGAACTTAAGCTACAACTGCACAACACAAAATATGTAATACTTTAAAAAATATAGAACTTGAATCTGTTGATGTAGTTTAATAGTAGTTGACCTCTCTTCTCTCGTCTAGTATGACCAAGGTCATGGATTTGAGCCCACACAAGGAAAGAGGGGAGGGAGAGGAGAGACCTGTTCAATGAAAATGTAAGACATTCCAGATTTACTTTCCTTTGCATACATTAACAGCAGGTAAATATTATTAGACCAATGCTTTATGACACAGTGTAAAGTGCAAATGGCACACACCTGTAAAATCCAGTTACCACAGTTCTGATGCAGTAGAATAGCTTCAACCCAAGGCTTCTGGATTGATTGTAATGCATAACGTTAAACAGGTGCCACACTATGTTCGGTATCAGCACAAGTACTGGCTAGTCTTAGGTCAACTTGACAGAATTATCTGAAATCAGGGAACCTCAACTGAGAAGATGCCGCCACAAGATCCAACTGTAAGGCATTTTCTTTATTAGTGACTGATGGTAGAGGGCCCAGATTACTGTGGGTGGTTACGTCTCTTGACTGGTGGTCTTAGGTTTTATATATACACACACACACATAAAATATTTTTTATAACTATACATATTTAAAAAAAAAAAACACCCTGAGCAAGCCAGTAAGCAGCACTCCTACATGGCCTCTGCATCAGCTCCGGCCTCCAGATTTCGTCTCTATGTGAGTTCCTGCACTTGTTGTCTTTGATAATGAACAGTTACATAGAAGTGTAAGTACTCCTCAACAAGTTGCTTTGATCATGATGTTTCATCACAGCAATAGTAACCCTAACTAATAGAGCATGGCTAAATCTCCCAGAAGCAGAAAATTACCAAGATGCCTAAGGAGATTTGAACTGTACCAGCTAAAAAGGAAATGGAACAAATAAAAAAAGAAACTTTAAAATATGATATCGAAGTTTTCTGTCCAAAACTGAAGACTTCATTGGAAGACTGCTAATTAACTAAAATTGTCTGTTTCATTTAAAAAAAAAAAAAAAGACAGAATCTAAAATAGAATGAATCCGTACCCTGGTGTTTACATCCTTCTTATTTAAAATCATTTGCAGTCTGTATTTCAATATTCAAGTCTCTGACATATTATATATGACATAAAATTACTGCAAATCAAATCAAATCAAAACAACATCATTACGAGTCATAGCAAGTTTCTCACTCTACACACACTGTAAAAAGCACTCAATTTCTGAGGAGTAGGTAAGACATAATTGTCCCCGAAAAATTCAGTACAGTAAATAACTCTTTCTCTTTAAGGAGATCACACTACTTCCAGCTGCCACATCATAAAAACAAAATACTTTCACAAATGTCTTTGAACACTCAATCTTAAATCTAAGTCAAAGATTTATTTAATAGCTACCAGTTTTTTATGTGAAACTAATAAATACATAATAATAAACTTATATATCAAATCCAGTCTCCAAATAACTACATTTCATCCTGCTACATAAAAGGATAAAACCAAAACCTGCAAGCTAGCCCTTTCATAGCCAGGATCCAAGCCTGTGAATAGCACTGCAGCTACACAGATATAATAACCATGGGCTCCACTTTTCCACAAAGGAATGTTACAAATGTAATGTGTAATTCAAATATACAGAGATGTTTGGCTTCAATTGCTATCAGGGGGATAATAGCATTATTATTCTATATTTACTCTGATGTTTAAAGCAATGAAGGTTCCCAAAATAAGTCAACAGTACATTCTATCTACTACCATTAAGCTTGTACATGGCAGTTATTAAAAGTTCTTCAGGGATGCTCCCTAAAGACAGAGAAAATGTATTGATCCTTGGGGTGATGTCACATGAAATAGAAAAAGTTAACTCTTGGTGTCCTTTACTCAAGGGTGACCCTGATTTATTCTGAAGAGTTTTTGGTCTTCTGTATTAATCTAAAAGAGAAGTCTAAGCTAAGAGAGTCTGATTAATCCTAGTAGCCATGAACAAAGGCCATTCTCTTTATATACCAAATTGCACAGGAAATATGGTAAGAACAAAGAGTGCAGACCTTGTCTTCATCATCTTTTATTGGAATTTCAAAAGGTAGAAAATTGTTTTCCTGGCCCTAATAACTCTACCATATGTTTTTTTCCAACATATGTAAGGGGAAGAGATGCTTCTTTAAACAACTGACCGCTTCTAATGAAAGGTCTTAGACCAGCTCACCATAGCTCATAGACAAATACTTTGTTCGGAGTCAAGGAAATGCAAGAACACAATAAAAAATTAAGGAACACAATATATTGGGGTATTCCAAACCATAACACTGCAGGGAACCAAGTATGTTTTTCTTAGATGGCAGATAATTCTGAACAGGATGAGCATACGATATATGAGCCTAACATGTACATAGTGATAAATTATCTGAAAACAATTAGCTTGGTTTCAGTTTTGTGAAAGATTGATTTGTAAGAGCAAGATCTGAACAGTATTTCTCAGAACGATCATTCCCACATATTCCTCCAACAATATACAGCCCAGGAATTCTTTCAGAGAAGACTCTTTGAGTATTCCCCCGCCAAGAAAAAAGCTTAAGACTACAAGGAGCTGAGTATATTTTATAAAAATCATCTTAGATTAGTAAAATCAGGACAAACTATATAAACACCTTCTCAGGTAGCATAACCCTGTTGAATACAAGGGTCTGATGCTCTGGAGCTCCTTGTAATACTTTATAAGTCAAGGATGTGTAGGTAAGAATATTAGGAACCTCTTAGAAACAATGATGATCATACTAAGTTGCTATGAGATCTGGAGCTGGAAAGAAATGTGAGTTTTAAACCAATACATGAAAAAGAACATCTTTGACTAAGAAACAAGCTCTGAAATAGCCTTCAAATCCAAAAATTTAGTTGAAGATATCAAACTCCAAAAACGTGTACCAATTTGGAAGAGGCATTGAGTTTGATACTAATCATGGTATGGGATCTCTAATCAATCAAAACTGATCATAAGAACAAAGCTTTATGGGCCACTATGTTTCAGCTGAAACCTGTAACCCACGCATTACAAAATATCATCAGAAACCACCACACCATTAGAAGGTTAAGGTAAGCATGCAATGCCAAATATTCTCACCTGTGGTTTCCGGACCAGCACCAACATGAAAAGAACAAGCACAGTCTCAGTAAATAGAGGTTCTCTCTGTCAACTAGTCCCCTAAAGTAGTGACAGTTTTCTCTACCAAACAAGCCTGATAGCTTATAATCAAAGATCTCCTAACAGAGAAAATGGTAAGGTATTCTAATCAGTTTTGTTTTCATTAAAAATAGCATTTTGTAATAACTCTTTTCTGAGACAAATGAGAAATTTGGAATAATGTGAATTATTTCATAGCATATGGTTGAATGACTTTGTATATGTCTATAGCACGAAGAAGATGTACAGTACACAGGTTCTGCAGTATCTCCAACAGAGACTTTATCAAGCACTTTTGCACTTGTCTGTCTGTGAAAAGCAGAAGTTTGTTTACAATAAATAAAAACCTCCACTCATCTACATTTACAAATCATGTAATATACGATTTAGAATGAATTCAAAAAAGCAAAAAATAAGACTAACAAATAGGGCATCCACAAAGCTAAAAGTCTGCTTACCACAATCCATAACTTACACATACATTATATCAGTCATGGACAAAACAGATAAATTTGTTCCCAATACACATTACTCAAATGGTTAACATATGTGTGTGTGTGATATAAATTTATAAGGTTATCTACCTTAAAAACTAGAGATAAAAAACAACTAAAGTCTAGAAGATAATCACATCACACATTACTATAAGAAAAATAATTAACTAAGAATGGAAATGGTAATGCTAAGAGTTCATAAGCTACTGAAACATTCAAAATCTTCCATTAAAAGGATAAGTTTGCCGGGCGATGGTGGCGCACACCTTTTAATCCCAGCACTCGGGAGGCAGAGGCAGGCGGATCTCTGTGAGTTCGTGACCAGCCTGGTTTACAGAGCTAGTTCCAGGACAGGCTCCAAAGCCACAGAGAAACCCTGTCTCGAAAAACAAAAACAAAAACAACAACAACAAAAAGGATAAGTTTAGATAAGTTTATGATTTTAAGCTGGTAACACCATTACTTATGCAAAGTAGATTCTCAATCAGCCTATCGTTTGCTAATTTGTACTATGGATGGGAGGAAGATAGTTAGGCTCCCTAAATTCATTAAAGATGTCTCTTCCAAATTCCTAATATCTGTAAATGTATTGTCTTATATTAAAAAAATGGAAACTTAAACATTGCCTGTTCTAAAATAATGATATGGAAAAGTCTGAGAACGGTCTGTAGAAAAAATAAAATCCTACTCAGTGCCTATCAATCAGCAAAGAAAAAGGATCTTACTCTCTCTTTTTATGTGTATAAATGATATACTTTATACAATACGAATGTTCAAAATAAAAAATTGTGGTTTGTGTTTTTTAAAAGAAAACAATCTTTCTAAATTTTATATACCAATCCCAGTTTCCACTCCCTCCTTTCCTTCCATTCCCTCTTCCTTCCCCCTCCTCCACCCCAACTCCCATCCACTCCTCAGAGTGGGTAAGGCACATTGCTTTGAGAAAGGACCAAGACTCTCCCCGCTACTATATCTCGGCTGAGCAAGGTATCCATCCAAAGAGAATGGGTTCCAAAAAGCCAGTACAAGCAGTGGTGTCTGGCGCCACTACCAGCGGTCCTGCAGTCTCCCCCAGCCATACACCTCTCATCCACATTACTCTTACAACTCTATGGTAGTAAATTTAGCTAGCAACCTGTGCTGTTTTGAATGAGCTCTATAGTCCCACATATTTGAATGCTTGGTCTCCATTTGGTAGGAGCATTTAGGAATGATTAAGAGGTCTGTCACTGGAGAAGGGCACTGTGGTTTCAAAAGTCCACTCTATTTCCAGTTAACACTCTGTCTCTCCCCCCACATCTCGCTCTCTGTCTTTCCCCCCCAAACCCCACACCCTTTCTTTTTTCTCATATAAGCTCAACTACAGCTCTACTACCATGCCTGCTCGTGATGACCATGGACTCGTACTCTAAAACACAAAGCAAGCAAGCCCCCAATTAAATGATTTCTTTTATAACTTGCCTTGGTCATAGTGTCTCTTTGTTCTTTGTTAATTTTTCTTTTAAATTTTGAGCTAATAGTTAGTTACATTTCTCCTTTCCCTTTCCTACCTCCAAACCCTTCCATACTCTACCAACTCTCCTTCAAATTCATGCCTTCCTTTTTGATTATTATTATTGCATGAATGTGTGTGTACACATATGTATGTGTGTATTACTAAATATAACCGGCTCAGTCTGTATAATATTACTTGTACATATGTTTCCAATTGATATGCTCTTCCCTAGGGAACGACACCTCTCCCAATCCCAGCTTTTCTTTGTAGCCTATAGTATTTTATGGAGGCAAGACCTCATGGGCTTTCCCCACTCCACTTTGTCATGTTCATTTGTGTTGTCTTTGTCAAGTACATGTTTGGGCAGTCATGTTGGTCAGACTATGGGGTGGGGTTAGCTAGGAGACACATCTTACTTCATAGCAATAGAAACAAAATTGAGATGCAACCTAAACAAGGGAAGGTGGGGAAAACCTGCTTGTTCCCACAGTTTGCAATAACAAACCTAGTCTATAAAACAACTTGACTGAGAGACACCGGCGCACAGGCAGGCCCAGGCAGCGGAAACACCGGCGTGCAGTTACCCTGATACCAAAACCAGACAAAGACCCAACCAAGAAAGAGAATTACAGGCCTATATCACTCATGAACATCGACGCAAAAATTCTCAATAAAATACTGGCAAACCAAATCCAAGAACACATTAAAAAATTATCCATTATGATCAAGTAGGCTTCATCCCAGAGATGCAGGGCTGGATCAACATACACAAATCTATCAATGTAATCCACCATATAAATAAACTGAAAGAAAAAGACCATATGATCATTTCATTAGATGCTGAAAAAGCATTCGACAAAATTCAACACCCCTTTATGATAAAGGTCTTGGAGAGATTAGGGATACAAGAGTCATACCTAAATATAATAAAAGCTATTTACAGCAAGCCGTCAGCTAACAGTAAATTAAACGGAGAAAAACTCAAAGCCATCCCACTAAAATCAGGAACACGACAAGGATGTCCACTCTCTCCATACCTCTTCAATATAGTGCTTGAAGTTCTAGCAATAGCAAGAAGACAACATAAGGGGATCAAGGGGAGTAGTATTGGAAAGGAAGAAGTTAAGCTTTCGTTATTTGCAGATGATATGATAGTATACATAAGCGACCCCAAAAACTATACCAAAGAACTCCTACAGCTGATAAACACCTTTGGTAATGTGGCAGGATACAAGATCAACTCCAAAAACCTTCCTATACACTAAGGATAAGAAAGCAAAGAGGGAAATCAGAGAAGCATCACCTTTCACAATAGCCACAAATAGCATAAAATATCTTGGGGTAACTCTGACCAAGGAAGTGAAAGATCTATTTGACAAGAACGTTAAGTCTTTAAAAAAAGAAATTGAAGAGGACACCAGAAAATGGAAGGATCTTCCTTGCTCTTGGATTGGGAGTATCAACATAATAAAAATGGCAATTCTACCAAAAGCAATCTATAAATTCAATGCAATCCCCATCAAAATCCCATCAAAATTCTTCACAGATCTGAAGAAGACAATAATCAACTTTATATGGAAAAAAAAAACCCCAGGATAGCCAAAACAATCTTATACAATAAAGGATCTTCTGGAGGCATTACCATCCCTGACTTCAAACTCTATTACAGAGCTACAGTATTGAAAACAGCTTGGTATTGGCATAAAAACAGAGAAGTCAACCAATGGAATCGAATAGAAGACCCTGACTTTAGCCCACAAACCTATGAACACCTGATTTTCGATAAAGGAGCTAAAAGTATACAATGGAAAAAAGAGAGCATCTTCAACAAATTGTGCTGGCAAAACTGGATGTCAATGTGTAGAAGAATGGAAATAGATCCATATCTATCACCATGCTCAAAACTCAAGTCCAAATGGTTTAAAGACCTCAATATCAGTCTGAACACACTGAACCTGATAGAAGAGAAAGTGGGAAGTACTCTACAACACATGGGCACAGGAGACCACTTCCTACGTATAACCCCAGCAGCACAGACACTAAGGGCATCATTGAATAAATGGGACCTCCTGAGACTGAGAAGCTGCTGTAAAGCAAAGGACACTGTCACTAAGACAAAAAGGCAACCCACTGACTGGGAGAAGATCTTCACCAACCCCACAACTGACAAAGGTCTGATCTCCAAAATATATAAAGAACTCAAGAAACTAGACCGTAAAAGGTTAATCAATCCAATTATAAAATGGGGCACTGAGCTGAACAGAGAATTCTCAACAGAAGAAGTTCAAATGGCCAAAAGACACTTAAGATCATGTGCAACTCCTTAGCGATCAGGGAAATGCAAATCAAGACAACATTAAGATACCATCTTACGCCTGTCAGAATGGCTAAAATCAAAAACACCAATGATAGCCTTTGCTGGAGAGGTTGTGGAGAAAGGGGTACACTCATCCATTGCTGGTGGGAATGCAAACTTGTGCAACCACTTTGGAAAGCAGTGTGGCGGTTTCTCAGGAAATTAGGGATCAATATACCCCTGGACCCAGCAATACCACTCTTGGGAATATACCCAAGAGATGCCCTATCATACAACAAAAGTATATGCTCAACTATGTTCATAGCAGCATTGTTTGTAATAGCCACAACCTGGAAACAACCTAGATGCCCTTCAATGGAAGAATGGATGAAGAAAGTATGGAATATATACATATTAGAGTACTACTCAGCAGTAAAAAACAATGACTTCTTGAATTTTGCATGCAAATGGACGGAAATAGAAAACACTATGCTGAGTGAGGTAACCCAGACCCAAAAAGAGGAACATGGGATGTATTCACTCATATTTGGTTTCTAGCCATAAATAAAGGACATTGAATCTATAATTCGTGATCCCGGAGAAGCTAAATAAGAAGGTGAACCCAAAGAAAAACATATAAGCATCCTCCTGAATATTAACCTTCATCACGCGATGAAAAGAGACAGAGACAGAGACCCACATTGGAGCACCGGACTGAAATCCTAAGGTCCAAATCAGGAGCAGAAGGAGAGAGAGGACGAGCAAGGAACTCAGGACCATGAGGGGTGCACCCACACACTGAGACAATGGGGATGTTCTATCGGGAACTCACCAAGGCCAGGTGGCCTCGGTCTGAAAAAGCATGGGATAAAACCGGACTCACTGAACATAGCGGACAATGAGGACTACTGAGAACTCAAGAACAATGGCAATGGGTTTTTGATACTACTGCACGTATTGGCTTTGTGGAAGCCTAGGCCTTTTGGATGCTCACCTTACTAGACCTGGATGGAGGTAGGTGGTCCTTGGACTTCCCGCAGGACAGGGAACCCTGATTGCTCTTTGGGCTGATGAGGGAGGGAGACTTGATCGGGGGAGGAGGAGGGAAATGGGAGGCAGTGGCGGGGAAGAGGCAGAAATCTTTAAGAAAACAATAAATCAATAAAAAAAATAAAATAAAACAACTTGACTTTTTGCTGGTGAGGCCAATGTTGAGTCTCTAACCTACTAAACTGTACGAAGATAAAGAGATGATATTTCTAAGCATCAACACATGGTACTTTAACAAACCTGCAATAGAAAACTAAAGTAGGCAGAGTTATACCTGAGAAGGGTAAAGAAAGGGGTGAGGGAAATGCCTACATAGGACATGTGGAACATTTTAAATTAACTAGCCTAAAGTGTGAATCAATAACTATGTGCCTAGTTAAATAAAATTCCCAAAACTAATAAGTAAAGGTTCACATACATATGTATTCTCCTCCTTAGAGAAAATCATTTTTTTTTTTTGGAAACAGGGTTTCTCTGTAGCTTTGGAGCCTGTCCTGGATCTCACTGTGTAGACCAGGCTGGCCTTCAACTCACAGAGATCCTCCCATCTCTGCTGCCTGAGAACTGGGATTAAAGATGTGCCCTACCACCTCCTGGCCTACAGCAAATTTTTAAAGAAAAAGAGGATCTTTATAATTTTGTTGAAAAATAAATTATTTTCCTAAAGTAATTAAAATATAAATTTATTTTTATTATATACTTATTTTTAATATATACATATATCGTATCAAGCAAGAGCAGGAAGGTTGGACCTCAGATCCATCTCCTTCATAACACTTGAGCCAAATGAGATTCTAACGCAGACCAAGAACCACAATTCCTCACCAGTTACAGTCCACTCTTACTACAAAAATGTGGAAAAATTATTTCATTGCTTATAGCTGTCTACAAGGAAAAAATATCTTATTTTGATCCATATCACAAATTAGTAGGACGAAGTAGTTCAGCTTTGTGCCTTTGCAAACAGCCCCTCAGAAACAGACATTAATCATTTTCTTCAGTGGTGTAGCCACTAGATACTTGCCCATGTTTGATTAAAAAAAAAACCCACCCATTCTCATACAACTGTAATTGAACCATGTAGCTCACAAACTAAACCAGATGACAACCGAAATTTAAAAATAGGAGGGAAACTTGTTAGGAAGAAAAAGGGATTTGGTGGGAGTAGGAAGGGGATGTGAGAGGGTATTGATGACTAAATGATCAAAATGTATATAAAAGGACCTGTCAAAGAATCAAACATCTTAAGAATTTATTTATCCAAATGCTTTCTAAGTTGTCAAAGGCTAGAATGTATATATATCATGGAATCTTCTAAATATGCATAACTTAAGAATAACTTTCCCTAAATTCACAAAATGGTTCTACATACATTGTTCTCAAAATAGAATAAAAACAGTTACTTGTACTATGAAGTAGCTAAGGTAAGGCCCATAAGCTTCTTTTATCTTTTCTCTCACTGACTCTAGGTGAACTTCCTATACTGTGAAACAGTTTCATTAAGACATAACCCTCTACCATTCTGCTTCTCCTGAAAAGCCATAAAAAAGGAAAATTACTATCAATTGTTTGGAAGATGTCCCTGTTTTAATGCCACAAGATGAAAGCAGACTAATTTCATACAAACTGCTCATTGTAGATGGAAATACAAAGTCTATGACTTACAACAAATACAGCTGACAAGAGCTACAAACAGAACTTTATACCAACTTAAATGTTAAGATATACTTTAAAGTATGTTTTACATTACTGAGAAATTCACTTCTTTATTAAAGAAGCTTTGTTAATTTCTTTTCACCACACTCCCTTAGCCACCAAATTTAACTAAGAATTTAACATATTTAACTAATCACTTCCTTTTATAACCTATTTCCTAAACCACTGACTGAACTTTAGCAAGGGAAATACAAATCTATTTAATACACAGTCAATAGGAAATATTGCAAGCAACCCAAGTGGTAGCTTTGAGAGAGAAACTAAGCATCCACAGCAAAAAAATCTCCTCAGAGCAAACTGACCTATAATAATCTCAAAATAGAAAATTTCAGGCATGAATTTTCAGCTCATGGAAAGAAAATATACCTAAACTGAAAAGAAAAAAAGCACTATAGCAAGAGGCACACAGTGTGAATGATGAAAAGAAAGCTGTAGACATTCAACTGAAATACACTATATATGCTTTACTTTTCAGATAAAACTTACCAATTTAGCAACTTTCCCATAGTCAATCCATCTGACAGTAGCAAAATTTGTAGACTCAGCACAATTGAAACCATGATTAAAACCAGCATGATATCCATAAGGAAAAGTGATCATAAACTCTCCAGCCTCCTGGGTGATCTGCAGGGTTTGATGAGACATAATGTTCAATAAGACTTTCCAAATCATGTAACGGTTAGTATACACTTTCATTTTCTATTTTTAAAAAAGCAAAAGAATGTCATGATATCACAACTATTTTAAAATGAGAAAAAGTTGTAGGTGACTAGATGGTTTAGTAGTTAAAAGTGCCTGAAAATTCGAGTTCCATCTTTGGCACCCACAATGCAAAGGGAGATTGTGTGTTGTCCGCAATTACTGGAATTGAATTGACTATGAACACCTCTCCTCATCTGCAGATACAACACATAAAAAGGATCTACTACTGTCATCTATATTCTGTGCTTCTCTATATTACCCCAAACCTCTCCCAGCTGAGATATTTATCATTACTGCTCTTCTCAGATACCCAATATGTTCTTGATGGTAGGCTTAATAATGATATTAAGAATATATTCATGAATGGCAAGAGAATTTTAACACTAGAAGAGACAAACTATGATTTACTAGCCTTGAACACCAACCACAGGTGGCAAAAGAATAAAGGAATAAACAGCATGAAATGAAATCCAGAAGAATAATAGTTGGGAACCAGGCGCCTGTCAATCCTAGAAAAGATAGTAGCTATTCTACAAACTGTTTAAAAAGAAGAAATAAGAAAATGAAGTAAAAATCTATCAAAATCTTAAATGAAGTGAAAGAAAATTTTATCATTTAGTTCTCACTGGCAGAGGATTCTCCTAAAGCATTTGAAATGAAGCCCAAGTAATGTTATGTTTCAACTACTGAACAAAGGGAAATAATTCTCTTAACATTTCAGTTTCTAAAAACGTTGGTAATGGATGAATGTGTGGAAATATGCATCTAAATATTTATCAGGCCCACTATATAAATATAAGAGTGCAGACTGCAACTGTCATCTTAAAGTTGTGATGTTGGTGAATCTGAACAATTTAAGGAAGGTTAGATTATCACATTAAACATACAACCAAAGAATAAAGTTCACATGCCCAGGTCAAATCATAGAAACAATTACAAAATACATAAGTCCTATAGAAACCTCAAGACAAAGAACTTAAAAAAATATTCAACGATCATAAACTTAAAAAATATATATATACATGTAATTTTATAATGACACAAACACTCCACTGAACTCCAAAATAAAGAATAAAAATACATACCTGAACAAAATAACAAAGATAATGTGGGATTTCAAATACAAATTAAATAGAGATAAACACTGAAGAAAACACAAGATTAAATGAAGATGAAATTCAAATACGCAATATCTCAATGAAAATTTTCAGAAGCCTTACAAATAGAATGAAACAAGCAAATGATAGAGTATCAAGACACAAAGTGAAGAATTGTAACAATAAAAAAAGAAAAAGAAAAATTTATAAAGGACAACCTCACAGGATAGGAACATACAGAAAATGTGGCACATATTAAAATACTAAATCCTCAAATTATAGGCATAGAAAAGAAAAAAGAGGGTAGGGGAGTGATACTGGTTTTGCCTCTGTCTCCCAAGTGCTAGGATTAAATGTGTGTACTATCATGACCTGGCAATATTACACCATGTTAGTAAAGAATGGAAAAATACTCCAAGCAAATGGAACTAAGAAGCAAACAGGTTTAGCTAGTCTAATATCTGACAAAAACAGACTTCAATCCAAAATTAAACAAAGTAAACAGGAAGATCACGTCATAGTCATTAAAGAAAGAATCCATCAAGGATAGTACTACTGTAAATCAATATGAACCAAGCACAAAAGCATCCAACTTCATTAAATTACATACTATTAGACCTAAAACATCCATTAATTCTAACAGTAATTATCGGTGGTTCCTATATGCCATTCTCATCAAGTCATGTCAACTAAAACCAAACATAGAAATGATGCATTTAAATGACATCAGAATTCAAAGGGATCTAAAGGATATATAGAACATTCTATAAAACACATTCTTCTTGGGAGCCTATAGAAGTACATCAAGCAGACCTAAAATAAAAAGTTTATAGTATGATGAAAAATATGGGAGCTCTCAAATTAATAACAGAAGAATGTACCTACAGACCCTGAAATAACAAGAACAAATAAAACCAAACCAGTAGGACAATAAAGATTGGGTATGAAATTAATGAAAGACAAAGAGCAAACAAACAAGAATTTGTTCTTTAAACAATAAACAAGATTGACAAAAACTAGCCAGTTAAGCAAAAGAGAGGACTAAAGTAAATAAAATTAGAAATGAACAGAAAGACACTGAGAAAACTCAAGAGTATCATAAGAACATCCCACTAAACTGCAAACTCTGAAAGAAATAAGTTTTAAGATGCATATGACCTTCCAAAGTTAAACTAAAATTTAAAAAAAAATAATTTAAACACACCGATAATAACAAATAAGATAGATCCAGGAATTAAAAATCCTCCAAGTTTTAAAAAGAACCCAGGCCAGATGCACTGAGAATAAAATTCTACCAATATATCCACAGAACTAACAACAATATTCCTCAATTCTCTTGGTAAAATATAAAGGGAAGGAATATTTTCAAATTCTTTAGCATGCCTTGCATTATCCTAATAACAAAACCAAAGATCAAACTAAAAAAGAGCACTAAAGGCCAATTCCCCTTATGACATAAAAGAAAAAAGCTCTCAACTTAAAAAAAATAAATAAATAAAACTCGAAAACTAAAGGACATATCAAAAATGTCACTCACTATGATCAAGTTGGCTTTATCTCAGAAATACAAGGATAGTTCAACATACGTAAATCAATAAACATAATCCATCCTATAATAAGACTGATCAAATGCCTCAGGGTCAACTCATTATACTCATTAAAGGTCTCTGACAAAAATCCATGAGCATCCTTTCATGATAAAAGTCCTAATAGAATATAGGAATACAGGGGATTGATCTCAATATAATAAGGGCAATATACAACAAGACTACAGACAATGTCTCATTAAATGGAAAAGAAAGTCACATCACTTCCACTAAAATCAGGAATAAGACAAGGATAGCCATTCTGTCAACTCCTCTTTAAAATAATGCTTGCAGTCTTCGCTAGAGCAGTAAAATAAGATAAAGACAACAAAAATAGAAAAGGTAGAAAGCAGAAAACTGCTAAAGCCAACAAATATGTTGAGAAAAAATAATCACAAAAATCAGCAGGTAGTAACAAAAATACTGAGAAAAAACTCAGAGAAACAATTCAATCCATAAATATCTAAAAGGAATGAAATAAATTTTAAAATCATAAGCATACATACATACATGTTTATGTGTATGTTGTGTGATATTTAAGATGTATTGCTATGACTGATGTGGGAAAAAAAAAAGAACCTTAAAAAAAAAAAAAAAAGAAGAAGAACCTGAATGGTCAGTAGCTAGCCAGGAGTTATAAGTGGGACTTAGAGGCAGCAAGAGAGAGAACTCTGGGAAGAAGAGAGGTGGCGTTGTCAGCCAGAATAGGAGGTGCAAAATGGAAGAGAGGTAATGCCATACGGCAGAATGTAGATTAATATAAATGGGTTAAATATTATAAGAGCTAGTTGAGAACAAGCCTAAGCTAAGGCCAAACTTTCATAATTAATCAGTTTTCATGGCATTATTTGTGGGCTACTGGTACTGTACAATAAGAAGAACAACCTCATATATAGAAAGATAGGTAGGTAGGTAGGTAGGTAGATAGATAGATAGATAGATAGATAGATAGATAGATAGATAGATAGATATTTAAAGCTAGCTAAGGAGCGAAAAAAACTTATACAATAAAATCTTTAATGAAGAAATTAAGAAGCTATCAGAGGATGAAAAGACCTCTCATGTTCATGAACTGATAGGATTAACAATTATGCTCTCAAAGCAATCACCAGATTCAATGCAATCTCCATCAAAACTTCAATGCAATTCTTCACAGAAATTCAAGATAACAATTGCAAAATATATGCAGAAACATGAAAGACAAGATAATTAAAACAATAAAAACACTGCTAGAAGTATTACCATCACTGATATCAAATTATACTATAGAGTTATAGTAATAAAAACTGTATGGCAATGTCATAAAAACAGACACCTTGATCAATGGAATAAAACTGAGAGCTCAGATATGACCCCATACTCTTACAGTCATGTGATTATTGACAACACATTTATAACCACCTGACAACTGACAAAGAAGCCAAAAGCACACTGCAGGAAAAAAACAAAAACAAAAATAAAACAGCATCTTCAACAGATAGTATTGGTCAAACTGGAGAGCTACATTTAGAAAAATAAAATAAGATAAAAATTTTGGCTCTATACAAATTCAACTCCCCATGTATGAAAGGCTTGCACTACTGAAAGTCTGTATGGATTTAACTCAAAAGGCTAGAAATAGATATACAATATGACCCAGTTACAGAATTACTGGTATATTCCCAATGGATTCTATATCTTACTATAGAGATATTTGCTCCTCCATGTTCATTGCTATGGTATTGACAATAGCTAGAAAAGCAAAGCAACCTAGATACCTAACAACTGGAAAATGTGCTATAATAGAATGCTACTCAGCCATGAAGAAAAACATAATTGTGAAATTCACAGGTAAATGGATGGAACTATGAATAATCATTGAGTGTGGTAATTCCAATCCAAAAGAAAAATACCACATGTTCATTTGTACAAGTAGGTGCTAGATGCTGGCTTTGAATCTTTCGATATTTGTTCAAATTGGAATACTCAAAAAAAAATTGGAACCTACTAACAGTCATAGTAGGAGGGTAGATTTCAAAGGACAGAAAACAGATAGTATGAAGGGGGGAAAGGAGTAACAATATGAAACATTATATTGGGTGGAAGGATGGGAGGTCAGGGTGGCAGAGATAATTAATACTAAATAGCTTTTTAAATGGCATATTATGGTGACTATCTAGATGCTTCCAAAAACAGATGTACATATAAAAAGAGTTTAAATGGAGTTATCCTATAACTAATGAAGGGACAATGCCTCCCCTAGATACAATGATACTCTCAAATAAAAAGCCCAGTGCCAAATAGGGGTTATCTTTTTGAGCTGTTTGTCAGTAAGTTATCCTAAACATTTGCCCTAAACATTACATGATATTGCCATTGTTCTTGATTATCCTCTACTGACTGAGGTAGGCACAACATACTTGACTTATAAAACATGGGGGTGGGGGAAAAAAACCAAGCTGGTACTGATGCAGAAGCTTCATCCATACTGGTTATCCACAGCAATAAAGGGTTGTTAACAACACTACTAGGGAAGAAAACTCATCAACAGTCTTATCAAATTTTGAACCCTGAGAGATACAATAAAAACTGGGCCAGCAAGACAAACTCACATGTGCAATAGGTGTTACAATTGTTACAGTAGCAACCAATCACTATTTGCTTAGCTTTAACCAATCACTATTTGCTTAGATTTAGAGTCCACACTACAAGATGAAAGATATGCTTAGTACCATTAACTGGGTCCACACTTCTTGTTAGGCTAGGTCATAGTCCCCAGGGGAAGACCAATCAGAATTATTTGGATAAATGGCCATAATGATAAACTGTCCCTTGCACAGTTCTATGCTTTATACCTATTGGTTAGTGTATTTCTCAACCTTCAGTCAGAGAAGCTTCTATCTGCGGTAGACAGTGATCTACACTGAGATCCATAACTGGACAGTGTGCAGAGATTAAGAGATTGTGGAATATGCAACACTAACTGAGTGTCTACATCACTCCTCCTCCCCACAAAGCTTGAAAATCGTTATGGAAGTGGGGACAGAAAGGTAAGAACCAGACAAGTAGATATCTGCAGAAAACCAGTATCTGCCAGTCATAATAGCTTCATTTCACACGTGAACTCACAGCAGTTATGACTGTATATACAAAAACTGTACAATTATCAAGCAAGCCATAATTTTAATAAGGATAGAGGAGATCATGCTACTGGCAACTGATATGGTAATGAATGGACGATCAGTGGTTTCTTCTCTTTTAATATATGGCCCTTGAGAAGCTATCTATCCTACACCCATACAGCCACAATACACTAAGTGGACTCTGTGAATTAAAAAATAAATAAATAAAACAAACAAACAAAAACCACAATTAAGTTTGGACGGAAAAATAGTGGGGGAGATAAGGGAAGATCTGGATGTGAGGGTACAGTGAGTGGATTTTATTAAAGCATTATGTATTTATGCATGGAATTCTCTAACAAAATATTATATATACATAAACTCTTCTAAATATATTTTAAAATAAAATACTCAAATAATATTCAAATTAATTATTGATGTTATAGAATATGAGCATAAGCTTCTTTTCACCTATCATAAAAGTGCTTTTAACAATGCAAGACATAGTACTTTTTTGTTGTTTTGTTTTGCTTTTTTTGTTTTTGGTTTTTCGAGACAGGGTTTCTCTGTGGTTTTGGAGCCTGTCCTGGAACTAGCTCTTGTAGACCAGGCTGGTCTCGAACTCACAGAGATCCGCCTGCCTCTGCCTCCCGAATGCTGGGATTAAAGGCATGCGCTACCATCGCCCGGCAAGACATAGTACTTTTCAGTTTATCCTAAATACAAATTCCAACAAAATGAAAAGCCTACTCGTGAAGGTCTAAGAGGAACAAACCTTGTCAAAGGGAATGCCATACTTCTTCAGAACTGAGGGAGAAATCAGTGTCATCTTGTGGCGGAGAAATGCATCACAGCCTTGGGAGCTGCTGGGGAAAAAGCCTAAAGATCAACAGCAAATAAGGTAAGAGTTAAAATAACATTTCATATAGCTTTAAAATATACTTGAATTGTAATGTTCTTACAACTCTCAGTAAAAAATGAAGTCATAACCTTTAAAAGTGATATATGTATTTGTCAAAAAGGCTAATTTTTTCAAAAATATTTAACAAGAATAACACTTATACTATAAAATTCACTAAGCTTTAAGAAAGAATTTCAATTAGATACATATTTGAATGCCAGGTGCCTAATATATACTAAAGAGTAAAGCAATAACTGAGCATTTACTAGACAAATCCCTCATTGGAGATTCTGAAGAACCAGCCACCAAAGAACCAACCATTCTTAAAGCACTGCTCCCAAACACCCAACACACAGTACACACCCAACAATCCCTTATCTTTGTTTTCTTCTAATCAATTTCATACTAATCACTACTAACCTACAGTATTCTATAACTATATTAACAACAATTAATTAAATATTTATTTCAAAATCACAGACAAGGATGGTAATATCTCAAACATGAAGAAATGATGTATCTCTTAAATGGCAGATTTTCCCTTTCTGAACAATATAAACATCCATAATTAATATATGTCAACTAAAAATAATATTATTTTAGGGACTGCAGAGAGAGTTAAACTATTAAGAGTACTTGCTGCTCTATCAGAGGAGCTAGGTTTGGCTTATGTAACTCAAGTTCTAGGGGATCTGATGCCCTCTTCTGACCTTTACAGCACTAAGAACATACATGGTACACATAAATACACACACACATATATACATACATACAAACAAGCACTTGTACACATAAGTAAAATAAAAAAAACTTCATTTTTAAAAACACTTCTTAATGAACATATACAAAATGCTTGAAAACCTGCCTTACTAGCCTTTGTGGGAAACTGATTCTGGGGAGGTCTTAAGAGAGGAAGCTAATCTTTTATTCAACAGTATATTTAAACATTCATTCAACAGTATATTATGCTTTGGGTCATGGCTGATTTTCTCCAACACTGCCTTCAATCTTTATTAAGGCATACTCTTATTACCTTGGTGATACAAGGAAGAAGAAAATGAAAACTAGCATATTTCATGTCTTGGTCAGACTTTTCTCCCTCAAAGGATGATCAAGCTCACCAAAGACAGCAGAAAATAAGCTACACTGAGGAGAAAGACAAAAAAAGACAGGGGATAATAAAAGAGGGCAAATCCTGAGGAAACAAGAAGATATCAGGAATGATCCATATACAGAGGATGTAGCAAGGGTACCATGTGACCACATTGTCTGCATGAAGGGAAGACTTGCCAGCATATCAATCACTAGGCTACTTTGTTGAAAAACTCATTAGTACTCCATACAATTAATTGCAAGCAAAAAAAAAAAACTTAGATTGTTTTAATTTTGTGTTAGGTTGCATTCACACCTATCCACAACCACACATGGCCTGTGAGCCACAAACTGGAGGTATGTGATTAATCCTGAAACATCTTATCCTTGTAGAATAATTTCATAAGGAATTATTAAAAGTAATTTAAGTGTTTGTTTATGCTTCAATGGGAAGTAAGGCCACAGCTCAAATGAAGGAAGGAGGGAAGAAGGGATAGAGGGAGAGAGGGAGGGAGGGAGGGAGGGAGGGAGGGAGGGAGGGAGGGAGGGAGGGAGGGAGGGAGGGAGGGAGGGAGGACAAATGGCAAAAGAGAAAGGCAGACAAGGCTCGGGGGTGGGAAGCAAACAGTCAGGATAGAAGCAGGGGAATTTAGGAACAATTTGGTAGAAAAAAGTACATTTGGGGGCTAGACAGTTGGCTTAGCAGTTAAAACTTTATACTATTCTTTCAGAACACCCAAGAATTCTTTCTTAGCATCATGCTAGGAGGCCCACAATCACCTGTAACTCTAATTCTAGATTATCGGATGGCCTCTTGTTTCCAGTGGCACCTTCACTGACTTGCAAATACCAGACATATATACAAACATACATATTCATAATTAATTTTTTAAATAAATCTTTTTCCTAAAGTACATTCTGGGTAAGCATCTGCACCTGTTTAAAAGCGGGAAAAGGAAGGAAAGATGGAAGGAGGGAAAGAGGAGTTTACAAAATCAAGTCTCTTTAGAGGCATTGGGAAAAACTACTATTCTCCAAAAGACATAACTTTGCCCTAGGGTCATTTCACAGCAGTCTGTGCATGATCAATAGTCATAAAATGCAACCACAAGTAAAACTTCAGTGAATATGGAGAAAATCCTGTACCAAAATAATGATTAAGTATGCACAATTAAGATGTCCTAAATCTTACCTCTGGGGACAATAAAGCACCCAACTCTGGGTAGTCTCCAAATTCAAACCCATGCAAAAATTGTATTAATACAATTCAAATAGATCTATCAGGCTTCCAAAATCTGTAACTTTGTGCAATACTATATGAGTTAAATTTTAAGGTAAAATCACTGAAGAAAGAAAAGTCTATTAATTTGCGTCCTAAATGAATTTGTCATCAGGACCTTAATAATAGGGAAACATGTCAAAATTTAACTTAAATTAGAAAAGCACTGGAGGAAGATATTAAGAAGTTACAAACTTCACATTGGTTGAGGAACTTTATTTACAGAATGTTATCAGAAACACATTTAACCACATCTTAAAAATCATCTAAGAGCCGGCACAAACTGAGCACAAGGTATGCGTCTTAACATGAATTTTATCTCAAAATACTTATGTGGGCTACAAAGCTCACTTACCCTCAGTTCATGGGTTATAAAAATTTTATTCATTATATAACCACAATACTGCTCAAGACAAAAGCAATATCTAAAAGAGTGAGGTCTAGCTTTCATAAACAATATTAAGGTCTGTCAAGGTCAATAAAAAGCAAACAACAAAAAAAAAATCTCACAAAAAAGATAACAGCAAACTCCATTTAAGAACATCAGCCACCACATGGAGACATATTAAAAAAGTCAAATACTTTGGAAGTTCATCAGATAAGTCTGAGTTCATTTTAAATTCTTTACTTTCCCTAAGTTTTAAAAATTTTTTAATTGTACTTGACAATACAATTAAAGATACTTGACAGTAATTCATTTGTAAGAAATGGTATCTGAAAGTTCCCACAATTTAATGTTACTTTTGGAATATTCTATAACATTTTACTTATTTATCAAATCAAACATTAATGGGATCATTAATTGTCTCATAATCATCAGAGGGGAAAGTCCCAATAAGATCTATAGTAATGCTGAAATCCTATAGTCACAGAACATTTCACATATTCTGAGGGCACCAATAAACATGCCATAGGCACAAAAACATGCAAGATAATCCTGTCCCATCTTCCTGAAACCTTGGCTATTGAAGGGTTATATCACTTGGTTTGTTTTCATTTAGAAACTAACATATATAAAACCTACATTAGTGTTGAAAGTGACAAAATTATCGCCCATCTGGTACAGATGTGAAGAAAGGGTACTTGAGAGGTAGCCTACTTGTGGTGAAAACCAGCCTGCGAAACTCTGCATAAATATACATCCTTTCACCAACGTTGAAAAAACTTCCTGGAGCATTGAAGTTCCTTTTTCTCTAATCTTCAAGCACACACATTTTGGGGTGGGAAGGTGGGCATTAAGTAGTTAAAAGCACTTGCTGCTCTTGCAGAGGACCTGGACCCAGCACCCACATGCTAGCTCACAGCAATTCATTAATTACAGTTCCGGGAGATTTGACTGTCTTTTCTGACCTCCACAGATGCCAGACACACAGACAGTGTGCATACATTTTTAAAAAAATTAAGATGGAAAGGGAACACAGATTCTAATCACAACACAGTCTTTGTCTTTGGTAGTATAATCTGAGTGCTTCAATAATCCAATCTGTTTACTCAAAATGCTATTATTACTTTTTTTACTTGTTCAAGTTGTCTTCATTTGCATTTTGAGACAAGATTCTACTATGCAGCCGGGTAGACTTGAACTTGTGATCTTCCTAGCCCAGTCACCAAGGTAGTTGGGATTGCAAGCATGTCCCATGACAGCAAGCCTCTCAACTAAATTATTACAAGAATCTACTGCCATGATCCATACAAAAATAAGCCTTACTAAAAGAAAGAAAATAGAAAAGCCCAGTGCCAGGTATGATATATTTTCTTTTGAACTGTTGTTCAGAAGAGGTTCCAGAGACGCCTAAAATAATGCTATTACCATTGCTCTTGGTTGACCACAAGAACCTGACAGGAAGACCCTATTGCTAAAAAAGAAAACAAAAGCTGGTCAGAGGAGTTGGAGAAATCAATTTAAAAGCTTCTTCACTATTAACTTTTAAATTATAGTATGGCAAGGTGCTATACAGACTGCTGGAAAAGTAAAATCATCAACAGTCTTACACAACTAAGAATCCTGGAAGCTACAATAACTACTGCCCTGGAAAGACATGTTCATGGGTATACTAATCACATGAATGGGCACAATCAACTGCTAAACTGGATTTAAGCCTGCTCCATAGGAAGAACCTAATTTCTAGTACTATAAATCTGGCCAAGAATCCATGGCTGGGAAGATCACAGGTCCCATGCGAAACTATTATTATTTTGCTAAATAGATATTAAATCAATTTGTTTTCCTTCTATATATGCATCTTTATATAGTGTGCTTTATAGTGTGCTTCTCATACTTCATAGGAGAAGGTCTTTCTATGAATAAGTATCTTTGAGTTTAACCATAAGTGTGAAAACTATATAATAAACAAACTCCTCAAGACGTGAGAGGCATAGAGAAAGACGGCCATAAAACTACTTAAAAAATTAGAGGTCAGGGGCTGGAGAGATGGCTCAGAGGTTAAGAGCATTGCTTGCTCTTCCAAAGGTCCTGAGTTCAATTCCCAGCAACCATATGGTGGCTCACAACCATTTGTAATGGGGTCTGGTGCCCTCTTCTGGCCTGCAGGCATACATGGAAGGAATGCTCTGTATACATAATAAATAAATATTAAAAAAAAAAAATTAGAGGTCAGAGAGGACCAGGGTAAAACAGTATCTTCTGGACATAACAGAAGTGCTGCATTTAAGAACCCACAGCAGCTGTGGATGTCTGTAAAAGGATAGACCTGTAAAAGACCAAGGATGTCAACATTCCAGCATGAAGTAGTGAGGGGCTCATAAGCCCCCATTGCTAGCTGAAGAGCTATTGAAAGCTGATGATTAATAGGGGAGTGAGGGTCAGTGTTCTTTAGTGGTGTTGCTCCTGGTAGGTTAGATATGCTACAGTAGATGGCCTCATACACACATAAATAGGGATAGCACTAATTGGATTTAGTGGTTTATTTTTAAAAAAGAAAAGAAACATAGGGATAAGCCAGGAGGCACTAGAGTGGTGAGTCACTGGAGAGGGCGCGGGAAGAATAAGATCAAAATATAATCTATGTACGTATTAAATTCTAAAACTATAAACTTAAAATATTAAAAATTTGAAGCCTAAATACTCATTAATTTATGGAAAAATAAATAAAATGTAATATGCCTATACAATGGAACATCATTCAACCAAAAAACAAGAGGTAAAATTCTGATACAAGTTAAAATTTAAAAGACAGTTCTAAGAAAAGAATCAAGGCATAAGGAAAAAGGTAACCACCAAACCAGCTACAACTCATATAATACACAATGGTGACGTGCCTGACAGATGTACTGGTACAGTAGTAGCACAAAGTTTGTGGGAATAATCAACAAATATCTGAATGGACTTAAGGCTCACTCTATGAAATCAAACCCATACTCAATACTGCTCAGATGCCAAGAACCCGAGGCTAGATAGATCATGAACCTAAAGAAAAACCAAATACTAACATTCTACTAAAGGAATGTCACAATAAAATGATTTCTAAAGTCATTCTGTTATACTCATAAAACAGTGCCTGGCTCAGTCATGATCAGAGAAGTTGGTTCCTATAGCAGATGGGAACAAAAGCAGAGACCCACAGGCAGACATTATTACAAAGAGAGTGAGAGACCTTGGACCCTCAGTCCTAAAAATAAGATGTCTTATACCTCCCCTAAGAGATCAGGGAACCCTGTATAAGAAGAGCAGAAATATTATAAGAGTCAGTAGAAATGGAGGACACTAAGGAAACTTGGTCTTCTAAACACAGCAGGATCTGACCAAAATATTTATCAGTATTTTTAAAGTTGTTTTAGAAATAAAGTAAATGCAAAAGGAATTTCAAAAATGCAAAAGAAGTTTCAGATGAATGTCTTCCGGGTTGTCAACTAGCTTACATTTTGTAACATATTCACTATTGCTAAGAAATTCTCTTTAAATTCTATCTCAGATAACTCAAGTATAAAAGCATAATAATGCTCTAAACAACTAAATATTTAAGTTTTGGAAGTAAGTTTACAGGCCAAAGGTAATGATTTTAAGTAGGAACAATGAACACTACTATAAAGATTTTCCATTTTTTATTAATCACTTAGGAGAAAAACAATAGAAGAAAGCAGAATAGGATAAAAGGAATTGGGAGGTCAAAGGTATAGATCTATTTCTAAATTGGGAAAACTGTTTAGCAATGATCATTTATTTTTTTAATATAATTGAAATTTACCACAGCATGTGTCTCAGTTTGAATGTAACTGGCTCCCATAACCACATAGGGAGTGGCACTATTAGGAGGGGTGGCTTTATTGGAGTGGGTATGATATTGCTGGAGGAAGTGCATCACTGTGGGTCTCTTTGTGTGTCACTTTGAGGTCTCTTTTGCTCAGAATACCACCTAGTGTGTCAGTTGACTTCTTGTTGTCTATAAGATGTAGGACTCTCAGCTACTACTCCAGCATTTGCCTGCAAAACACCATGCTCCCCACCAACCCATCATGGTGATAATAGACTGAATCTCAGAAACCATAAGTGAACCACTCCAATTAAATGTTTCTTTTATTAAAAGTTGCCGTGGCCATAGTGTCTCTTCACAGCAATAGAAATCCTAAGATAGTATTGTATTCTTTGACACCGTTTACCAACTTCTGCATGTTTACATTATTGATATAAGCCTTACAAAATGTAAATAAAAGCCAAAAGCACAACAATCTCTTTGTTGAACAGTATTGGTAAGACTGACTTCCTACCTTTATGAAATCAACTCAAAATGAACAAAATTCATTCAATATCTGAAAATTTGAAACTACTAGAAGAAAATATAGAGAAAATATCAAGACAATGACATAAAGGAAGTTCTTTAAGGTAAAGTCTCAAAGGCTCAGAGGGAAAAAAAGAGAGAGACAAATGGTATTAAATCAAACTAGGAAGCTTCTTCACCACAAAAGAAAAAAGGCAACAGACACAATAGCTCTAACATTCAACAGGAAACAAAACATAAAATATTGATCAAATGAAAAAAATATACTTATCTTAAAACAGACATAAAAATTAAAAAAGAACTATCATATGACATAGAAATCTACTTATAGGTATATATACAAAAGAAATGAAATCCATACACTAAAGAAACAATCTACATTCTAGTGTTCAATGTGTCACTATTCACAACTGAGAAGAAATGAAACCAAACAGATTGCCTATTAACTGATGAATGAATAAGGAAAATGTGGTATATGTACAATGAAATATTATTATTTGGTCATATAAAATTATTGCAACATAACAAGTTATCATACTAAATCCAGAAATATGTAAGCATAATGTGTCAATAAAGAAAAAAAATCTATGTCTGATGTCACAACAATAATCCCAACACTAAGGAGGACTAAGACAAAAGGATTATCATGAGTTTCAGGCCAACCTGGAATATACAGTGAGCTTCAGGCTACACTAGCTAGCAGGGTGAAGACCCTGTCTTTAAATAAACCACAATTCAAGCAATAAATAAATGACAATAAACTAAAAGATTGTGACATATATATATATTATATATATAATATATATATTAAAAAAAGAACAAAAGAAGAAACTATGAGATGTTGTGTGGTTTCTGATGCCTATAATCCCAACACTTGACAGAACAGTCAGGTCACCCTCCACAATACAGCAAGTTTAAGATAAAACCTCTGGTCCAAAAATATTTTAATTTAAAAATTTAAGGAATGAGAAGAAGCCTAGACATTAGAGACTCAAACTTCTCTGGTTTTCCTCCATTTACCCAAACCACTGCTGAGAGAAGTACTGGGCAGAGACCACAGGGACTTTCAGATCAAAGACAATGTGTCTCCTAAAAACTACCTTGTTTTTTATCTCCTGAAGAGAGTGTTTTATAGTTGACATGTTATTGTTTGCCTGAGACAGGCTCTTCTATAGCCCAGGCTTACCTCAAACTTATTGTGCAGGGAAGAATGACCCCAGATTTCTATTCCTTTTATTTCTTCCCCGTGTACACTACCACACCCAGGCCTATGAGTTCTTAGAGACTAGACTCAAGCCAAGCACTCTACCAACTGAGCTGTATCTCAAGCCCCAGTTATTTGTTTTTCAATATCAAACTGATTAGCAGAAACTTACACCTAATTTTTACATTCTGTAGATTGTGGAGGCCCAAAAACGTGAACCTATTTCTCACCTTGTCTGAAGGACAGAAAGTCTGAGGGTTCCCAAAATTGTTGACAATGGATGTGGTTACTTGGTTCTTTTGGCAGTAAGATGGCACATATAGGCAGATCTACTCCATTCTGACAAATGGTCAGGATATGCAAGCATACTTCTGCTCCTTCTTTTGAAACAGGAGGTTTGACCTAGGGAGTGGCTGCCTTCAGGTACAAATATTCTGATACTTGATATGGATATGAGGGTCCCTAAACAAAAAAATGCTAATGATTTGATGTCTCAAAGTACTGAAGCAATTAACTGTTGGTGTTGTTCTTTGAATATGTTAAAGAAGTCTTTTGTTGCCTTCTTCCGGTTTTTTTTTTTTTGTATTGGGGTATAAAAGTGTACGGAAAATTAAAGGCAGGCAATTTCAGTATTCACTGCAACTCCCTCCCAATATTATCCTATGTTTCTGTTTCATTATTTTTATTCACGTCTTCATACTCTTTACTAAATTTCTGATCCCTATGCCCCTACCATGGTAAGTAGTATTTTTGTAGAAGCTGGTCTCTAACAGTAGATAATTCTCACATGAATTATTTTTGCATCTCAGAGGCTACTTCATTGGAAATCTTTCCCTGACATGTGACAGATCCCACATGTGTACATATGATGAGAAATCTTTAAGAAAAAAAAGATCAAACAAGTACAAAGATAACAAGATGATTTTTTTTGGCTTAAAACCTATCCTAATTCTATGCTCAAAAAACACAGAAATGTTCAATTTTTGATAAATTCCTCTCTGATAACTAATAAATCTCTTTCTATGTTCCTTCTTCCTAGAACTACTATAAACATACATGAATATTAAAAAACAAAAAACATAAACTATTAGCCAGGTGTGGTAATGTATACATTTAAGGACTAGGAAAGTGGGTATATTGAGTTTGAAGTCATCCTGGTCTATGACCCAGTATCCAAATGGGTAAACAGATCAAAATACAATTAAACATATAGTAGGTTAATAAAAAATTAGTGGAGTATGAGGTTTTGGGACTACTACATTACTATTCTTAATGTGTTCCAGCTACTTATTACATGCAAATAAACCCAAGCTGCTAGATCACTAACTGCTCTCCATGAAAAGGAATGAAGATAGGTCTATCACTGAATTACTTTTTTAAAAAGATATTATTTTATATATATGAACATTTTGCCTGCATGTGTGTATGTATATACATTACATGAATACTCAGTGCTCAAGAAGACCAGAAGATGGTGTTAGATTTCCTGCAATGGAGTTAGAGATTTGTGAGCCACAATGTTGAAATCAGGTACTTCTGAAAGAGCAGTAAATGCTCTTAGCCACTAAGCCATCTCTCCAGCACAGATTTTTATCAGTTTTTAAAAAAATATTTATAAAAGTCCTTACGATTGATTGTTCAGAATTAGGGACATTGTATTAGCCAGCTTCTCAAAGTCAGACATTTTAAAATGACATTTTTATACCATCAATAAATGAATACTTAAGGGAATAATATTTATCACATTGAAATAATAAAAGTATAGCAACCTAATTCAAAGAGAAAGGTATGAACACAAGTCAGTTTCAAATCTGTTCATGATCAAAACGACTTCTTGCTCATATTACAACTTTGTTCCTGCTCTCTTGACAGGACTAATAGGGCTAAGCCAAGGTTCTTATGAATGACTTTTCAGAAACTGACAAGCTTTGAATATAATTTCAGGAAATACTGAGGATGGCTGCTTATATTCCACGCACAGAACTTTATTCATTCCCCAGCAAAAAGGATGCCAACAAATCAGGGTAGAAGAGTCTGCTCCCTGGTTTTCAAAATTGCTAACAAGCCTGAAGTATACATACATACTCACATATATGTCTCTATCTATAACTCATGTGCTCATTTATTAGTCTTGCCTAATAATTACTCTTCTACTCTCCCTTGTAGAATATTGCTTTTGTAAATAAGGTGGTAGCTAGATGCAGCTGCTGCAATCTATAATAGCAAAATACTTAGGAGACAGAATGATCTCATGAGTATAGGAGATAAAGGACAACATGGGCAACAGTATTAATCCATCAAATAAAAAAAATGAGTAAAAGCAAACTTACAAATTCTTAATTGAAATGTAATTACCTGTTCAAACAATAAGTAAGATTACACATTGTAAGAGGTAAACAGAAGAATACATTCCCTGTTAGTCACTCACATTCCCAAACTTGCTGTACATCATCCCAAATCATATATCTTTTCTTAATAATTAAAATTTTCACAAATGCAAGCGATTGTCAATATTTTTAACAAAATTTTATTCACAATAAGAGTCAAATAGAATATGCTTTCTCATTAAAAATGACATTTCCAATTTACTTCAATCTGGTTTTGAAATAATTTAATACAAAAGCAAAATCATTGTCTTTTTTTATAAAAAAAAAATGAGAGATGTGGATATTTTAGAAACTGAAAACAATTTGATGTCTTTTTTTTAATTAAACTTTATAATTATACTCTATTCTCTTCCAGTTTAACTATATCAAACCAAACAGTGAAAAGAATGGCCTTACCAGTGACCATAACAAGCAGACAATTGTATATTCTTATTATACCTATGCCCATACAACACTGGGGCGAAAGTATTGCATCAATCAGAAGGTAAGGTCTATGGAGGTAGTTCATCAGGTAAAATGTTTGTCATACAAGTATCAAGACCAAAGTTCTGATCCCCAGAACCAAGGTATGTCAATCAGGTATTATAACCAGTCCGCCAAAGTGATCCCTGAGCAAGCTGGGTAGGCTAGGCTAACTAAATGGAGGAGGTCTGGGTTCAAGTGAAATACCCTACTTAAATATATAAGGTGGAAAGCAACTGAGAATGACAACACCAAACTCCTGTGTACACAGACAAATGCAAACACACACACACAATGAGAAAGCAACTGAAAGGCAAATTCAAATTCTTGACTTTGTTAAATACAGACCTGATAACTTTCAGATAAAATATTCATAGGTGTCAACAAGCAAAATTTCGATAGAAATCAAAAATGAATGCACTCATGAAAAAAAAAAGGTGGCCATAAAGATTATTGCGCACAGACAAGATAATGGGAAATATCTCTACCTGCTTTTCATTTTACATATCAGATGTTGCCTTGATCTAGATAGTCTATAATTCTCTATCATATACATACTGCATTGCTTTATCGTTATAATCATCTGGCTGATATCTGGTCATTGACATAAATCCTTCATTGTCTATAGGACTTTCATTTTTTTCCTTTCTCAAAATGATACTATAAAACAGTCTTAGTTTAATGTTCTTGGTCATTAACCAACTTTGTTGACCTTACTGATTAAAAATATTGTACCTTTATTTCCCTGAGATAGTATCTGTTGTAGTTTACATAATAAACTTCACAGTATGACCCCACACCACAAAGCTGACATTGCTCCTTTTTAAGTTCTTTGGTCATGAGTTTAATACAAACACTTAATTAGTTATTATTAAAAAAAAAAGAAGAGAGCAACATTTAATTTTAGCACAAAGTTCATTGCCTATATATTATGAATTGATGATAATCATCTTATAAAACTGCTTTAATCTGTTATCCAGAACAGTATTCACAGTATTCTACTACTTCAGTAATTCATGAAAACAATCCCTAAATTAAAATTCACAATTAAACTGCTATTTTTTTTGTTGTTTTGTTTTTTGAGACAAGGTTTCTCTGTATAACAGCCCTAGCTATCCAGGAACTAGTTTTTGTAGATCAGGCTGGCCTCGAGCTCATAAAGATCCGCCTACCTCTGCCTAGGATTAAAGGCGTGCACCACAACGGCCCAGCTTAAACTGCTACTATTACTGTAATAAAATACATTTAAAAACAAAACACTGTAGCCTGCCAAAACTATAATACTGCCTCTTACAAAGGTGATCCTGTACTATTCCTTCTAACAGTTTCCTATAATTCAAATTAGGGAGATAAATTGTGAATATCATTATTAATTTTTCCTATAATTTGGATTAGGAATATAAACTGTAGATGCCATTATTAATTTCAGCTCAAACTGCTGAGCCAATGAGTTTTCTCAATGTCCTCAATGTTTAAGTGAAAGTAGGTAACATGGAGGGAAAATGTCCTTTGCCATATTAATAAAAGGCAAACCTAACATAACAATAAAGCATACATATGCCTGAAGTGCTCTGCTTGCTGGAGAGTGAGTCTTAGATAAAGGCAGAATGATTGCTACCAGTTATCACTCAAATTCAACTCTACTTGCTATTCCAATAGTTCATGACCAGCTGACATATTTGGAGAAAGAGTAAATAGCAAAAAATAAAGTTCAATGTTATTTAAGAAAGAAAAGAAATTGAGGAATAGTCAAAAATGATGGAAATTCTAAAAGCCCAATGAAATATTAAACAGTAGCTTAAATCATTATGAAGATTATGTAACAGAAGAAACATCACAAATTAATATGAAAATAAGTAACATTATTCGATTAGGGTAACATTTAAAAGCCAACAGTTTGAAGAGGACATACATTAACACAGTAAATAAACTGCTGAACTACCACAAAACAAAAACCATAAGATAAGAAATGGAAAGCAAGTTTTACCTTGGGCTAATCTTTCAAGTCGTTTTCCATGCTCCGGAGGAATAGCATACCTAAAATATTAAGAATAAATAAGAAAATGATGTTTATAATATTATAGATAGTTATATTATATAGATATAAATACCTTTGCTTACAAAATTTGAACACTAAACTGACCTTGGATAAACTGAGTAGAAAATAAGAAATCACAAAAGTCTGTACCTTAGACACAGAATGGAAGAATATCAATATAAACTACCAACTTAAATGTCCAAGATCAATTTTAACTTAAAGGTTAGGGAGCAAAGGATCAAGATAAACAAACCCTCAACCAAAATTTTCCTATGTACTGTAGATACTTCTGGGCATAGGTATTTTGTTTGTTTGGAAACTGGCCAGTTTGGGTATTGTTTCAAAGAAAACATTGGTTGCTATCTTTTTGTAATTTTTATTATACTTACTGTTCATGTGTATGAATGCACATGTGCATGCACATATGTACCATCTGTGCTTGTGAAGGTTAGTGAACAACTTTCAGAAGTTGGTTCTCGCCGGGCGGTGGTGGCGCACGCCTTTAATCCCAGCACTCGGGAGGCAGAGGTAGGCGGATCTCTGTGAGTTCGAGACCAGCCTGGTCTACAAGAGCTAGTTCCAGGACAGGCTCCAAAACCACAGAGAAACCCTGTCTCGAAAAACCAAAAAAAAAAAAAAAAAAAAAAAGAAGTTGGTTCTCTCCTACCAAGTTAGTTTCTAGGGATCAAACTTAGATTTTCATACTTGGTGGCAAGAACCTTTACCAGTGAGCCATGTTTCAGACGTAATTGTTGTCTTTTAAATGTAGCTTTTACTTATCTATTTATTTCACAATTATATAACTTTAAAAAAATCTGGATTTTAATCTTTTCACCCTAAAGAACAAAAATATTCATCCAAAGGTCCCAGTTCAGTGGTTCTACCTTCCCAATGCTGCAACCCTTTAATATAGTTCATCATGTTGTGGTGACCCCAACTATAAAATTACTTTCATTGTGACATCATAACTGTAATTTTGCTACTGTTGTGACTCATAATGTGAATACTTTACAGAGAGGTTTGCCAAAGGACTCTTGACCAACAGGTGTTAGTGCTTTAAAATATGCAGTATCTGAAATATTCCCTATATTTTGAACTAAAAACCTCATGATATGACAATTCTTAGCTGCTGACAGAGAAAAGATCAATTTTCTCTAAAAGTGTAAGACCTGTTAAATCCATCGTGTTTTAGTAAAAGATCACTCACTCATCCAAAAATAGTTCAGCAGCACAAATTCACCTTGGAGAGGGGGAGTGGAGGGTTAAAGTTGGACTGTGAAGGGAAGAAGTGGAGCTGGGAATGGAAGGGTGAATATGGTCAAAACATGGTATACAATATTCTCAAAGAACTAATGTTTTTGAAAAACTGGACTACCCAAGAGCAGTCACCCTAGTACCTGTGAACAATAGGTAAGTTGATGTTTGTGAGTTCAAGGCCAACCTGGTCTATATAGAGATTTCCAGGACAGACAGAGCTAAGAACATAGAGAGACCTTGTTGGGGGGAGGGGGGAGAAAAAGAAAAAAAAAGAAAGAAAAGCTATTTTAAGTACTATAGCAAAGAAATGGAACCAACCTAATTGTCCTTCAACAGATGAATGAATGGATAATAAAAACATAGTACATTTATAAAACAGAATACTATTTACCTCTAAAGAAAAATGAAATCATAAAATTTGCGAAAACATGGAAGGATTTAGAATGTATGATATTAAGTGAGGTGACACAATCTCAGAAAAAAAAGCAAAACAACCTACATGTTCTCCCTCTCATGCGGATCCTAGCACTGTAAGTGTATGATGAAACAGATGTACATGTTGGTATAGAAGAGCACAGAAAAAGAAAACAAGAACAGGAAAATATTAGGGTGTGAGAAAGGACTGACGGCAAAGGACAGGTGTAAGGAAAGCAAGCATTATCTAAGTGTTTTGATAATTTTAATTGAATCTTGAACTTTTTAGTTTTTTGATGTTAAGTAAGTACATAAAAATGTATTTGATAAATGTATTTGTAAAAATGCAAAACCCAATGTGAAGTTCCCCAGAATGGATGCTCTCTTTATAGAGTTCATTGAGATACAACTGAATGGAGCTCCTGACCTCACAGACACTGGACCAACATCTGGAGGTCTTGGTCCAGCTAAACTCACTGTGTGATTATATTTTTATTTGTAAACTCTTTATAATAAAATTTTAATAAGTAAAAAGGAAATTGCTTGACAAATAGAATGTTCTTTTTTGTTGTTACTAAAGTAGCACAAATTATACAAGTGGAAGTACCGGCAAGACAGGGATGTATACTATACAAATCATTCCAATGCTCTATCAAAGTGAAACTAGAAGAGGCCACTCTCTTCTTATGTGAGAAAAGGTGTTTCATGCTGGGAAGTATCGCTGAAAAGCATCCAAAACAATGTATCTCCTATACTGTCAAAAAGATAGACCACATGCTCCTGTCTATATGCCAGCCTGCATATGTATGAATTAGAGCAAATTAAATTTATATTAGAAATTGACTAAAAACAGAAGTAACCAGTATTACTTTTTTTTATTTTTTTTAATTAATTAATTTTATTAAAGATTTCTGCCTCCTCCCCGCCACCACCTCCCATTTCCCTCCCCCTCCCCCAATCAAGTCCCCCTCCATTGTCAGCCCAAAGAGCAATCAGGGTTCCCTGCCCTGTGGGAAGTCCAAGGACCCCCCACCTCCATTCCGGTCTAGTAAGGTGAGCATCCAAACTGCCTAGGCTCCCACAAAGCTAGTACGTGCAGTAGGATCAAAAACCCATTGCCATTGAATATTAAACTTCATCAGGCAATGAAAGGAGACAGAGACAGAGACCCACATTGGAGCACCAGACTGAAATCTCAAGGTCCAAATCAGGAGCAAAAGGAGAGAGAGCATGAGCAAGAAACTCAGGACCGCGAGGGGTGCACTGAGACAATGGGGATGTTCTATTGGGAACTCACCAAGGCCAGGTTTGAAAAAGCACGGGATAAAACCGGACACGCTGAACATAGCAGACAATGAGGACTACTAAGAACCCAAGAACAATAGTAACCAGTATTACTAATAAGCTAATAACTACAAATGAGTAATGAATGTGGCATATACTTCATTTTTCACTGATACATATTAAAGTCATTACAAAAAAAATAGCACCTGCCTCTAATTCCAACATATGGAAGTCAGAAGCAAAAATAATCACTGGAAGTCTATGATCCATGTAGTTTATACAGTGAGTTCAGGAACCACATCAAACCAGTCTAACACTTGTAATCTCAACACTCAGGCAACTGAAACAGGAGAATTACTATGAGCCCAACACAGTGTGAACAATGAGCCGCCATCTATATAAATACATGCACCACATACTGTTGCAGTGGTGAGTCTAGCTGCCAATGCTGTTCCCAAGGTAACAAAAAGAACACTTCAGAGCAGCGAGAACTTTAGGAAATTTTTCTTATCTAAAAGAAAAAGGCGGGCTGGAGAGATGGCTCAGAGGTTAAGAGCATTGTCTGCTCTTCCAAACGTCCTGAGTTCAACTCCCAGCAACCACATGGTGGCTCACAACCATCTGTAATGGGGTCTGGTGCCCTCTTCTGGCCTGCAGGCAGACACACAGACAGAATATTGTATATATAATAAATAAATAAATATTTTTAAAAAAAACAGCTTTAAAAGAAAAAGGCTCACATACATGAACTGAGGGACATGTTCTTTTTACTTCTTGTTCTCTTTTTCCTGGTTCCAATTCTCTAGTTCTAATTCTCTTATTCTAATTTTCTCTAATTTTAAGTTTCAATTCTCTCGTTCTAATTCTATTCTCCCTAATTCTCTGGGCACACAGCTTATATACATATTTAACAGCAAACATCTGTCAATAAAAAGGGTTACAAAATCTTCTTCTCAGGGTCGCAATGCACTCCTGAGTAAAGATAAGGGGCAGAGCTATTTACCATGGGAACGTATAGGCAGGGATGAAGAGTGCTGGGCACTTCAGTACTTTAATTAAGGCTAGCATGGAAAGCGTCCCAAGTCTAAAGATATATTTTCTTATCCTGTATATAGCCCCAGAGTTCAAGGAGAAAATTATAAAAGGAAAGCTTGTAACATTTTATTCAAGGCTGTGAGGTCAGGCTATCTTCCACAGTCCTGGCCATCTGCAACGCCTTTCACGTGTAGAGCTGCTTCTCACTGGACTTGATTAATTTGTTGTCATTCCTATCCACCATATAAATTTCAGGACTAAAATATAAACAGTTACTTGAGCCTTGAATTTTGTACCATAAACTGAGGTTAGAAGTTTGTGCAGAGTGTTAATTGCTTAAGGAATTTAGTAGAAACTAGCTGCTGGTCTCTTATCAACCAAACCTGGCTAAAGAAGTTGGCATAGCAGTTCTAGGTCACTTTGTGCTAAGAACCTTGGTTAGACACCTGCAATTCCGTCCTTGTGCATATTTGCAAAGTTTTTAACTTACAATTTGTTCACAGAGACATTCAGTCTAGTCTGAATCTGCTCTTGAGGTTATGAGTGAATGAATTGTATGTGGCTTTTCTTAGAAGTGAAAAGAAACTGTTGTGTTCTTCATGCCAGTCTTGAGCTAGTGATAAAAAACAGGGCCTAAATGTCTTATAGTCCTTGTGGGACAATAGATCTAGTTATGAAGCATATCCTAGTATATTTGCTACATATCAAAACTATACAGCTTAATGAAAAGGTATCTTCCTGACCATCCATGGATATATATGTCCATAAGATTGAGATGTAATCACATCACGGGAGATTACACATTACAATGCAGGTATTGGGAAGATACCATTTACACACGTGAATTTACAGAGATAGGCAATCAGTATTATATGCAATATTTTCAATAAGCCCTGCCTATGAATTTCCTCCATCGGTTGATCACCATGTATGTCAGCCTTATAAATATCAGCTGTCATTTGTAGCAATTGTGTCGTGGCCCACAACAGCTTGTGATAATATATCAACTTAAGTGTGTTGCCATTCTTACCAATACTATTTCCCATGGACTGCTAATAGGTCCCCTGATTCATTCTCCTTGTCACATTAATGACCAAATGAGGATTATCATTAAGAGAAAGCTGAATCAACAGATCAAGGTTCTTAAATCTCTACATCCAAGATGTCATGTTTTTAATTTTATCTCAAAATTTCTAACAAATACTCAAAGAAATAAAGACATTCTACAAATTACTTCAGATAAAGATTATATTAATCCATGGCATACAAAATGTCCATAGGAAACCACTGGGCTTAAAGTTTCTACTCAAAAATCTGAGAAGAAAAGAATGATTATATGATTACAATTCAAAACTTCCTTACACTCTATCAAAGAATTAATTCTCTTCAATAATGTACAACACTCAATGACTCACAACTCTAAAGGATGTGAATATTAAATTAGTGACTTGCCAAGATTTGGGCTCCCCAAAATGTAGATAATTAATACTGTAGAGATCCATGTCTTCCGTGTGCCATGCAAATGTTGTTTTCCACATTCCAAAATAGAGATAGGGGGTATTTACACCCTCAATAGAAATACCACACTCTTCTTCAACCACATCCAAGACTGTATTTAGGCGAGCTATATTCCATTCATCCACACCCTAGATAGAACCAAAACAGGGAGAAAGAGCAAAATCAATATTAGCAAATGAAAAACAGCATTTATTAATCAAATAGTCAGTACTACACTATTGTTTTATTGCTTAAAAGTAAAAAATATAGCACTTACTAAAAAGTGATAAGCATATATCCATTAAAATTGTTCCAAAATTACTACCAACATATTGTGTTTCTATACAATTATCAATGTAAAATTGCATCCAATAACTGCATGATTCCAATGAAAACTAAAAGTAAGTACTCACTTCCCACTTGGTGCTAAGAAAAGAATAATAATCATCTTTAATTTAAAGCAGATAGCCTGATATATAATGCTGATATTTAGTACATATTTAATTTGGGAGCTGAAGTTTTGTATTGTTTATTTCTGGTTTGGACATTAGTTCTGAGGGCCTATTCAACATGAAACATCACCTTAGGAAACCAATAGCAAAACATACCTTCTGATAGCCCTCCCCCAGTCATGCCTATTTTACTTTAGTATGTGATCCACTGTGTCCTACAAATTTCATACTCCTGGAAAAATTCGCATTTTTCCAAACCATAGACCCTGTGCTCAGAGTAGTTCTCAATAAATAACAACAGCATATATTTCCAAGAAAATTTAAATACATAATTTCAACTGTAAACAACTCATCTAAATTTTGGTAAAATTATTGGAATAATTTAGTTTTGTTTAGCCCCAATTAGTTTGAGGGATGGGTGAAAACTAGCTATAATTTCTGATCTAAAAGTAAAAGGAATTTTTGTGTTATTGTTTGTTTTTGTTAAAAGTGGCTGGAATGGTAGTAATGCCTATGGTTTTGGAACTTTAGGAACTGAAGCTAGGAGGATAAAAACCGGCTCAGCTCCACAGCTAGTTTAAGGCCAGCATAGACTACATAAACCTTATCTCAAAAAAAAAAAAGAAAAGAAAAAAATGTACTAAAATAGAAAAAATATCTGATTTTTAAGAGTATTTACCAATTAATAACTAATTTACTATAATTCATAGCTGTTTAGGATGTTTTAGCAAACAATATCATTTTCCTCACATACTTTCCTTATAGGTAAATTCTAATACCCAAAACTGGGTACATCCGTAAAGATTCATTTCAATCTCCACAAAGTGCTATAACAGAGGGGCTTAAATCTTCTTCTATGTGAACTAAAAAGGTTCTCTCTAATAAGTATTATAGTGGCCTTATAAACAACCCTTTATATCATTTCCCTTTTACACTAAAGACCTTTAGGGTTGTTCTAGTTTTATTTTAATCTTTAAACAATTATTTAATTAATAAACCAATTCTATTTCCTAACACTTTGGTGTAAGGAAAAATACTGATGAAGCAGTAAAAAAGGAAGAAATCATTCAAACATTTTAGTTCAGAAAATAACTGTGTTATATATAACATATATAACTGAAGCTCTGGAAACTGATCAAAGTCTTCTTTAAAATGCAAGATTTACACTTAAGGGATCATAGAAAAGTGCAATAAAATTCTGTAGATTATTTTCTCATTTATAGGATGACATGTCTTAATTCAGGTACAACAAAACTTCAGTCCACACACTTTAGCAAGAGTCCTACTTGAAAATCTTTACAGAAGTAATTAATATGAATTAATTAAATAAGCATCACAATGTGGCAACCATTTTGAAACTGAATGATCATGCAAATAAACAAGCCACTTCACTGAATTCCTACATAAGAAAATACCTAAAGATCCTTAGTCTTGCTGTATTTCACCCACAGGAACATATGTCCATCTCCTAATAACTGAGAGTCTTGTACATGCCCCAAGATCCCCCTATTTCTTCTTGACAGTTCCATTCAGCCTTTCCTTTTAGCATATCTTCAGTTCTTTCTGACTTGGCCAACTCACTGAACCTCTCTACCAGTGACCCAACGCTGCCAGACTAGGCTGACACTCACATGGGGAAATTAAAATCCTCCTTCATGTCCTCCATTCTGATCTCCCCAAATTTATTCTTGGTCCTGCTATATCCTATTAATCTGAGCCCTACCTCCCAAACAACCTATATTCCCCTGTGACTTGGCCCCAGGACACCCCAAGGTCTTCCTATAGTGTCACCTTTCAGCGTTTTTTTTTCTAGCTCATCATTTGTGATTCCTCAATGATCTGTAAAACAGCACTCTACCATGGACCCCACACCCACTACACTTGGCTAAAACAAATAATTCCAACAAATCAGTTGCCTACAGAATGAGAAAACAGAAAACATTTTTACCAACTATATCTTCCATAGAGGTCTAATATTCAAAGTATATAAAGCAATCAAGAAACTAGATATCAAGAAAACAAATAGCAAAATTAAAAAGTGGGGTACAGATCTAAACAGAGAATTCTCAATAGAGAAAACCCAAAGGGCTGAAAAGCACATAAAGAAAGTTTCAACATCCTTAGCAATCAGAGAAATGGAAATCAAAACTTCTTGGGAGATTTTGTCTTATACCTGAGAATGCTAAGATCAACAAAACAAGTGCCAGCTCATGTTGGCAAGGACATGGAGTAAGAAGTTGTCTCATACATTGCTGGTAGGAGTACAAACTCATTCAACCATTTTGGAAATCAGTGTGGTGATTCCTCAGGAAGATCGAATTAATCTACCTCAAGATATAGCTATACAGTTTTTGGTCATATACCCAAAGGATATCCACCACAGAGACACTTGCTCAACCATGTTCATTGCTATTCTATTCATAATAGTCAGAAACTGCAAACAATGTAAATATCCCTAAACAGAAATGGGTAAAGGAAATGTGGTACATTTACATAATGAAGTACTACTCAGCCATTAAAAAAATGACATGAAATCTGCAGGCAAATTGATGAAACTAGAAAAAAAAAATCATACTCAGTGAGGTATTCCAAACACAGAAAGACAAATATGTATATATTCATTTATACATGAATAATAGCTGTTAAGTCAATGATAACCAAGCGCAAATCCATAGAACCCCAAAGATGAAGTGATTATAGGAACAGATAGTAATAATTAGGAAAGGGAAAAGGGATATTAGTGGATGAGGGGAGCCTCTGGAATGGGAGGATCAAATGGTGTTGGGAAGGGAAGACGGGATAGTAGTAGAGAATATGGGAAGACAGCTAAAGTAAGGGACATTTGAAGGGTAGTATGGAAACCTAATACAACAGAAATTTCCTAAAATATATACATATACAAATGCAATCTAAATGAAATCACCAAATTTCTTCTCACCAAATGAAGCTTCCATTACTAGGTTTGGGTTATCTAATTGCATTGGCCAAAGGGGCCCACGGGAATCCCCAAGCAACCCATGATGCTGCTGAGACTACTGGCTGCTCTCAACAAAGTGAAAGCAGGGCCCCATTGTTAAAGACAACACCTACGCAACTCACTAAACATGGAGATGACAGCTAATGAGAAGGCTCTTCACAAAGCCATCAATCACCCTATGTCCCTAGGTCTGTGTTAGAGGAGGGTACTCTACAAATTATCAAAAGAGAAACATAAAAACCAAGCTAGCCACAAACCCCTTTATGTAAAATGGAGTATTACCTAGTGTGGGATAATGCTTTTGTACCCTATAAAGATTTGTCACTTGTATTGGTTTAATAAAAGGCTGACTGGCCAGTAGCCAGGCAGAAAGTAAAGGTAGGGCTACCTAACCAGACTACAAGAATTCTGGGAAAGTGAAAATGCAGAGTCTGCAGTTACCAGTCAGATGCAGAGGAAGAAAGATGAGAATGCCTCACTGATAAAAGGCAGATAACACAGACAAGATTTATGCGTTAATTTAAGTTGTAAAAGCTAGCTGATAATAAGCCTGAGCTAACAGGCCAAACAATTGATAATTGATATAAACCTCTGTGTGTTTCTTCGGGATTAAATGGCTACAGGGCCAGGCAGTACAGAAACTTCTGCCTACAACTATCTACAAGATATACTGGCACAAAGCTTGTGGGGATAACCAAGGAATAAGTGATATGACTTAAAGCTCCTACTCAATATTGCTTAGGTGACCAAGAACCTGAGACTAGATAGTCCAGGAACCTAGGGGGAAATCTAATAATACTGGACTTATAAGAAAGAAAATAATAGTGTATGTAGTGATAAAGATTCCTAATGATATTCTATTATATTGATAAATCAGTATCTTGTTCAACCATCATCAGAGGAGCTTCCTCCAGCAGCAGATGGTAACAAAGACACCCATAGTCAGTCATTACACAGAAAGTGAGAGCCCTTGGAACACTCAGCCCTAATGGGATGTCTCCAACAAATCATTCCCCTCAGAGTTCAGGGAAGGCCACAGAAAAAAGAGGCAAAAAATGAGTCAGGGGGGGTGGAGGGCACCAAACTAACATAAGCAAAGCTCATATGAATTCACAGAGACTGAAGCAGCATGCAAAGGGCCTCCATGAGTCTACACCAGGTCCTCTGTGCTTATATTATGGCTCCCACCTTAGTATTTTTAACCTGAGTGTGCAAACTAGTGAGTCTCTGATTCTTGTGCCTTCTCTTGAGCTCTTTTCCTTCTGCTGGTCTATCCTGTCAGACTTCAAAGTGATAGATTTTGTTTTATCTTATTATATTTTAGTTTGTTATAGTTTAAAATGCATAAATGAATGAATGAATGAATGACTATAAACCTAGACATTAGGGCAAAAAAATCATAGCAGAACTGTCATTTATACCTACCGGGAGAGGAAAAGGTCAGTTTTCTTCAACAGAATGGCACTGGGTCTATTAACCACTCCAGGGAAGACCTTATATTCAGGAGTAGTTGACGAACAAATAATGGACTCCACAGTTTTTTCTATGCTTTCATTTGCTTATAGTTTAGTTTGTTTTCTAGGTTTGCATGTTTTGTTATTGTATTGGATTTTTGGGTTTGTTTTTTGAGAAAGAACTTAAAGTTGGGTGTGAAGAGAGGAAGAGATGATCTGGACAAACTTCAGAGAGAGGAAGAATGTGATCAAAATATATTTAAATTTTAGAATTGTTAAATAATAAAAATATGACAGAGAGAGAGAGAGAGAGAGAGAGAGAGAGAGAGAGAGAGAGAGAGAAATGTTGTACAATCAGTAGGCTAGGGTGCAAGCTAATTCCATGAGTTCAAGTCTCAGAACTCACAAAAAGCAAATAAAAACAAGTCATTCTAGGTGTTGTGATATGCTCTTAGAATCTTAGTACTAGGGAGGCAGAGACAGATGGATTTCTGTTTCTACTTGGTAATGTCTAGGTGAGTAGCAAACAAAAAAAAAAAGGTAAACAGAGCCTGAGGAATAATACCTAAAGTTGCTGTATGCTAGACACATACAGGAGAAGAGAGAGAGAGAGAGAGAGAGAGAGAGAGAGAGAGAGAGAGAGAGAGAGAGAACTCTTTAATCCAATGCTGGGTTTTCAAAATCTGATGTTTTCTCGATGATTCTTTCTTTATGTCATGGCAACTACCTCTGTTCAGTTCTAACAGCTAGGCCATGACAGACAGTAGTCAACTTATGAAGGTCTAGTCTCTCCACAGAACTACTATAAAACAATTTCATATCCAGAATAGGCAGAGTCCTAAGGCAGAGAGTCCCAAGGCTACCTAAAACCATATAAATCCAGAATTATTTCCTCAAAGATAGTTAGAAAAATAGCATTCCTGAGTACATTTAAAAACTTTTGAAAATGTAAATATTTTATTTTAAAAGGTACGGGGGGTTTTCAGATACACTGGGATTCATAACCCATTAACATAATAAAAAAAATTAGCTGTATTATGTTCCAAAGCTACATGTGGTGGTATACATTATATAATCACAGCCCTAAGATGTCTAACACAAAAAGAGATCACAAGTTCAATGTCAGTCTCTTCCCTGGGCTACATAATGAGAACTTGTCTCAGAAATATAAAACAAAATCCACCTCAATGGAAAAGAGCACCTGTCTAGAATGAAGCAAGTCCTAATTCCAATAACTGGTATATGGTAGTACACACCTATAATACCAACACATGGGAAGCACAGGATGATCCAGATTTCAGGGTCATCTTCAACTACACAGTTAATTTTGGAGTAGCAAAATCTACCTGAAACTTTGCCTAAAAGCAAATTAAATAACTGCCTTAATTTGATTCCTAGTGTTGTGATAAAGACCATCAGCCAAAACCAAATTCAGGAGTAAAGAATTTCATTCATCAAAGAGTTATAATACATCGTACAAAGGGAAGGCAAGGCAAGGACTGGAGGCAGGAACTTAAGCAGTGGCCTCAAAAAATACTACTTATATATTTGTTCCTTCTGGTTTATTTAGTTTGCTTTTTTATACAATGCAGGACTACTTGTACAGTACTACCCACAATGGGTAATTAGTGATTACACATCAATCACTAATTAAAACAATACCCCAGAGCTTTGCCTACAGGACTATCTTATAAAAACATTTACTCAATTAAGATTCCTTCTTAATATGTTGAGATTTTTGACAAGTAGACAAAAACAAACAGACATCAAAAATAAGAAAGATAATTAATCACTTCATAATTTATGACAAAAAAATCACTGAAAGAACCTATTAAAGATTCTGAAGTTTCCAATTCTATCATTTACACTAATAACACCAAAGAGGTCATAAAAAGGAACTCATAGATGAGACAGATTATAATATTTCTCCTATCATGAAAATGTCATTTGTAATGTTAGATTAGATGCTGTATTGTTGCTCTTTCTAATGGCTGACTGTAACATGAGGGGCTGGCCTGCTTGTTTGGGTTTCTGTCCCACCCAGTACCCAACAACTGTTTAGCCCCAAAGAAAATCACACATAGGTCTCCATAAATTATAAGCTGATTGGCCCATTAGCTCTAGCCTCTCACTGGCTAACTCTCACATCTTCATTAACCCATTTTCCTGATCTATGTTACCCATGTGGCTCAGTACCTTTTTCAGTGGGGCAGATCACATCCTGCTGCTTCGGTGGTCTGGGCAGGAGTGTGAGGAATCAACTTCCTCCTTCCCAGAATTCTCCTGTTCTCATTACATCATTTCTACTTCCTGTCTGGTTTTCCCATCTATATTTCCTGCCTGGCCAATCAGCATTTATTTGTAACATGATTGACAGAATACAGAAAATTCTCCCGTACCACTTCCCCCTCTTTAAAAAAGAAAAGAAAAAAAAAGGAAAATATCCATAGTCCATTTTGGGGGAATGTGGGCGTAGTATTTCAGGCTACTTCCAGCTGGTTGGGGGCTCTGATAATCTTATGGGGACCTAAAGAAAATTTAGAGTTATGATCTCCTGACTGAAGTATACTGTGAATCTTGATCATCTCAGGCAGCAGTCCTGAACCTGTTCTAGATGAAGAACTCAGACATCTGGGCCATCTATTCCTGCCAGACACTTCTCAGGCGGTCTTCCTTCATCAAACTGGATTTTTCTTAACTCTGAATAAATCCACAGCCTCTCATTTTCTGTGGAAACAAAAGCAAAATCTCTTCTCCAAAGTAACATACCTTTTGACTTCAACTGTGAAGTCAAGGTATTTTCAAAATACCTATCTTGGATTAATTCTGCAGCATTTATAAGCAAATATCTTTTAGCAGCAGCTGCTCCTTCCTCAGCATTTAAACAATTTAAAGAGAGCATAATAGCATACAGTATCAAGATTCTCTGTATATTTTCCATCTTTATGCAGCTTTATTTTAACCTCTATTTCTTTTATTTTTACTTTTAACTTTTGACTTTTTGAGACAGGTTCTCTGTGTATCTTTGTCCTGGAATTCCCTCTGTAAACCAGGCTATCCTTGAACTCACAGAGATCTTTCTGTCTCTGCCTTCCAGGCTACTCTCTTTCTTTTTTTTTTTTTTTTTTTTTTTACTCTGAGAACTTTAACCTTTAGCCTGTATATATTTTTAACACACTGTAAACCAGTTAGAGGTTTTCTTCCTCTTTGAATTTCTCTTTATTGTATATCTTTCTGACCACATGGGTCTTTAATTTGCTAAGGAATATGGAGAAGTTTTTTGCCATGATGCTATGGCGTTTTAAAATCCTTGCCAGGAAGCAAGCTGCAACAATGTATCCATAGCTCCATAGTCTAGACTGCCTGCTTGAAAGAGTCAAGAGTTTTCCCTGGCAGGAAGGCCCAGAAAGCCCTCATTTTAAAACAGCTCAGATTTTTTTTCTTCTGCTATGGCTGAAAACTGAAATGTTTTACTCTAGTCTTTTCCAAGCTTTCTCAGGCTTTCTGTGGATGTAGTTATACACATGGGCTCCATTCTGTAACATGAAGGGCCAGGCCTACTTGTTTGTTGGGGTTTTTGTCCCACCCGGTACCCCACACCTGTTTAGCCCCAAAGAAAATCATACATAGGTCTTTATAAATTATAAGCTGATTGGGGCTAAACAGTTTTGGGTTACCGGGCGGCACAGAAACCCAAACAAGCAGGCCAGACCCTCATGTTACAGCTGACAATAGCATTTATTTTAACTGACTTTCCCAAAAGGTGGCTAACTTGATGCATGAATCTCAAAAGAGGTGGGTTAACTCATATAATAGAAAAACATTTTATAGATGCTAGGTTCTCCATCTATAATAACTAACTTCAGTCAGATGAGCTTGTTGACTTTTATAACAGCACTGTGATATATTTTTCCATTAGCACATTGATCTATGGCATATTTAAATTTAAGAATCTTTACTTAAATTCAATTTCAAAATACTTATTTTTAATTACTTTGCAAGAGATAAAACAATGTGCCTCTGTTCACTTGCTTATCATTCCCTATGACCCTTGCCACCTCCTGGCCAATATCCCCTAGAGCAAGCTGTTCAAATAAAAGACCAGTCACCAAATTTACACAAATTTACTAATTATTTAAAGTTAGGCAAAGGCAAATTATTCTCGCAAATCTATATGACTCCCATGGCTATAAAATTTCCTTTAAATCTTCAAGGAAATGTTCATGAAGAAATGAATATATGATTTTGTTGGTTCTTTAGTACTCAAAATTCAATGCATCTACACCATAGCCTGCAGCATTTATTCCATAGTAAAAAGTCAATTTAACCTTTCAATAACTAAAATGAAATAACTGATCCACATTAAAAGATATTTTTATTCAAAAGAGATTCTTCTCTCGTACGATACATGAGGGTTTTCTTAAAACTTTTGTAAAATAAAATTCAACTACTGTGAAATTCATTTTGTCTTAAAGTAAGTTACAATCTTTTCCCAGCCAGGGTCTCTTTGTGTAACAATCTGAGTTGTCCTAGAACTCCTAGACTAGCCTTGAACTCACAGAGGTCCACCTGCCTCTGACTCCAAAGTGCTAGGAATTTTTTTAAACTTTTTATTGATTCTTTGTGGATTTAACATCAATGCATCCTGATTCCATTCATTTCACATCCCTTTATATCAGATCTGTCCTTGCAACCTCCCCCCAAAATAAAATAAACTTTAAAAGAAAAAACAAACACCAAATAAGGAAGTCTCAATGTAGAAACTGTAGTTTGACACAATGACCCACACAGTATATCCTTTTGTCCATGCATCTTTACTTTTAAGTGTTTATTGCAATTGCAATTAGTTGTTAATAGTCTGATTAGCAGCCTTTGTTCTGTTAAACCATTGGTAGTGGACCCTTACTGGGACTCTTCCTTAATATCCTAAAATCCTGTTGGTGCCTTGTGTCATGGAGATCTTTACTCCTTCATATGCTCCAAAAATTCATAGGTGAGGTGGATTTTGGGTAGGGGCAATTCATAGCCCTGGTTTTGGGCCTGGTTGATCAGTCTGCCAGGGAGAGCTCTCCAATACTGCCGTCCCTGCCCTCCACCCCCCAACATACACACATAACACTAGCTCATCCATCCACTGCAGGAGGCTGTAAGAAGCAGGGCCGTTCTCCTGCTCTCATGCCCTTGTGGCTGGCTTACCACACCCATCCCACCATAGCCAGCTCTACTGTTTTGCCCAGGCATGGTGCAGGGCCCACTCTCTGCTCTCCCAAGTGCTGCAGTTAGTGAGGTTCAAAGCCAGTACTCCCTCCTCTCCTGCAGCTAGTGAGGTTCAAAGCCAGTACTCCCTCCTCTCCTGCCTAGAGCAGTTGGCAAAGAGTTGGGGTGAGGATTGGTGGGGCATTTTCCCTCACCAATGTTAGATGTGGGGGGAGGGGCAGGGCAAGCTCTAATGTGCTGCCCAGGCAAGTTGCAGTGTACACTCTCCCACTCTTAGGACCCCAAGTCCAGCTCTCCCATCAGTAAACACTTTTCAGAAAAAAGACCTATTTCCCTTTTTGAATTCCTTTTCAAAATTCTTATTTTTACTTATGTGCATAATGTTTGTATGTTGTCAGGAGCTGTGTCCCCCCAAATTATTATAGGAAGCACCGCCGTGAGGAGTTTTTGCAGAGGGCTTCACTTTCCAATTGTATTGAAAATAGTCTTATTGACCAAGCCTATCTCACACCCAAACTAACTGTTAATAGAAAGCTATCTGTTAGCGGAACCCGCCTCACATTCCAAACTATCTAGACAACTAGGTGTGTCACCTTGTGACTTCCTGACCAAGGAATCGTGACCTGACCGATCGTAACGGAGGTTACGTAACCGGCATAGACCACGTGGCAAGACCCCGTGCCCCAGCCCCCCAAGCTCCTCATCCAGGGGCTATATAAGCTGTAACCATGACTCTAATAAACGGAGGTTTTGACAAATATGCTTAGCCTTCTTCCTCTTATCAGCCTATGTCTTTTAGGTGTGCCTCTCCGTGACCCTGGAATAACTGACCAGCCAGGCGGGTTACAAACCCTAAACAGAGTAACCCGTCGAGGCAGTCGACAGTATGTCTGTGTGAGTGAATGTCCAGTATGTGGCTAACAATAAAATCTAGAAGAGGATGCTAGATTCCTCAGAACTGAAATTTATAGACACTTAGGAGCTTCATGATATCAGTATTGAGAAATGAACTCCAGTCCTTATTGGAGGCTATGGGAGTTACAGAAGGTAACAAATGTGTTCAGATATCAACCAACCAGAAGAATGATTCTCTGATGGAGGAGAATCCTGTCCAAGAAAGGACTGTGGGACCAACGACTCTGAAAATCATTGCTCCTGTCTGTAATTTTGCATCTGCAAAAGCAGCTATGGTGTCTCCTCAATACCTGCATTACAGTATATAATCTCATGTGATTATGTATATGTAATTTCATGATTGTATTATGGGCACATATATCCATGGGTGGTTAGGAAGATGACTTCTCATTAAACTGTACAATTTTGATATATAGAAAATATACTAGGATGTTTCATAACTAGATCTATTGTCCCACAAGGACTATAAAACACTTAAAAGACTGCTTTGTTCCTTTTACTCAGACTAACACACACACACACACACACACACAAACTAGGGCAATAAATCACTACCAGAGATATATCACTACCAGAGTCCAGCCATCCTATCACAGCAGGTCCTCAATGTTCAAACACAACTGAAGTATAAGAAAAGGACCTTAAAACCAACTTTATAAAGATGATAAAGGTCCTTAAAGAAGAAAGGAATACATCCCTTAAAGAAACCAAGGAAAGCACAGAAAAACAATTGGAGGAAATGAATAAATGTCTTAAAACAAAGAAAAAACAAGAAAAAACAAAGAAACAGAAGGAAACAAATAAAACTGTTCAAGACCTGAAAATGGAAATAGAAGTAATAAAGAAAGCACTGAGGGAATCCTGGAAGCAGAAAATGTAGCAATGCAAACAAGAACTACAGAGGCAGTCTTCACAAATAAAATACAAGAGATGAGAGAGAATCTCAAGTGAAAATAGAAGAAATAACCACATTGATCAAAAAAAAAAAGTTAAATCTAAAAAATCTCCTGATCTGAAACATCAGGAAAATCTGGGACATATGAAAAGACCAAACTAAGAATAATAGGAGCAGAGGAAGTCAACAAAAATACCTTCACCAAAAATTTTCCTAACCTAGATGCCTATGAAGGAACACGAAGCAACCAAAACACCAAAAAGAATGGACTAGAAAAGAAAGTACCCTTGCTACATAATACTTAAAATACTAAACATACAGAAAGAAGAAAGAATATTAAAAGCTACAAGAGAAACGTCCTGCAGATTAAGAGACGACAGATGCCAGCCCAGATTATTACTATAAGCAAAACTCTTATTCACCATAAATGAACAAAAAAAGACATTCAATTTAAAGTAAAGTATAGAGAAGCACGTAGAGGGCGGGGATCAGCAGGCAGACGCACGCAGTGGAGACCGGCGGGCAGACGCAGCGGAGACCAGCTGGCAGATGTGGCGGAGATCAGCGCGCAGAAGCGGCGGATGCAGGATAGTCCAAGCATGAAACAGTGAAGCCCACACTGAGAGCAGATCGCCCCACTACAATTAAATCAAGTAGGTTTTTTGGGGCCTGGCCTGCAGAGTGGTAGGCCTTTTATTGGCGAGGTCCACTGGCGAACAGGAAATCAGGTCCTGTCCCTGAAGACCCTCCTGGATGGAGAGAGTGTTCTTGGCGTGAAGCAGCAAACAGGAAACGGAGGGGGGGCGGGGGGCATTCCCCGACCCCCAGACCCCCCGGTTAGTCTGCGAGGGCTGGTCCCCTCTGCTGGGGCTGCTCCTCCTCTGCTGTGACCTGTGTCTCCCTGGCCCATCACAGCTTGCGCCCAGGGGCCTCCTTCACACTCTCTCCCTTCCGCGGGGCAGCAGGATCACCCAGTTTAGCCTGTTTGGGCTCTGGGTCAGGAGCTCGGGGCAGAGGGCAGAGGGAGTTTCTCTGTTTTGGTGGCTGGCCTACATAGTGGTAGGCCTTTTGTTGGCGAGGTCCCTGGCGAACATGGAGCCTGGTCCTGTTCCTGAAGACCCTTCTGACTGGTGAGAGGGATCTTGGCCTGCGGCGGGAGCCAGGAAACAGAGTGAGGGTATTTTGTAAGCGGGGGCCCTGGCCAGCAAGGAAACCTGATCCTGTTTTAAAAGGCCCATTAGACGGCATTGATAGGAGGAGATGGGCAGGCGCCAGGGCAAGAATTCACCCAACAATCTGAAAAACAACATGAAAACACCAGAACCCAATGATCTTACAACACAAGGACTTGAACACCCTAACACAGAAGAAGTGGAAAAAATTGACTTTATGAAAGCAATAGAGTCCTTTAAACAACATGTAAAAACGCCCTTATAGAAATGGATGAGAAGTATACCAAAAAGTTTGAAGAAATGAGTAAATACGTAAATGATACCCTGGGAAACCAAGAAAAAACGATCAAACAGGTAATGGAAACATTTCAAGAATTGAAAACTGAAATGGAAGCAAGGAAGAAAACACAAATTGAGGACCAGCTGGATATGGAAAATCTAGGTCAACGAGCAGAGACTACAGAAACAAGCATAATCAATAGAATACAAGAGATAGAAGAGAGAATCTCAGATTCTGAGGACACTGTAGAAAAAATAAAGGCACTGATCAAAGAAAACAACAAAGCCAACGAATCCTCATCACAAAACATTCAGGAAATATGGGACACAATAAAAAGACCAAACGTAAGAATAATAGGAATAGAAGAAGAAGAAAAGTCACAGCTCAAAGGCCCAGAAAATATTTTTAACAAAATTATGGAAGAAAACTTTCCCAACATAAAGAAAGATATTCCTTTGAATATTCAAGAAGCATACAGAACACCAAACAGACAGGAACAAACAAAAAATCCCCTTGCCATATAATAATCAAAACACAAAATATACAGATTAAAGAAAGAATACTAAGGGTTGCAAAGGAAAAAGGTCAAGTAACTTATAAAGGTAAACCGATCAGACTAATACCTGACTTCTCTATGGAAACCATGAAAGCCAGAAGGTCCTGGATAGAGGTACTGCAGAAACTAAGAGACCATGGATGCAAACCCAAAATACTATACCAAGCCAAGCTATCATTCACTATCAAAGGAGAAAACAAGACATTCCAGCATAAAATCAAATTTAAACAATACGTAGCTACAAATCCAGCCCTACAGAAAGTAAGAGAAGGAAAATCACAACCCAAGAAATCCAACATAGCCAACACTGCCATAATAACTCAGGCATCTAGCGACCCTTCAACAGCACAACTCAAAGAAGGGAGACACACAAACTCTACTGCCAAAAACAATAAGAATAACCGGAGTAAACAACCACTGGTCGTTAATATCACTTAATATTAATGGTCTCAATTCACCTATAAAAAGGCACAGGCTAAGAGATTGGATACGAAAACAGGATCCAACATTCTGCTGTTTATGAGAAACACACTCAACCACAAAGACAGGCATCTACTCAGAGTAAAGGGTTGGGAAAAGGTACTTCAAGCAAATGGTCGTAAGAAAAAAGCAGGTGTGGCCATACTAATTTCTAACAAAATGGACTTCAAACTAAAATCAATCAGAAGAGATCGAGATGGATACTTTATACTCATAACAGGAACAATTCAGAAGGATGAAGTGTCAATCCTGAATATCTACACCCCTAATATAAAAGCGCCCACTTATGTAAAAGAAATATTACTAAAACTCAAGGCAGACATCAAACCACACACACTAGTAGTAGGAGACTTCAACACACCTCTCTCATCAATGGACAGGTCAATCAGACAGAAATCTAATAGAGAATTAAGAGAATTGTTGGAGGTAATGAAGCAAATGAACTTAATAGACATCTATAGAACACTCCACCCAAATAGAAGAGAATACAACTTCATCTCTGCAGCTCATGGAACCTTCTCAAATATTGACCACATATTCGGAAACAAAGGAAAACTCCACAGATAGAAAAAAATATCAGTGTCCACCTGTGTCTTATCAGATCACCACGGATTAAAGTTAGAAGGAAATAACAATGCTACCCCCAGAAAGCCGACAAACTCATGGAAACTGAACAGTCAACTACTGAACCACACCTGGGTCAAGGAAGAAATTAAGAAAGAAATTAAAGTCTTCCTTGATTTTAATGAAAATAAAGAGACAACATACTCAAACCTATGGGACATGATGAAAGCAGTGCTAAGAGGAAAGTTCATAGCACTAAGTGCCCACTTAAAGAAAACGGAGAAAGCATACATTGGGGACTTAACAGTACACCTGAAAGCTCTAGAAAAAAAAGAAGCAGACGCGCCCAGGAGGAGTAGAAGACTGGAAATAATCAAACTGAGGGCAGAAATCAACAAAATAGAAACACAGAAAACAGTCCAAAGAATCAATGAAAATAAAAGTTGGTTCTTGGAGAAAATCAACAAGATCGACAAACCCCTATCCAAACTAATTAAACGACAGAGAAAGAACACGCAAATAAATAAGATCAGAAATGAAACGGGGGACATAACCACAAACACAGAGGAAATTAGAGAATCATTATATCTTACTACAAAAGCCTGTATGCCACAAAACTAGAAAATGCAAAAAAAAATGGATATTTTTTTAGACAAGTACCATATACCAAAGCTAAACCAAGACCAGGTGAATGATCTAAAGAGACCTGTTAGTCGCGAAGAATTAAAAACAGTTATCAAAAATCTCCCTTCCAAAAAAAGCCCAGGACCAGATGGTTTCAATGCAGAATTCTACCAGAACTTCCAAGAAGAGCTAATACCTATACTCCTTAATGTATTTCACAATATAGAAACAGAAGAATCATTGCCAAATTCCTTTCATGAAGCTACAGTTACCCTGATACCAAAACCACACAAAGACCCAACCAAGAAAGAGAATTACAGGCCTATCTCATTCATGAACATCGACACAAAAATTCTCAATAAAATACTGGCAAATGGAATCCAAGAACACATTAGAAAAATTATCCATCATGATCAAGTAGGCTTCATCCCAGAGATGCAGGGCTGGATCAACATACGCAAATCTATCAATGTAATCCACCATATAAATAAACTGAAAGAAAAAACCATATGGTCATTTCCTTAGATGCTGAAAAAGCATTCGAAAAAATTCAACGCCCCTTTATGATAAAGGTCTTGGAGAGATTAGGGATACAAGAGTCATACCTAAATATAATAAAAGCTATATACAGCAAGCCGTCAGCTAACAGTAAATTAAACGGAGAAAAACTCAAAGCCATCCCACTAAAATCAGGAACACGACAAGGATGTCCACTCTCTCCATACCTCCTCAATATAGTGCTTGAAGTTCTAGCAATAGCAAGAAGACAACATAAGGGGATCAAGGGGATTAGTATTGGAAAGGAAGAAGTTAAGCTTTCGTTATTTGCAGATGATATGATAGTATACATAAGCGACCCCAAAAACTCTACCAAAGAACTCCTACAGCTGATAAACACCTTTGGTAATGTGGCAGGATACAAGATCAACTCCAAAAACCTTCCTATACACTAAGGATAAGAAAGCAAAGAGGGAAATCAGAGAAGCATCACCTTTCACGATAGCCACAAATAGCATAAAATATCTTGGGGTAACTCTGACCAAGGAAGTGAAAGATCTATTTGACAAGAACTTTAAGTATTTAAAGAAAGAAATTGAAGAGGACACCAGAAAATGGAAGGATATCCCTTGCTATTGGATTGGGAGGATCAACATAGTAAAAATGGCAATTTTATCAAAAGCAATCTATAGATTCAATGCAATCCCCATCAAAATCCCATCAAAATTCTTCACAGATCTGAAGAAGACAATAATCAACTTTATATGGAAAAACAAAAAACCCAGGATAGCCAAAACAATCTTATACAATAAAGGATCTTCTGGAGGCATTACCATCCCTGACTTCAAACTCTATTACAGAGCTACAGTATTGAAAACAGCTTGGTATTGGCATAAAAACAGAGAAGTCAACCAATGGAATCGAATAGAAGACCCGGATTTTAACCCACAAACCTATGAACACCTGATTTTCGATAAAGGAGCTAAAAGTATACAGTGGAAAAAAGAGAGCATCTTCAACAAATGGTGCTGGCAAAACTGGATGTCAATGTGTAGAAGAATGAATAGATCCATATCTATCACCATGCACAAACCTCAAGTCCAAATGGATTAAAAACCTCAATATCAGTCCGAACACACTGAACCTGATAGAAGAGAAAGTGGGAAGTACTCTACAACACATGGGCACAGGAGAACACTTCCTACGTATAACCCCAGCAGCACAGACACTAAGGGCATCATTGAATAAATGGGACCTCCTGAGACTGAGAAGCTTCTGTAAAGCAAAGGACACTGTCACTAAGACAAAAAGGCAACCCACTGACTGGGAGAAGATCTTCACCAACCCCACCACTGACAAAGGTCTGATCTCCAAAATATATAAAGAACTCAAGAAACTAGACCATAAAAGGTTAATCAACCCAATTATAAAATGGGTCACTGTGCTGAACAGAGTATTCTCAACAGAAGAAGTTCAAATGGCCAAAAGACACTTAAGGTCATGCTCAACTTCCTTAGCGATCAGGGAAATGGAAATCAAGACAACTTTAAGATACCATCTTACACCTGTCAGAATGGCTAAAATCAAAAACATCAATGATAGCCTCTGCTGGAGATGTTGTGGAGAAAGGGGCACACTCATCCATTGCTGGTGGGAATGCAAACTTGTGCAACCACTTTGGAAAGCAGTTTGGCGGTTTCTCAGGAAATTAGGGATCAATATACCCCTGGACCCAGCAATACCACTCTTGGGAATATACCCAAGAGATGCCCTATCATACAACAAAAGTATATGCTCAACTATGTTCATAGCAGCATTGTTTGTAATAGCCACAACCTGGAAACAACCTAGATGCCCTTCAATGGAAGAATGGATGAAGAAAGTGTGGAATATATACATATTAGAGTACTACTCAGCAGTAAAAAACAATGACTTCTTGAATTTTGCATACAAATGGATGGAAATAGAAAACACTATCCTGAGTGAGGTGAGTCAGACCCAAAAAGAAGAACATGGGATGTACTCACTCATATTTGGTTTCTAGCCATAAATAAAGGACATTGAGCCTATAATTCGTGATCCTAGAGAAGCTAAATAAAAAGGTGAACCCAAAGAAAAACATATAGGCATCCTCCTGAATATTAACCTTCATCAGGCGATGAAAAGAGACAGAGACAGAGAGCCACATTGGAGCACTGGACTGAAATCCTAAGGTCCAAATCAGGAACAGAAGGAGAGAGAGGATGAGCAAGGAACTCAGGACCATGAGGGGTGTACCCACACACTGAGACAATGGGGATGTTCTATTGGGAACTCACCAAGGCCAGCTGGTCTGGGTCTGAAAAAGCATGGGATAAAACCGGACTTGCTGAACATAGCGGACAATGAGGACTACTGAGAACTCAAGAACAATGGCAATGGGTTTTTGATCCTACTGCACGTACTGGCTTTGTGGGAGCCTAGGCAGTTTGGATGCTCACCTTACTAGACCTGGGTGGAGGTGGGTGGTCCTTTGTTGTAAAACGAGCGGCAGGGCTGCATCCCCGACACCCAGCCGCCCATATGGCTAGCTTATGCCCTGAAATAATTACACGGAAACTATTCTTTTGAACACTGCCTAGCCCATTAGTTCCAGCCTCTTATTGGCTAGCTCTTACATATTGATCTAACCCATTTCTAATATTTTGTGTAGCACCATGAGCTAGCTTACCAGGAAAGATCATAACCTGCGTCTGTCTGGAGTGGGAGAATCATGGCGACTCCCGACTCGGCTTCTTTCTCTCAGCATTCTGTTCTGTTTACTCCACCCACCTAAGGGTTGACCTATCAAATGGGCCTAGACAGTTTCTTTATTAATTAACCAATGAAAGCAACAGATTAATACAAGACCCACCTCCATCAGTCCTTGGACTTCCCATAGGGCATGGAACCCTAATAGCGCTTGGGGCTGACGAGGGAGGGGGATTTGATTGAGGGAGGGGGAGGGAAATGGGAGGCGGTGGCGGGGAGGAGGTAAAAATCTTTAATAAATAAATAAAACAATAAAATAAAGTATAAGCAATATCCATCTATAAATCCACTCATACAGAAAGAAAACTCAAAGCTAAGGAGGTTAAGTACACCCATGAAAACAAAGACAATAAATATTCTCACATCAATAAAACCAAAAGAAGGGTAGCATGTACACCTGCACACAAACACGCATACACACACATGTGTGCATACACACACACACACACACACACTACCATCACTCCTACCACCTGTAACTGGCGGTTTCTGTCCTGCCCGCCAGTTCCTAAATAACCATTCCGAGGCTTAATGTTAATTACAAATTGTTTGGTCTATTACCTCAAGCTTATTATTAACTAGTTCTTAAGCCTTAAATTAGCCCATTTCTATTCGTCTACATTTTTCCACGAGGCTCATTGCTTGTTACCTCACATCTTTCTTTCTTGTTTCCCAGGTGGCTGCTGGCATCTCCCAGATTCTGACTTCTTTTTCCCTGTATTCAGGTTGGCTTTCCTGCCAAGCTATATTCTGCTCTGCCTTAGGCCAATGCAGCTTCTTTAGTGAGCAATAGTAATAAAACATACTCATAGCATACAGAAGGACATTCCACTTCAACCACCAGCAACAACAATAATAAAATAAAGGAAATTCACATTGTCATTGACATTGCTCAATATCAATGCCCTCAAATTCCAAACAAAAATGACAAGAGAAAGTATACAAATATAGGACCATTCAAGAACCATACCTCAACAACAAAGATATACATCACATCAGGTTAAAATTTGTGAAAAAAAAAAAACATCCCAAGTAAATGGACCTAAGAAGCAAACTGGTATAGTCATTTTAATATCTAACAAAATAGACTTGAAACCAAAATTGTTCAAAAGAGAGGGGAAAGGATACTACATATTCCAATGAAAGGAAAAAATCCACCAAAATGACATTTCATTCTTAATATCTATGCCCCAAACACAAGGGCACCCTCTTTTGTAAAAAAACACTACTACAACTTACATCACACATTGACCCTCTCACACATTAAGAGTGAGAAACTACAACATTCACTCTCACCAACTGGCATGCCATCAATACAAAAACTAAAGAGAGAAATGCTGGAGCTAACTGACTTTATCAAACAAAGGAACCCAAGAGACAGTTATAGAACATCTACCCAAAGACAAAAAAATACCTTTTCTCAGCACTTCATGGAACTCACTCTAAAATTAAGTACATACTTGGAACATAGCAAGTCTCAATAGATACAAGCAAATTGAAATGACTCCTTACATCCTATCATACTACCATGGATTAAAACTGGGCATCAGCGGCAGAAAGCTTACAAACTCATGGAAACTGAACAACTCTCTGCTCAAAAAATACTGGGTCATGACTAAAATTAACAAAAAAAAATTAAAGACTTTCTAAAATTCAATGAAAATGATTATACAACATATCCAAAATTATGGGAAACAATGAAAGAGGTGTTAAGAGGAAAGTTCATAGACAAAAATGCCTAACCAAAAAAAATTAGAGAACCCTCATACTTGCAACTTAACAACACATTAGAAAGTCCTAGAAGAAAAAGTAAGCTAAGAAGAGTACATGGCAAAAAAGTAAGAACTGAAATCAATAAAATAGTAACCAAGAGAATAGAAAAAAAAAATTAGTGGAACAAAGAGTTGGTTCTTTGAGAAAATCAACAAGATAGATAAATCCTCATCTAAAGTAACTAAAAAGCAGAGAGAGAATATCCTAAATAATAAACTCAGAAACAAAAACGGGGACATATCAACAGACAAGAATATCCAGAGAATCCTTTAAAAAAGACTTTGAAAACCTATACTCCAAATTGGTTTTTTTTTTTTTTTTTTTTTTTTTTTTTTTGGTTTTTCGAGACAGGGTTTCTCTGTGGCTTTGGAGCCTGTCCTGGAACTAGCTCTGTAGACCAGGCTGGTCTCGAACTCACAGAGATCCGCCTGCCTCTGCCTCCCGAGTGCTGGGATTAAAGGCGTGCGCCACCATCGCCCAGCCTATACTCCAAATTGTAAAATCTAAAAGAAATGCATAATTTTCTCAACAGGTACCATTTAACAAAGTTAAGTCATGATCAAATAAACAATTTAAGTGGACTTATAACCTCTAGTGAAATGGAAGCAGTCATTAAAAGTCTCCCAATCGAAGAAAGCCCTATGACAGATGATTGAGTGAAGAATTCTACCAGGTTTTCAAAGAAGCAACACTAACACTCCTCAATTTACTCTATAAAATAGAAACAGAAGGAATATTGTCAAATTCATTTTATGAGGTTACAGTTTCCTTGATACCTAAGCCACATAAGGACTCAACAAAGAAAGAATTACAGACCAAATTCCCTTATAAATATTGATGCAAAAATACTCAATAAAATATTGCAAAGCAAATTCAAGGCCATATCAAAAAGATCATTCATCATGATCAAAGAGCCTTCATCCCAGAAAGACAGATATGGTTTAACATATAAAAATCAGTAAATGTAATACACCATATATATAAACTGAAAAAAAAAAAATCACATTATCATTTCATTAAGCGGCTGAAAAATCCTTTGACAAAATCCAATATACCTTCATGATAAAAGTCCTGGAGGGGTTAGAGATTAGGGACATATCTAAACATAATAAAGGCAATTTACAGGAAGCCTGTAGCCAAAATCAAATTAAATGGAGAGCAACTCAAAGCAACTCCACCAAAATCAGGAACAAGAAAAAGTTATCCACTCTCTCCATATCTATTCTAGAGAGTATGTGAAGTTTTAGCTTATGTTTAAAATTTTAGTTTAAGTACTTAAGTTTTGGGGTGGGGTGGGGTGGGGTGGGGGAAAGGGAGATAGGGAGAGATAAGGGAGAAGGGGAAGATTGGGGAGAGCTTGGGGGAATGAGATGATTGATATGGAGGAAGGCTGGATATGGGAGCAGGGAAGAAGATATCTTAATTAAGGGAGCCATTTTAGAGTTGGCAAGAGACTTGGCTCTAGAGGGGTTCCTAGATGTCCAAGGATATGTCCCCAGCTAGGTCCTTGGGCAGCAGAAGAGAGGGTGCCTGAACTGGCCTTCTCCCATAGTCACATTGATGAATATCTTGCATATCACCACAGAACCTTCATCCGGCAATGGATGGAGATAGAGACAGAGACCCATACTGGAGCACTGGACTGAGTTCCCAAGGTCCAGATGAAGAGCAAAAGGAGGGAGAACAGGAGCAAGGAAGTCAGAAGCGTGAGGGGTGTGGTCGCCCACTGAGATGGTGTGAATGATCTAATGGGAGTTCACCAAGGCCAGCTGGACTGGGACTGACTGGACTCTCTGAATGTGGCTGACAATGAGGGCTGACTGAGAAGCCAATGATAATGGGTTTTGATTCTACTGCATGTACTGGCTTTGTGGGAGCCTAGTCTGTTTGGATCCACACCTTCCTAGACCTGGAGGGAGGGAGGAGGGCCTTGGACTTCCTACAGTGCAGGGCACCCTGACTGCTCTTAGGACTGGAGAGGGAGGAGGTGGAAATTTTTAATAAATAAATAAATAAATAAATAAATAAATAAATAAATAAAGTACTTAAGTTTTAGCTTAAGTCTTAGAAAGGGTTATTTACAACATCTGTAATTCCAGTTCCAGAGAACTAACACCCTCTTTCTGGCCTTCATGAACACCAGGCACACATGAACACATATACAAGCAAAACACTTATACATAAGAAATAAAATAATTTTTAAAAATCATACAAACTGCCGGGCGGTGGTGGCACACGCCTATAATCCCAGCACTTGGGAGGCAGAGGCAGGCGGATCTCTGTGAGTTCGAGAACAGCCTGGTCTACAAGAGCTACTTCCAGGACAGGCTCCAAAACCACAGAGAAACCCTGTCTCAAAAAACCAAAAAAAAAAAAAAATCATACAAACTATCTCCTGGGTTATGGCACATGCCAAAATTTCCATCCAGGTGCCTCACACAGTAAGGTCTTACTGACAAGAAAGAGGAATATTTCCTGAAAATAATACATTCCTTTTCCTAAGTAGTTGACTCCTAAACAAGCAATTTTCATTGCTTGGTCAATCTTTGATAGACAGACAGAAGAAACATTATAAGCAGCTATGTGCAAACTGTACTTATGCTTACAAGGATAACTACAAAACAAAATTTATCTCATCAAACTACTCCAAGACTATGCTAGAGAGTATCATTACAGTCCATAGATTTTCTTTGCCTTGTTTTTCTATAATATTATCACAAGTGGCAACTAAGTTTGTCCAATGCATAAGGTAGGTAATATATATTCTTTTTAATTATGTCATCTCATTTTATCCTATAAAAGTGACAAGTGTCCTCAGATGCCATTTCATCTGAAAGGACTGTAGAAAGGTATAGCTTGCCCAGGATCTCAAAATCTCAAAGTTCATAACCACAAAGCCAAGGATGAAAAACTCTAGCCTGAGATGGCTGTATTGTTTCTGAAACAACGTACCCAAGAAACAGCCAAAAAGTCATAAGCTTTACAAAAAAAAAAAAAAAGCAGAACTTCTTCTCCTTTATCTCCTAATACCTTAGAAAGTAGAAATGTAGTGTGCTTTTGGGCCTTTATTTTTTGGGTTTGATGTTGTTTTTTGTTTTTAGGTAGGTCCATCAAAATTTAGAAATAGCTAAAGTCATGTAGACCGTTCATGGCTACACTCACAGACAGGAAGTCTTTTTTTTAATTACAAGGGCCAGTAAGATGCCTCAAAGAGTAAAGGTAAATATCACTAAAGCTCAAGACTTGAGTTCTGTCCCTGAGAACCAAATGATTTAAAGAAAAAATTAGCTCCTACAAATATCCTTGTAAGACATCCTGTGGCTGGCATTTGCCACTCACATACACACTACTAAAGAAAAAAAATGTTATTTTAAAACTCAAAGAAATAATCACTATTTTTTTTATTTAGTTTGGTTTTATTGTTATTTTGGAAACAGGTTATCTCTATGTAGCGCTAGCTGTCCTAGAACTCTCTATATAGAGAACAAAGACAACTGAATCGAGAACAGGGAAGCTAATACAGGATATGAGAATGTAATTCAATAAAGACAAATATTTAAGAAACACCAAATGAAATGATGGTGGAAATCAAAAATTCAACAAATCAAATGAAATCTTTTTAAGACAAAGTAGAAGAATTGGTACACTGAAAGAAAATAATAAAATTTTAAAAATATGAACAGAACAGGGAAACTTTTTGGGACATCTTGAAAAGCAAATCAACTGGAGATGTGGATCATTGAAAGCACACATGCCTAGCATGCATGAAGCCCTGAATCAATACTTAGGAATTTGAAGTAGAAGAAAGGAAAAAAAAAACAAAAAATAATTAAATAAATAAATAAATAGAAATAAATCAATGAATTACAGGCATGAAACTAAGAGGAAAATTTATTCTAAAGGAAGATAACTGTAGAAAGAAAGAAAAAATCCCAAACCTAGGGAAACATGGGCTTATTCACATATAAGAAGCATTTTTTTTTTTTTTTTTTTTTTTTTTTTTTGGTTTTTCGAGACAGTGTTTCTCTGTGGTTTTGGAGCCTGTCCTGGAACTAGCTCTGTAGACCAGGCTGGTCTCGAACTCACAGAGATCCGCCTGCCTCTGCCTCCCAAGTGCTGGGATTAAAGGCGTGCGCCACCACCGCCCGGCTATAAGAAGCATTTTTAAAAGCAATTGGAAAAAGAAACCCCAAGTTATACTACAGTTAAAAGACTAAATATATAGAACAAAGAAAGTATATAAAATGCTACAAATAGAAAACCACCAAGTCATAAAAAAAGACAAACCCACACAATAACAAATGATCCCTAAACTGAAACTTTAAAAGTCAGAAGAAGCCGGGCGGTGGTGGCGCACGCCTTTAATCCCAGCACTTGGGAGGCAGAGGCAGGCGGATCTCTGTGAGTTCGAGGCCAGCCTGGTCTACAAGAGCTAGTTCCGGGACAGGCACCAAAGCTACAGAGAAACCCTGCCTCGAAAAACCAAAAAAAATAAAAAATAAATAAATAAATAAAAGTCAGAAGAACATAGAAAGATGCAATGCATATTCTGAAATACTACAAGAACCAACCCAGGCTACAATACCCAGCAAATTTGTCTATTATGACTGGGGGAGAAATTAAATATTAAATTCATAATAAAAACAGGCAAAAAGATCAATGAACATCAAGCCAACTCTACAGAGGATACAATAAGAAATTCTTCAGATTTAAGAGAGTGGTAAACACAACCACTAGAGACATCCAGAAGTTACAGGAGGAGAAAGATAATACATTTGTTAAAGAATCATTAGCAAAACAGTAAACACTACAAAATCAACAAAAGGAACACACCTTTCAATAATAATTTCAAATATTATTTAGTCTCAATTTCCCAATCAAAGGATAGACTAGCCAGCAGACTGTATTAAAAAAGAAGGAGGGAGGGAGGGAGGGAGGGAGGGAGGGAGGGAGGGAGGGAGGGAGGGAGGGAGGGAGGGAGGGAGGGAGGGAAGGAAAATCTGTCACTGGAAGAACCAGAAATGTCGGACATGACGTAACAGTGATTAACCCTAACACAGAGCTACTGCATGATTTCACTACCAGTAGCTCTGGTAGTTCATTCCAACAAAAAATAGAGAAGCAGAGGTTTTTAAATGGCATCACAAATCAAATGGTTTTAACAGACGTTTACAGAACATGCCACCCAAACACTGCAGAAAACACATTTGTCTCAGGATTACATGGAACTTTCTTTAAAAGAGATCATATACAAAGCAAGTCTCAACAAATACAGGAAAATTCAAATAACTTCTTGTATTCTGACTACAAATAATACAAATCAATTTCAAGAAAAAAACATAGAAAACTCAAAGTCGTGGGTATTAAAACAACACACTACTCAATGATGGAGACACCAAGGAAATCAAGAAAACTAAAAACAAACAAAAAAAATACCTAGAATTAGAAGAAAATGAAGACACAACATGCCAAAATATCTCTAAAAATGTGCATCACCGGAGCTCCCGACATCCTTGTCTTTGCTGCTTTTGTCTTCTCTGAAGCTTGCCGAAAATGTCAGTTGCCAGCCAGGACACTTATGACCAGAGAGAACTTGAAGAAGAAATCATTCTATCGCTGGTCCCAGCCACGGATGATCTCACTTTAGAAGGCCCTACAGCAGAATCTTTAGCCACAGAGCTCAAGCCAGCAGCTTCTTGGGATACCAACCCCTCGGTGTCCCGAAAGCCCCACCCGTCCCTGCCAGCCATCCTGCCTCCTATTAATGAGGTGTCCCGGAACACACTTCGGGAATGGTGCCGCTGTCGCGATTTGAGTACGGACGGCAAGAAAGTGGAAGTCTACATGAGACTCCAAACAATGTTCATATTCCGAACAAAAATGCCATATTCCCAAAACACCTCGTGAGGCCAGACTGAAGCCCATTCCGAAAAAAACCAACAAAGCAGTCATCGAAGGACCCAGACCCCGAGGTTTGAAGAGGAAGAGAGAGGAGGACGAGTCCGGTGTAGAAGTTCTGACTTCAGAAAGGGAGTCCGTTTGTGCAGCCTGGGGAAGAATTGCCACGCGAGCTTCTCAGCCTAGGGCTGAGAATCGCCAGCCTCTTCCCTCTAAAGCCAAAGCATTTCTGCCCCCAGTCACCGGATGCAGGTGGTGTGTCGTCCACGGCAGGCAGCTCCCTGCCTGCAGATGCTCGCCGGTCAGACCTGGGTTCCAGACAATCCCCAAAGGATGATACCTCTCTTCATTTTACCAGCCTGTGTTTTCCCATCCCCCGGAGTGGAAGATAATATGCTCTGCCCTGAATGTGCCCACAGCAATAGGAAGATGATGAGGAATTTAGAAAGGGACAGACGCACTGAAAAGAAACACAAACTGCTACGTGAAAATGTGCCACCTTAGACTGATGCCAAGGTTTTGTGTGGTTTTGTTGGATATCCAGTCTTATAACTGGATATCCAACCATCCCTGCATTGGACTTGTGCAATACAATTTTATTCATGGGGTCCAGAGAACAATTGGGGTGAAAAGATTAAAATTCCTGTCTTCAAGCAAAAAAAAAAAAAAAAAAAAAAAAAAAAATATGTGCATCACCCCTAGCCACTATGAAAATGCAAATCAATACTATTTTACGATTTCATCTTACATCAGTAAGAACGACAAACGAAGGCAGGCGGTGGTGGCACATGCCTTTAATCCCAGCACACGGCAGGCAGTGGTGGGTGGATCTCTGTGAGTTTGAGGCCAGCCTGGTCTGATCTCTGTGAGTTCGAGGCCAGCAGGTTCCAAAGCTACAGAGAAACCCTATCTCAATAAAAAAGGAAGAAGAAGAAGAATAATAATAATAATAATAATAATAATAATAATAAGAAGAAGAAGAAGAAGAAGAAGAAGAAGAAGAAGAAGAAGAAGAAGAAGAAGAAGAAGAAGAAGAAGAGCAAACAACCAGTAGAACAACAGGCAACAGATGTTAAAATGGTGTGAGGAAAAGGGAACCCTCATTCACTATTAGTGGGATTTCAAACTGGTGCAGTCACTGATTCACAAAAGCTAGAAATAAATCTACCATATGATCCAGACAAACCATTTCTCAATGTATGTTCAAAAGACTAAACATCATACTCCACCAATGCTAGCCCAGTCGTGTTTACTGCTGCTCCAGTCATAGCAGCTGGGAAGAAGAACAAAAATGTGGTACATATGCGCTATGGAATACTATTCAGTGGTAAAGTGATGGAGGTGGTTGGAAAATGATGGAGGTGGTTCTTGTATCTTATCTGTTGCTTTCATTGGTTAACTAATAAAGAAAACTGCCTTAGCCCATTTATAGGCCAGCCCTTAGGTGGGTGGAGTAAACAGACAGAATGCTGGGAGAAAGAAGCCGAGTGGGGAGTCGCCATGATTCTCCCACTCCAGACAGACGCAGGTTAAGATCTTTCCTGGTAAGCCAGCTCATGGTGCTATACAGAATATTAGAAATGGGTTAGATCAATATGTAAGAGCTAGCCAATAAGAGGCTGGAGCTAATGGGCCAGGCAGTGATTAAAAGAATACAGTTTCCATGTAATTATTTCGGGGCATAAGCTAAGCCATGCGGGCGGCTGGGTGCCGGGGACGCAGCCCCGCCGCTCCTTATTACAACAGTAAAGAAAAACAAAATCATAAACTTTGCAGGCCAATGGATGGAATTAGAAAAGATAAATTAAGTGAGGTAAACCAGACACAAAAGACAGATGTCACATTTCCTTATTGGAGGTTCCTAGGTCCACATTTTAAGATATGAGTACATAAAGAAACCAATAATGTAAAAAGGGACCATTATTGGGTTATGGGAATTGGGGAGCAATAGAGACGAGAATAGCAAAATAGAAGTAATCTGGTCATGAAGAGGGAAAAGTGCGGGCTCCTTGGAGAACAGGAGGTAGGAAAATACAGAAGGTGGGAAAAGGATAAAAGGGAATGGCATGATACAAGTGATCAGATAGGGGAAATGGAAAAGGTGGGGTACCTTAAGGAAAGAGGATGGAAGTAAATACATGGACAGAGGGAAGTAAAATAACAATGTGGCTGAAAAACTCACAAGATATCATAACTTACCTAGAAAAAAAAATCCTACAATGCATACAACTCAATGTACAAATTATAATTTTAATGAGCTTTTCTCTTCTGAGATGATGGAAATCCCTTCAAAGGCCAAAGACTACCTGAGAAAAATCCCAATACCAGACATGAGTAGCTTTCACTTATATTGCTGGCAAGAGCTATCTAAGAGAAACCCAAAACACACAACTTATTGCTTTTGCCTTTAGTTGACCTATAGTGATGGAAGGTAAATTTCTACTGCTGAAACATCATGCAATAATGACCGGAGGCCTTAAAGCTCAAACTGACCTGAATGCCCCCTCCCTGAGGACAAGCTTGCATGGTATCAGAAGGGGCCATGAAAGCTTCCAAAGGACAGAGACAATCAAGAGTTCTATCAAACTATGATACTTATGAATTACATCAATGACCAACATGGCATAATAACCCTGCAGATGCAATAGCAGAACACACACCTTGATAGTAAACAACTGTTCTCTAACTGGATTAAAGACAAGAGGAAGACCATGCTTGGAATTAGAAACCATTACTCAGTGTTGGTGAAATCACTGTCATAGGAGGAGGGAGAATCTACAACCACTAATCTAGACAAGCATAGTCCCTGACTATAATCTATAAACATTTGTCTTTATGCCCACAGATAAATATAGTGTTTACCACTTATTGAGGAAACTTATCTATGCAATAGGCATTAATAGTATATAAAACTATAGCCATCAAAATGCAGATGTATCCAGTCCCAATGGATACATCTAAAAAACATTCCTACAGTGAAGACTCAGGAAACATTGCAGAAGATAGAGCAGAACTACTATAAGAGCCAACTACTATAAGAGCCAAAGGATCAGGGACACTGCTGTGAGATTGTTTCTCCTAGTAACATAAGAAGCTTTATCCATAAATTCTGAACAACATGACTGCCTAAACATGAGCTGAAGAAGGACACTAACACACATGCTAAACTGAATGGGAAAAGCAAAGTCCATTAGGCCTCCACTCTACAAGAACTACAGCCCACTAAGGAAAGCTGAGAGTGATGGAGGTGACCATCCACAGCAAAGAGTACACCAATTGGTTGCTCAGTGCCAAGAGTCAGCCTGAAAACATACACACAAGTAACATTATACAGACTCAAATAGTTATATTTAAAAATATAAATGTATATAAAATTACATATATTCATATAGTAACAACTGAAAAAAGAGGTCATGAATTTGAGCAAGAAAAGGGAGGGATGTAAGGGAGGATGTGGATGGAAGAAAGAAAAGGAAAATGTTATTATAATATACAATCTCAATGAAAAGAAACACAGAAAAGAAAGAATAAACTGAGGAAGACACTAGCAGATGAAAGGACTTCCCATGCTTACAGAAAAGAAAAAGTAATATTCTGAAATGTAGTCTATATATTCAATACAATTCCTATCAAAATTCCAATGCCATTGTTCACAGTATGAGAAAAAATGTTAAAATGTATATGGTTGCATAAAAAAACCAGAGAGTCAAAGTCACCTGAGCAAAAAGAGTAATGTCATAGGTATCAGCATATCTGATTTCAAGCAAAACACACCAAAGGTAATAAAAATGCATCAGTGCATCAGTATCAGGCTACCACAAAAGCAGGCAGGCTAATCAATGAAATGAAACAAAGAAGCCAAATATAAATCCAAACAACTACAGCTGTATTAGTCAAAAGGATTAGAAGTTCAAGGTCATTCTCTGCTGAATAGCAAGTTTTAAGCTACTCAAAACTATATAAGACTCTGGCTCAGAAGACAGAAAGGGGTGAGGGAGATCTAGAAAGTGACTCGGTGGCTAATAGTGAATACTGATCTTTCAGGGGACCTGAGTTTGGTTCCCAATACTCATACAGAAGGCTCGCAACCACGTGGTACTTCAAATCCAAGGGCTCCAATGGTTCAAACCTCCTAAAGTATCTGCACAAATACGTATATCCTCAACCACAGGCACATATACATTCACATACTTTAAGGTAATAAAAATATATTTTAAAAGAAACAGAAAAAAGAGAGTATCGGAAGGAAAGAAGGAAAAAAGAGGAAGAAAGAATCCTACTGGTGTTTTCTCTCATACTTGTAAAAAGTACTGACACCCAAAAGCTAATAAATAAAATATGATGCTAGCTAAAAATAATAAACAAAAGCAGTATCACCAATCTTTTAAAAACCACAACATAAATATATATATATACCTCATCATATATGCTTCCATTAATATCTGCTCCATAAATAGGTGCCACAAAAGTTAAGTTTTTCCAGTACTTGCGTTCCAAATCTTCATAATCCAAGTACCTCGGAGTACAGTATCTATAAAAAAATTAAACAGTAAAAACCACAGACCAGTAAGACAATTTTAAGGATTTTCCACCCATCTAATGTAATATATTTTCTAAATAAATTTATTATATACTGTAATAGTGTCAAATTTAATGAATAATATACAAAAGCATTTATACTTAAAACTCTATAGGATTTTTATATTCTTTATCAGGTAAAACAAGCACTTTCATAAAAGTACTAATAAAGGAAGTAAATTATACCTCATTATTTTAGCTTTCAAAGTTTTCTAAAATACTTAGTCAATTATACAAGAACATTGTACAAATTTATATATTAAAAAGATACAGAACATATGGAAAAACTGAGGGGAAAAGGCCTGTATAAAACTCTAAGAGAGCTGAAATAAGATCCTCTGCAATTATTGGACTGGTACTGCCTGGTATACTAATGACATGCAAAAAAGAAGTCACTAACATAGTTGGAGTGGAAGAATAAACTAGCACAATATAATTTATCAACACGTATCAAGTCAAAAGTATATATACCATTGTGGGGCTGGAGAGATGGCTCAGTAGTTAAGAGCAACGACTGTTCTCCCTCAGGACCTGGTTCAATTCCCAACTCTCACATGGCAGCTCACAACTATCTATAAATTCAGTTCTTTTTTTTTTTTTTTTTTTTTTTTTTTTTTTGGTTTTTCGAGACAGGGTTTCTCTGTGGTTTTCGAGCCTGTGCTGGAACTAGCTCTTGTAGTCCAGGCTGGTCTCGAACTCACAGAGATCCGCCTGCCTCTGCCTCCCAAGTGCTGGGATTAAAGGCGTGCACCACCACCGCCCGACTAAATTCAGTTCTTTAATAAAGTATATTATACGGGTTGGAAAGATGGCTCAGAAGTTAAGAAAGGTCCTGAGTTCAATTCCCAGCAACCACATGGTGGCTCACAACCATCTGTAATAAGATATGGTGCCCTCTTCTGGGCCTACAGGAATACATGCAGACAGAACACTATACATAATTAATAAATAAATCTTTTTTTTTAAAGTATATATACTCTTGATCTAAAATTTAGAAATGCATCTTAGTAACACTGAAATACAGAATGAGGAGGTATAGTGTAAGTAACTAGAAACACAATAGGTATGAATTATTTTCCTATAGTTGTGACAAAAGCAACTTAAAGAAGAAAGGGTCCACTTTAACAGTGAAGCTTGAGATGGCAAATCCATATGCATTTACATTCAGGAATCAAAGACTAATGCTAATTCTCAACTCTGCTCTCCTTTTCTTCTAATCTAGGATCCCAGCCCATGTAACTACTCTATCCAGTTAAGGTAGTCTTTCCATACCAATTAATCTAATATACATAAACTCTCTCAGGTATGCCCAGAGGCTTATGATTCTAGATCCTGTTAATTTGACAATGAATATTAACTATCATGATTGACTAAACATAAAAAAAGGTAGATCTTCTTTCTATTTAATGACATTAAAATACTTCCACACTAAACATATAAATAATCCCACCGATGGATTTTTTAAAATAAAATCAAAAACAGAACTCTGGAGCTAGGAATGTACACACCTAGTTCAAATGGAAAACAGCTTGTCTACCAGCCCAACTTACTTCTTTGGCTTATTTTTAAGATTTTTTTTTAAATTTTATTTATCAATATCTGTGAGTGCATGCCATGTATGTGTATGTGCTCTTGGAGTCTAGAAGAAGCTGCTGGATTCCCTGGAGCTAGAGTTAGAGGTAGTTGTCAGCCTCCCAGCATGGATGCAGGTCCTCTAAGAAAGCACTATAGAATCTGTCACTGTATAGGAATAGAATTTTTTTTAAGCTTAAATACTATAATTAAAAAGCTTAAGTTGGCATTATTAATTGAAGTGAATGTTTTACATCGTTAAGTATTTGAAATGCATATTGAAACTAGAAGTAAGCACTTCAGTAAAATGTAATAGAGCTTACTGAATACTGGCTCCATAGTCCATACAGCTGTTCCAAATGTCAATTTACTCAAAACGGACTCAATAATAACTTCTCAGAAACTTTCACTGACTGTAGCAAAGCTCTTTAAAGAGAAGCTCATGACGAGGCTTCTCCTGCCTTGGCAACCCTAGAATTGTACTTACAGGTAAGAGCCACCACTTGCATCAAGGTTTGCCAAGCAAAAATTAAATAATCCTGGGCAGAAAGCTGAATTTCTCTGGAGTTTAAGTATTGCTCTATAAAATAGAGATGATGTCTTTTGGACTAGACTGATCTCAGCCCCATTTGCTACCAGGGACTTTGTAGTCACCATGGCAGTCCCAGGAAGACTACCTATGCTCTCCTTGCCCTCATCCTCCATTCCAATTGCCTATGGCAAATCCAATCCTCAGCCCTTGTCTTGTTCACCAACCCTGTTCTCAGATCCACTCTTTTGAGTTACCTGAATCATAGCCTGTCTGTACCCTCTCCAGAGTCCCCGTCCCGCATTAGTCTTCTCAGTCACTGCCTGTGCCTTTCCCAAATTGCAGGCTCAGCAATGGTCCCACTCCTGTATACTATGTGTACTAGTTTAGTCTAGTGAGTTCCACCAGCCCACCAGGCTGCACCTAGCACAACCTACACACATACACCAGATCACACATCTATTCACAAGGATCCGGCCTGGTTAGTACATGAAACCTCATCTGCCTATGTCATCCTCATCCCTCAGGCCTTGCCTCAGCCACACTGCCTGTATGTACATATAGGCCTAATGAGGCAGTCAGAACCTCACATCAAATACACAACCAACCACATGGCCAGGTCACATCATAAAAATCTCAATATGAAAAGTCAAGGCAATATATCTTCCCTCCCCCCCAATGCATCAGTCCTACAGACATGTTCTCCAATATGAATTCCCTACATGAACCCCAGGACACAGAACTTAAAATTTATCAAGTAATTTTAAAAAGACACAGACAGTTCAAACATAATAAGACTAGCAGTAAACACCTGAATGAAACAAGCATTTGTTCAAGAAACAAACATACAGCTGTATAAAATGAAGATACTTGAGAAATTAAAATATTTTGAAAAACTATACTCCATTAAGTTAGAAAATCTAAATAAAAATAAATGAATTTCTAGATCATCCAAACCACCAAAATCAAAACAAGAAGAGATAAACAATATAAAAATACACATGACAAACAAGATGATCAGTATAAGTTTCATGCCTATCAATGGAATTTCTTTTTGTAGCAGATGGACACAATTACAGATCACTACTGGTCAAAACATACGGACACCATAACAAAGGAACCTTAGAGGGCAACCTACTAGTGCCACTTTCCCCAACCAGCAAAACATCTAACTGTAACCTACATGCTTATCCTTATACCTACAGGTATATATATCTGAGGTATATACATTCTATTATACATGTTGAGATATATACATACATTAGTTTGCTTCCTATTGTTATAATAAACACCATGGCCAACATAATTTTGCAAAAAAAAAGGGGTTATTTGGCTCACATGTACCAATCATAGTCTACAACAGACAAAAGTCAACACAAAATTCAAGCACAGCAGGAACCTGGAGGCAGGAATAAAGCAAAAGCCATGGAAGAACATGGCTTACTGACTTGTTCCTCATGGCTTATTTACCCTGCTTCCTTATATAACCCAGAACCACCAGCCCAGGGGGATGTTATTATCCACAGTGGACTGTGCCCTCCCATGTCAACCATTGATCAAGATATTGCCCTGACGGATTTGTAATTTTTTTATTTATTGATTTTATTAAGCTATACATTTTTCTCTGCTCCCCCCCCTTCATCTCCCCTCTCCCACGGGTCCCCATGCTCCCAATTTACTCAAGAGATCTTGTCTTTTTCTATTTCCCATGTAGATTAGATCCACGTATGTCTCTCTTAGGGTCCTCAATGTTGTCTAGGTTCCCTGGGATTATGATTTGTAGGCTAGTTTTCTTTGCTTTATGTCGAAAAACCATTTAGGAGTGAATAGAAATGATATTTGTCTTTGTGGGTCTGGGGTACCTCACTCAATATGATGTTTTCTAGATCCAACCATTTGCCTGCAAATTTCAAGATGTCATTTTTTTCAGTGTGTAGTACTCCATTGTGTAAATGTACATTTTCCTTATCCATTCAAGTTGTTTCCAGGTTCTAGCTATGACAAACAATGCTACTATGAAAATAGTTGAGCACAAGTCCTTGTGGTAAAATTGAGCATCCTTTGGGTATATACCCAGAAGTGGTAATACTGAGCTTTGAAGACGGTTGTTTCGTAATTTTCTGAGAAATCGCCATACTGATATCTAAAGGGCTGTACCAGCTTGCACTCCCACTAGCAATGTAGAAGTGTTCCCTTTACCCCACAACCTCTTTAGCATTAATTGTCATCAGTGTTTTTGATCTTGGCCATTCTTACAGGTGTAAGATGGAATCTCAGAGCCATTTTGATTTGCATTTCTCTGATGACTAAGGATGTTGAACTTTTCCTTAAGTGTCTTTCAGTCATTTTAGATTCCTCTTATTGAGAGTTCTCTGTTTAGTTCTGTACTCCATTTTTTTTAATTGGATTATTTGTTCTTCTGATGATCAATTTCTTGAGTTCTTTGTATATTTTGGAGATCAGCCCTCTGTCTGATGTGGGGTTAGTGAAGATCTTTTCCCATTCTGTAGGCTGTTGTTTTGTCTTGCTGACCGTGTCCTTTGCTTTACAGAAGCTTTTCAGTTTCAGGAGGTCCCATTCATTAATTGTATCTCTCAGGGTCTGTGCTGCCAGGGTTATATTTAGGAACTGATCTTCTATGCCAATGCACTCAAGTGTACTTCCCACTTTCTCTTCTAAGAAGTTCAGTGTGGCTGGTTTTATGTTGAAGTCTCTGATCCATTTGGACTGGAGTTTTGTGCATGGTGATAGATAAGGATCTATTTTCATTCTTCTACATGTTGATATCCAATTATCCGGGCACCATTTGTTAAATACGTTTTCTTTTTTTCCATTTTATATTTTTTGTTTCTTTGTCAAAAAATCAGGTGTTCTTAGTAGGTGTGTGGATTAATATCTGGGTTTTTGATTCAGTTCCATTGGTCATCCTATATTTTTTTATTACAATACCAGGCTGTTTTCAGTACTGTAGCTCTGTAGTAGAGTTTGAAGTCAGGGACTGTGACGCCTCCAGAAGTTCCTTTATCATACAGGATCTGACATAATTGTTGACAGACAATCTGATGGAGGCATTATCCAAGTAGAGGCTCCCTTTTCCCACATGATTCTAGCTTGTGTCAAATAGACAAAAACTAAGAAGCACAGCATCTTAACAATATAATTATTATGAAAAAAAGTAACTAAAACTTAGGGAAAGTTTACTTGAAAGAAATCAAATTCAATCTAGAAATCAAGCTATTCCTAATAATTAAATTTCATAACTAAAAAATGAACCATATCTAAAAATCATCTTTCAACTACATAATGCAGAGAAATATATATTGTTATTAAGTAAATGTTTATTACTTACCTAATAATTTATACAAGTTCAAATGTATTTTTGTTAACATAACACTATTTATTCATTAAATTTATATAGTAAAAAATGCCTGTCATATATCAGGTTGAACTGATACAGAGGTAAACAAACCAAAGTTACCTGCATGGTGATTTTCAGTGGAAAAGAATCAATCTATAATGAAGCCATCTCAGAAAGACAAACAGAGACAACTATAAAATTAAACCCTAGTGAATTTATGTTCTTTAAAAATAAAAAATGGGTAAAGGTACCTGCCACCAAACCTGACCATGTGTGTTCAATCCACAGAACATAAATGGTTAATGGAGAAAACTAACTCCTACAAGTTGTTCTAGAACCACCACATGATTTGCCATGGCATGTGTGTCCTTCACATACAAACAAAATAAAAACATAATATTTAAGTGAAAGATGGAAAACATGCAGAATAATCAAATGGACTAATAGTAATGATCAAAGACAACAGAGGTTCAGTGTGGCTGGCTTTATGTTGAGGTCTCTGATCCATTCTGTTCTGTGACAACAGAACAAAGGACTTCAAAGATCAATTCTTATCAGATGTAGTCTCTCCCCAACCCTACTATTCTCTGTTCCCACACATAAATGCAAAGGCTGGAGATCAAATAAGATATTTGAGTACGTTGGGCAAGCATTCAGCCACTGAACTTCACCCACAACTTTCTTAACAGTGTTCTGAATTACTATAAATTACAATGATTTTATCTGGGAGATATGAATTTCTGTATCTGAAATTTTAATTATGTATTACTTTTTTTTTTAAAGAAAGAATCTCACTATATAGTCCTTTATGGCTTGGCACTGATGATGGAGATCAGGCTGGCTTTGAACTCACAGAGATTAGTCTACTTTTGCCTTCCTAGTTCTGATATGAAAGGTATGTGACAGCACAACAATATTTCCCATATCTGACTATCACATATTACTTCTGTATCTGGTTGACACTTTTGAGCCTCCTTTAAAATCTATCTCAGCAGAACCTACAAATAAAATCTCTGTCTCCCTGGTTAAACATCACAAAGGTTGAATCTTCATTGCAAGCCATAAAGCACTGTGTACATTTTCCATGGTACAGAGATATGATGTTTATCGAAAGGATGATTTTTTTAGCAAATTCATTTCTTTATTGTGTATGTATGCTCACATAAGTGTGCCACATGAAAGCCAGAGGAAAATTTGTGGTAGTTGGTTCTCTCGTTCCCCAAAGTGGATCCCATTGGGGAATTATGATGATGAACAGCAAGATATCTCACTGGATAAAGGCAGTTATTTGCCTCAGAAGTTTGAGGGCCTGAGTTCCATTCCATAGTTCCAACTCCACAAAGTTGTCCTAAGATTACCACACAGAAGCTGTATGGCACATGCATGCTCACTCAAACACAGCCTCAAGTACACACACATATACACTACTAAAGTTTCTTAATAACTGACTAATATACTCAACATATAAGGAAAGTCTTTAAAAAAAAAAAAGGAAAGTCTTACAATCTCACTAAGATATAAAAGAATGAGGGTCTACTAGTACTTTAATAAAATTCAAAATTAAATTTAAAATTTATAATTTCTATGGAGTATCAGAAGGTTCAACACTAGAAATATAAAAGTACTCCTTATCGTCTGCTTACTATGTCAAATATGCACACCAGCACAATTTACTTTTATGACTAATCAGCTACATTTATCCAAAGATTTGTTCCCATTCACAACCAGGCAAGGAATTTAGACAGCTATATTTTTGATTGGTCTTTTTGGTTTGGCTTCGTTTTTGTCAGAATGGGTATTTTATTGTTGTTGTTCTAAGGTTGAGCTTTATTCTGAGATTTTATAGGAGGAGGGGAGAAAAGCAGGAGCTTTTAGATGACTTTTAAACTTTAGATGATCCTTAGCATCAGGTGCATAATGTCAGAACACCAAGTTGGAGATTAAACTGACAGTGTCATGCATGCGATGCAAACATTCCACCAACTGAGCTACGCCTCTAACTGCAGGTTAAGGTTTTTATCTAATGCATAAAATATCAAAAAAGAAAAACTAATTGTGATGTTTTTAAAATACATCCATAAATTCTTTAATAGTTTTTTCTTCAAGAAAAGAAACTTTGTTGGGTGTGGTAGCATATACCTTTAATCCCAGAACTTAGGAGACTTAGACAGGAGGACCACAAATTCATTTTCAGTTTAGGCTTTACAGTGACAGCATATCTCCTTGTCCCCAAAAAAGTAAAAATTCGGGCTGGAGAGATGGCTCAACGGTTAAGAGCATTGCCTGCTTCTCCAAAGGTCCTGAACCACATGGTGGCTCACAACCATCTGAAATGAGATCTGATGCCCTCTTCTGGCCTGCAGGCACACAGACAGAATATTGTATGCATAATAAATAAATAAATTTAAAAAAAAAAGTAAAAATTCATTCTCCTCCCCATTCAGTATAAGCTGCACCTATTGAATTTCTCTGGAGGAAGCCAATTGCCACTATCTGAGCATTCAAGAAGACTGTCAATGAGGAAGCAGAAAGAATGTAGGATCAGGAAAATGGAGAAGAAATAAAGACATGACATCCAGTATTCAGGATATACCCATTTTAATTGTTAACTCACAGCACCCGTGACTAGCAACTCTGCGTCTGCACAGTATTAGACCTTTCAGCTGCCAGTCAAAGATGGGGGAATCTATTGGTTAATGAAGGATTTTGGAAAAAGGGCATCATTACATTCAAATGTATAACCACAGGTGAGCCTATCGGACTCCACTGTTTATTTATAACACTATGATTTCTCAGACAACCCTGATTAAACTCAGCAGGTCAAAAAACAAAACAAAAAGGCATGAACATGGGAAAGGGACCTAAAGGAGGAAAGGAGAACGAAATGGGTGTTAGGAAGATATGAGGGTAGTGGATAAGGTACCAGAATACATTAAATACACGCATGAAATTGTCAAAGAATAAACCTAATAAAAAGCAAATATTAAACTCTAAAGGTACATATACATGCAAAAGTATTTAAGAGAAAAAGAACAACGTCTACAATGTACAATGAAGTGTATTTTTAAATATGTGAGTGAAGGCAGGTGTGGCAGCTCATGCCTTTAACCCCAGCACTCAGGAGGCAGAGAAAAAAAGGATCTCTCTTAGTTTAACAGCAGCTTGGTCTACAAGGCAAGTTCCAGGACAACCAGGGCTACACACACACACACATAAATAAAATAAAATAAAATAAAATAAAATAAAATAAAATAAAATAAAATAAAATAAAAACTTGTAAAGTTTCCCTTAAAGGACAAGCAATAAGGACTTTAGCGTCATAGAAGGAGCTCACCTGGGAAAAATCTTTTAGCCACGTTCCCAAGCAACAGCACTTCCAGTCAACAACTAACAATAAGCTTCAAAACACCCCAAGCTAAAATCACTTGTCCACATATCTACATGACTCCTAGGCTCCAGACTTTTATAAATGTGAACTACCTGAAAAGGTTACATTTTGAGAATTTGGTATATATCCATAGATAACTAATATGTACCTTTCTATTCATTCAAAGTTTTCCTTTTGAAATTGTTAATGCTCATGAAATTTTAGTCTTAAAAAATTATGAATATTTTGTCCAATAAAACTAAAGACAATTCAAATAAAGAGAATTCAAAATGACAACTAAAAGGAAAAACTATTTCTAGATTATGTGATAATAATGATGATGTGAAATAAAATGTGGGACTTCTTAGAAGTAAATGAATGTGAATAGGCCATTTGAGAAACAGAAACCAGAGATAAAAGAGGTTCCTACTTTTCTTTCTTCTTTCTTTCCTTATTTGTTTTTTTGTTGGTTGGTTGGTTTTTTGTAGACAGGGTTTCTGAGTGTAGCTTTGGAGCCTGTCCTGAAATTCATTTTGTAGACCAGGCTGGCCTCAAACTCACAGATACACCCGCCTCTGCCTTCCAAGTGCTGAGATTAAAGGTATGCATCACCATGGCCCAGCTTTTAATTATAAGCTTCTCTATCTACTCGGCTTCCTGCCATACTCACATACCTCTTTGGAAAAAATACAAATAAAAATTCAATTGACTCACTTGCTACTGTTAGCCAGCTGCCTGAACTCCTTCACAGTCATGGCTTTTTTCTGGATGTTGTATTGAGTAAACAGTCCCGACTGCCCTGTGACCATCTGCTGAATTGGTGCTGGGATAAGCAAATTATCAATATCATCATAGCATTGCCTCGGCTTCCACTCCTTAGGAGGAATCACCTAAAAACAAAACAAAATATTAACCTGAAACTATTCAAAACTAAATATTACACATCTTTTATTTTTCAGAAAAACATAATTTAACATTTTCTCAACACCTCTTAAACAAAAGTACTTTTAAAACTCATGAAGACTTTGTAGTAAGGAAATATGATTCTTAACAAAATTCACTGAATACTCACTACACTCAAAACTATACTTGTATTACCTCATTTTCAGTGGTACTATTAACAACTGATTTTAATTTATAAGATTTTAAAACATACAGAAAGGCTGAGGGTGAAAGAGTTCATGACAGAGAGGCTAGGATGTTAGCTGAAACACTATGACACCAAAACGAAACCACTGTGCCACCTCTCAACAGAAGTTGATATGTTGATGGTCCTCAAAGAAGTTCATCTTTACTAAATTTTATCTAAGTGTCTCTTTTTTATGTGATTTTATGTGATACATATCACTAAATATTTGCTTGGTCAATATTTCCTCTTTAGAACTCTTTTGCAATATAGCATATAACAGGGTTGCTGTAGTCATTCAGAGGAACTTCCACGTCTGGTGTCTTGCATGGACAAAGACAAACTGAAAGCTTTATCCCTTCTGAATGTGAGAGGCCTAAGGTTGGATGCTAGCCTGCGTATTTTACAGGGACCCTGTGTCTTCCCCTTTCCACTATTGGTTTTATTTAAATACCAACCCCTGTGCCTTCCCAAAGGTTCGAGATATTTTCTATAATGTCTTCTGGTAACAAGAAGCAGTACCACAGGGAGGTTGCTTTCACTTTCTTTGCCTATGTCCATCCAACTCCCCTTCACTGTCAAACAACATGGTTGCAAATTGCTGTGGGATCCTGTACACTGTGAATATGTTGCTCTCATTGGTTGATAAACAAAACTGCTTTGGTATATGGCAAGGCAGGATGGCGCTAGGCAAGAAATCCAATTAGAGATACAGGAGAAGAGCGAAATCTAAGAGATACCAGCCAGCTGCCAAGGAGGCAAGACAGGTAAAAAATGATGTAACAAGGCATGAAACACATGGTAAAGCATAGATACGAAATATGTGTTAATTTAAATGTAAGAGTTAGCTAATAATAAACCTGAGCCAGCAGCCAAAGATTTATAAGTATTATTAAGCCTCTGAGTGGCTATTTGGGAACTGGCAGGAGGGAAAGAAACCTCAGTTTACAGCAAACTAATAAATGTCTAAAAGCCAATTATCTGTGAAGATGAGGAAAAGCTTGATTTATAGTCTTTGCCTACTTCCATGGTATGCCTCTTCCAACAAGGGCAGTACTTTTAGTTTTGTTTTGTTTTTCTCGTGTTTTCAGACAAGTTCTCATGCAACCCAAAACCACCCTTGAATTTGCTATAAAGTTAAAAATGACCTGGAACTCCTGTTGTTGCCTCCTAAATGCTGGAATTACATGCATGCACCAGCATACTTAGAAAACTTTTAAAGTATTTTAAAATTGAAAGAAAATGAAAATGAATTATTAGAAGCCAAACCAAAGAGGACTTACTAACCCAGGAATAAGAAGCGGAATGTTGCTAGCACCTCTTCCAAATAGGTCTATTTTTATTTAAGAGGTAATGACTATGGAATTTATTGATAATAAAATTTAGTTTTGTATGTGGCCATGTACTCTTAAATACTAGGCTTTTATTTAGTATATGTAGCATCCGTATATTTTTGTTTGTGCATATGCATTAGGATACACATGCATGTGTATGTAGAGACCAGAGAATGATATCAAATGTCTTCCTCTATTCCTGTCTACCTTATTTTATTTTATTTTGAGACAGAGTCTCTCACTGAGCCCAGAGTTTTTCTCTTCACCCTCTGAAGACACTTGAAAATAACACAGCATATAATCACACATATATAAACACAAACATGAATACAAATAAATCTTAAAAGAATAAGAAATAAGAAGTATGCACAAAGCCTGGGGTTCTGCCTCCAGTAACACACACACCTGACATGGTAGTAAATGCCTATAGATAGTAGAAGCATTCTTGGTTAAAAAGCAAGGTCAAGGCCAGCCTGGAATACAAGGGACTATGTCTCAAAAAAAAAAAAGAAAAGAAAAGAAAAACCATAAACAATAGGGGCTTGAGCCAGGCGGTGGTGGCGCACGCCTTCAATCCCAGCATTTGAGAGGCAGAGGCAGGCGAATCTCTGTGAGTTCAAGACCAGCCTGGTCTGCAAGAGCTAGTTCCAGGACAGGCTCCAAACCACAGAGAAACCCTGTCTTGAAAAACCAAAAAAAAGAAGAAGAAGAAGAAGAAGAAGAAGAAGAAGAAGAAGAAGAAGAAGAAGAAGAAGAAGAAGAAGAAGAAGAAGAAGACGGAGGGGGAGGGGGAGGGGGAGGGGAGGGGAGGGGAGAGGGGAGGAGGAGGAGGAGGGGGAAGGGGGAGAGGGGAAGGGGGAGAAGGAGAAGGAGAAGGAGAAGGAGAAGGAGAAGGAGAAGGAGAAGGAGAAGGAGAAGGAGAAGAAGAAGAAGAAGAAGAAGAAGAAGAAGAAGAAGAAGAAGAAGAAGAAGAAGAAGAAGAAGAAGAAGAAGAGAGGCTTGAGAAATAGCTCAGGTTACGGCCCCATCATCCAATAGCAGGCCAAAACTTCCTGTAACTTAAGTTTCAGGGATTTAATGCCCTCCTTTGGCCTCTGAGGTCTCCTACACACAAGTGGTCCACATATACTCAAGCCACTACCTGAGTTTCATCCCTGGAATTCTTGATGGGAAGAGAAAAATGACTTCTAAAGGTTGTCTAACCTCTGCATACACCAACACTCACATACACACACACACACACACAAATACACACTCTTATGTAATCATAAAACAAAATAATAAAATGATTATCTCAAAAAATAAAAATAAGTATGCCAGGCATGGTAGTGCATGCAAATAATCCCAGCAGAGGCAGGTGATTCTCTGTGAGTTTGAGGCCAGAGTGGTCTACAATCCTGGACAGCCAAGGCTATTATACAGAAAAAACCTGTCTTGGGGTGGGGTTGGGAAAATAAATTTAAAAATAAAAACGTAATTGGTTCCTAGGAATATTTAAATATTTATACTTTTCTTAAAAGTTTTTTTTTTTTTTTGGTTTTTCAAGACAGGGTTTCTCTGTGGCTTTGTTTGGAGCTTGTCCTGGAACTAGCTCTTGTAGACCAGGCTGGTCTCGAACTCACAGAGATCCGCCTGCCTCTGCCTCCCGAGTGCTGGGATTAAAGGCGTGCACCACCACTGCCCGGCAAAAGTTTATTTTTTAATATTTATTTCATTTTATGGGTGTGTATTACCTGCATGTATGTATGTGTACCACATGAATGTCTGATGTCCTTGGGGTTATGAAGCATTGTACACTATCATGGGTATCCTGGGAACTAAACCAGGTCCTCTGCAAGAACAGCAAGTGCTCTTACTCACTAAAACACCTCTCTAGGCCCCCACGAATATTCTGAAACAAATTTCTAAAGATAGAACAGAGCATAAAATAAAATCATTACAAATTTAAGCCTATCAGTAAGATCTCTATAAATTTGAGGTCAGCCTGGTCTATATCATGAGTTCTAGGCCAGTTGAGTATACATAATAAGACTCCGCACTAAATAGAAAAAATAAATAAATGGAAGGAAGGAAGGAAGACAGAAAAAAACAAAGCCTGTAACAAACATTTTCTTTTGAACTAATTTTAAATTTTATCTTATTTTAGTTTATTGATGTGCATGGGGAAAGGACAGTGGCATACAAACAGAGATGAGAAGAGAACTTTCAGGAGCTGGTTCTTTCCCTCCACTACTGGTGGGATCCAGAGACTGAAGAAGAATCAGTAGGTAATCAGGTTCATGAGGGAAGTGCTTTACCTATTGAGCTCACACACCAATTCCATTTTAAATCTTTAAGTATTAAATTACTTCACATAATTAGAAATCAAGTACAAAATATCTGGTTATTAAACAATTTCAAAGTTAACACCTTTACATTTAATGAGTTAAAGTAAAAGAAACCTATTCTGCTGTATTTCTATAAACTGTATATATTCACCTTCCTAAGTATACCAAATCAGAATATACATTTATATCACTGCTTACCCAAACCCAGACATTTCCAGCTAAAATATGTATGTCTACTATATATGTTGAAGCCAGATGCTGTCTACAAACTGTCAAAGGAAGAACAATGCTTCTTCAATCTTCATCTTGCAGCTACAAACGGATATATGTGTACTCTCTGGTGTTTATGAAACACACAGTGTGTATAACATTCTCTAGTGCAACCTATGTACAGAAGTACTACAGGGACAAATGTCACATATTTCACATATCTTTAGAAGTTCATCATGATACTCCTACAATAAAACATTTTATACTTAAGGAGATTTTCAATTTCTCAACTTGAAAATCAAGTGTGCAGACAATCAAAGTTATTTGATACCAGTGCTATGCATGGTATCATGCCAGTACCCCGACTGCTGGAATAATGAGGAATAATTAAAAGTTAAAGTCAGCCAATGTTATATAACAGAAATTTAACAAAAACAAAACAAAACAAACAAACAAACAAAAAAGGTGGGACTAAAGAGATGGCTCAGTGGTAAAGAGCACCAACTGCTCTTCCAGAGGATCCAAAGTTCCCACTTGGTAACTCATAACTGTCTACAATTCCAGTTCCAGGGGAACATGGCAAAACACCAACGCACATTAACAACAATAACAACAACAACAAAAATGTAATTCTAAATCTAAAAAGTGTTAATTAGAGAAAAAACAAAATTACATGTCTGAAATCAAAATCACTACTATTGGAAGTACTCAGCTATTGCTTTCAAATAGTTAAGGTGAATCCATTTAATGTTGTTAAAAATACATTAAGAGGGCTGGAGAGATGGCTCAGCGGTTAAGAGCATTGCCTGCTCTTCCAGAGGTCCTGAGTTCAATTCCAGCAACCACATGGTGGCTCACAACCATCTGTAATGACATCTGGCCTGCTCTCTTCTGGCCTGCAGACATACATGAACATAAAATATTATATAGATAATAAATGAATAAATATTAAAAAAAAATACATTAAGAAAGAACCTCAGTGTGCCTTTGTCCCCCAGGGTAAGGCTCAAAGAAAAACATGTACATCTGTATAATCTGGTTTTTTTTTTTTTTGGTTTTTCGAGACAGGGTTTCTCTGTAGCTTTTGGAGCCTGTCCTGGAACTCCCTTTGTAGACCAGGCTGGCCTCGAACTCACAGAGATCCGCCTGCCTCTGCCTCCCAAGTGCTGGGATTAAAGGCGTGCGTCACCACCGCCCGGTATAATCTGGTTTTTTATCATGTAATTTGGTTTATTGACGTTTTGTTCACTTCAAATTAATCCAACCTCCAGAACAAGAATGAGACTAGGCTAAACATAATTTATGTGAAAATAAAAATACGGCAGAAATGATTTAAAAAAGCAGTTCAACTCTCATCCTAGTATAATGTAACATTATTATAAAACTCTGTTAATGAGCCTCAGGCTGAGGGAGGTATACACAGGGCTCAGGTGTGTTTGTAATTCTAATTAACTTTATTCTGTTACATGCTGTCAGAAGCTTCATAGGTGTACTCAGTATGCCTGCTGCTCCCTTATAAGGGTCGCTGCTATTTCCTCTTCCTTACTAAACATGTCACCTTACTACTGAACAGTATACTAATCTCAGCTGACCAAGGGATGTTTTAAGTAACAAAAAGAGAGAAAACAAAACAAAGGGCTTCATTAAAAAGTCAAATAACGAACACAGTGTGGTGACACACAAACCTAGCATAATTTCAATGAAATGGGTCAGCCTACCAAAAGGCTCTGCCAGTCTAAAGCATTTATATAATAACTGTCTATAGAAAAACAAATCACAAACAATATCTATACATTAACAAACTGACCTGCAATTAAAACAAAGAAGTACTCTAGGAAGAGTTTCCGATTAAGATATGTTGTGTATTATTAATTTAACTATATAAAGATGTGTTACATTTGTTTACATTGTATTTGTTTAACAATGTAAAGGTGTTGTCTTGTCTGGCTAAGGCACTTGATTCATCTAATAAGAAGCTAAATGGCCAATAGCTAGGCAGAAAAGGGATAGGCAGAGTTGGTGGGCTGAGAGAAGGAGGAGAGAAAAGAGAATGAGAGAGAAAAAAAGAGGAAGATATCCAGGGCCAGTCACTAGCCAGCAAGATACAGATTAGCACATACAGAATTTTAGATGAAGAGAAACAGGTTAAATTAAGTTATAAGAGCTAGCAAGAAATGAGCCTAAGCTAAGGCCAAGCATTTATAAATAATAAGAAGTCTCCATGTCATGATCTGGGAGCTGGTTGGTGACCTAAAAGAAAGCCTGCTACACAGATACATTTTCATTATATTCTGGAAGGCTACATCTCCTGAGACAGTAGCTCCTTCAAAGCTCTAAATATAATTTATGATCTAAACCTGCAACATAGTCTTTAGCACCGTGATGAACATTCCTATGACTCTAAGCACATTATTTATAATTATTTTTTAAAGATATAATTCCATATCTTTAAGAACATCTTCACAGATCATTTTTCGTTTTAACTATTCTAAGCTACCAAGAGCTCCAGATAAGCACACTATTCCTGGTAAGACTTCTTGTGGACATTTGCCCTGAACACCAAACTCATTTTTACATAGAAGCCAGTTATTCAGACATTGTCTCAACTCAACACAACAAAAGAACACTACAAGAAAACATTTATTACATCTTCCTTCCCAACTTTAATGGTTAACATTGACTGCCAACTTGACAGAAATCACCCAGGAGACTGACCTAGATTGTGTCCCTAGATTGGGACTACAGAGATGTGAAGTCCCACCTCAAATGTGGCTCAGATTTTGAACTATACAAAAAGTAGAAAACAACCTGAACAACAATATTCATCTCTCCCTGCTTCCATAATGTAGATGCAATGTGACCAGCTGCCTGATGTCCAGGCCACCATGATGAACAGTATCCTAAAACTGAGCCAAAATAAACCATTCATTCATGAAAATGTTTTGTCAGACTAAGCATAACTGTAAGCCCATCACTTCTCATTGCAGGAAGAATAAACCCCTGATGAACTTGGTGGGATGTGGTCCCAAAACTTAGCAAGTTTGAATCCAACCTTGGTTATCTGTTGTGGAATATTATTTTGTGGTACTTTACATTTGTTTATGTTGTGGAACATTTGTTTAATGATGCAAAGATGTATTGCATTGTTTTATGTTGCATTTCTTTAACTCTGTGAAAATGTGTTACTTTGCCTGTCTAAAACACCTGATTTATGATCTAATTAACAGCTGAAGGGCAAATAGCAAGACAGGAGAAAGCATAGATAGCACTGGCAGTCAGAATAAATAGAAGGAGAAAAAGCAGGACCAGAAAACAAAAAAGATCAAGGAGCAAGAAAAAAGGGCTAGTTACACAGCCAAACACAGAATAAGAAGGAAAGAAAAGATATACAGAAATAGAAAAAAAGCAAAAGCCCAGAGTCAAAAGGTAGATGGGATAATTTAAGTTACGACAAGATGGCTAGAAATAAGCCAAGCTAGGGCAAAGCATTTATAAGAAAGAATAAGACTTTGTGTATTTATTTATTTGGTAGCTGGGTGGAATGTCCCCAAAAGAGCCAAAAAGAGCAAAGAGTAAGAACAAGTTACAACAGAAGTGAGCTACAGAAATGGATCGCTAAGACCACTTGCTGCTCAATGATGGATGACCAGAATTCTGATTCTAGGACCCATATTGGGTAGCTGATAACACTCATAACTCCAACTCCAAATGATCCAAAGTTCTTTGTAGCTTACATAGCCAGTTTGTGGAAGTCGGAGGACAACCTAGGATGTGTATCCTCACCTCCTACCTCTACCCTTTTGACATGGTGGTCTTCTATGACAGGCTAGATGGCCCACAAGCTTTTGAGGATCTTCCTGTCTTTATTTGCCACAAGAGGGCTGGGATTACAATAGATATCCTACTGGGTTCTGGGGACTGAACTTAGGTCCTCACAACTTAGGTGGCAAATGTTTTACTGACTGAGCCACGTCCCCAGCCTAGAGTCTTTTACTCTTAATATTTTTATCTCTGAAATAGAACCTTTATGGAGGCAAAGACTTGGTCCACTCTGTCTGTGTGCCCTCCACCAACACACTCTGGTACACAACAAGCACTTCACACTTGAACAAACAAAATAGCTAAGGTCTAGTGATATAGCTCAGTGGTAAAAACATTTGCTATAGAAGCCTGACAATCAAGACTGAACTACATCAAGGTAGCAAGAGAAAACCAACTCTAAAGTTGTCCTCAGCCTCCATAGATGGGTTGTGGTATATGTCAGTCCCAAACATCATACACCCACACCACATAAAGTTTGATGTTTTAAAAAAATAGGTAAAAAGGCAACTTGATAAAGAACACAGACTATGGTTGCCCAGGGGTGCAGTGATACTAGGAAACTGAAAATGACTATTTAAAATATATAGTTTCTGTTTGTGATGATGATAGAGTGGCTACCACTACACATCTAAGCGAATAAACAAACGAGAAACACTGAATTACAAACTATAAATGAAGACACTGTATCTTACGTAAGTTACACTTCTACAAATTGTTGTTGTTTTAAAGTGAGACAGGCATGGTAGGCAAGACTTATAATCCCATCATTTGGGAGACCATGAAAAGATGGTCATGATTCAAAACAGTAAAACAAATAAAAAGAAAAAGTAGAAGCGAGGAATGGAATACAGAGAGAGGGAATCACCTTAACCTTCAATTTAATAGACGTTTTCAATGAGAAATGGATGAAAACTGATACATTCACACCTCTGGAAGCCTTGTTTTAAAAAAAGAAAGAAAAAGAGACAGAGGCAGAGACAGAGACAGAGAGAGAGAGAGAGAGAGAGAGAGAGAGAGAGAGAGAGAGAGAAGATAAGGAAGAGGAGGAGGAAGAGGAAAAGAAACCACTATATAAGACACCCTAGCATAAAAAAAATCCAAAGAAAAGTAAGATAAATAAATATTCTTTAAGAAAATTAAGTGTTCCAGTTGGATTAACAAGCATAGCAGACACATTCCACTGAAAGAAACAAATAACAACAACAAAACTAAAAATATAATTTAAACTCAAATGATACTTTTTTTGTGACTAGTCTGAGTAATCACCTTCGCAAGACCTGCTCGGTGAGCTCCTTTAGACTCCATGTATGCGAGGTATTTGTTGAATTCCCGGAACTCCTCCATGGAAGGTCTGAAGGTCATTATCTTACAGCTGGGATTCAGAGGACTCTCCACCTCCACCATCTCCATGATGGCTACAGACGTCTCTGCAGAGAAAATGTGACTATTAACAATGAATTACTGAAGCTGGGCTTACCAGTGGCCTTCACCAGCATAGCATGTGTCTCCAAAGGAAAAGGAACTCTTCTTTCGTTGTTGTCCATTCCTTCCCACCTCTCTGAGACTTTCAGGTCTTTTCCTGGCCTCAGGTGGCTTCCAGACATGTTCCTATCCTGGGTATAGAATCACAGACTTGACTATACTGCTGACCTCCATGAAACCTTTCCAAGCAAAAATGAATTTTCTGGAAGTGCAGTCTCTCACAGATGTACAGGTTTCACTATCTTACACATGCACATATATAAAGGCCTAGGATGTACACTGCACGGAAAATGTTCAACATACCTAGCACAGAGCTGAAGGATGCTTTCCTCCACTTTATATAGCATACTTTTCTGTGGTAATTTACAAACCAATCACATAACAAAACCACTAGAAACTAGGCTAAAGTACTGAGGACAGAAAATAGGAATAGGAGCACCAGAGGACCTTATTCCACTAAGAAGGGACATTTATTGTGAAAAAATTAAGTCCTGAATTTAAACTCCAGCATCCATGTTAAAAGTCAAACATGGCATGTTTTGTAACCCCAGCATTGTGGGAGAAGGCAGGGATAGAAGGATCAAAGGATTTACTGGCTGCTAGCCTAACTCCAGGTTCAGCTAAGAGATCCTGTTTCAAGGAAATAAGGTGGAATTTAATATCGCAAGACACCTGATATCCTCCTATCTGGTCCCTTTATTTGTATAGTCACACAAACTCCTACAAACACCACATGCATATAAATACATAACACACACAATAAAAAAATAATTAATCGCAAGACTTTCATTTTATATAGCAAACTTATAATTCTTTAGGAGTCCTTGCAAAACAATCATGGACTCTTCTCAGGCATCCACAGAATATTGGACCCTCCCCACAGTAAATCAGAATTCAAAGATATTCAAATCGGTCACATAAAGTTGCTTACTGCTTGCATATAACCTACATACATCTTTTCTACTCTTTAAATTATTTCTAATACTATCTAATATAATGTAAAGGCTAAATGACTAAAGCAACTTGGAGAGAAAAAGATTTATTTGGCCTATACTTCCATATCACAATTCATCATCAAATGAAGTCAGGATAGTATTTCAAACAGGGAAGGAACCAGAGGCAGGAGCTGAAGCAGAAGCCATTGAGGAGTTCAGCCTGCATTTTTATAGAACCATGGACGACCAGCTCAGTCACGACAACAATGACAATGGGCTGGGCCCTCTGCCATCAATCACTAATTGAGAAATACCCCACAGGGTTGCCTACAGCCAACCTTATGGAGACATTTTCTTGAGGCTCACTCCTTTAGCCTGTGTCAAGTTGATATAGAACTTTCCAGCATAGGGAATAAACTTAAATGCTAATACAATTTTTCTTTTTGAGACCTCTAATAAAACCCTGACTGGCCTTGAATTTGTTATGTAGTTGAAAATGACCTTGATCATCTGATCCATATGCCTACACCTCCCACACTGTAGGATTAAAGGCGCTTGTGCACACAAGGTTTATGTAGTGATAGGAAACAAACACAAAGCCTCTAGGCAAATACTCCATCAACTAAGCTACATCCTTAGTCAGATGTAATTTTTTACAAGCCCTTGGTTGTTTCAATTCATTAATCCAGAAATCTCAAATACAGAAAGCCAAATGTACTTTACCCTCTAACAGTATTTAACCTAACCTTCTCAAACAAGCTAAACTCTTTGTGACTTTAAATATTCCTCCCCTTGAAGAAGCCTGTCTGCTTCCTACTTTTGGTAATACAGCACTGTCCAATATAGGACTCAATGGGCCACCCCCTGCTCCATCTCCTCTTCTCCCAATGCTGGCACTTTCCCACTAGCCATTGAGCCATCAAGTCCTGAAAAGAAAGGCATGCTGGAAATATCAGTAGACTGGAGAGAAAGCTCAGAAGTTAACAGCACTTGCTACTCTTACATAGGACCCTGGTTCAAGTCCCAGCCCCCACACAGTGACTAACAACCATCTGTAGGAATGTATGTGATATTTACACACACACACACACACACACATATATATATATATACACACACACACATACCCCCCACTTATATATACTCTTACAAATGAAATAAATCAGAAAAAAAGAAGTGTCAAATATTAAAAGAGTCTTTACATAAAATGGCACATTTGGGAAAAGGAAAACAATTGTTCTAAACAAGAGAAAAGTTACTCAGAAAACAGATTAGCCAAGGGTGATAGAATACACCTATAATCTTGGTACTTGAAAGGCAGGCAGAGAGGCAAGAGGATTCACACTTCAAAAGTCAGCCTGTTTTATATACCAAACTCTAGGTGAGGCAGCTACACAGTCCTATCTCAAAAACTAAAAGCAAAACAACAAGACTCATTTGCTTCACTAGCAATAAATAAATAAATAAATAAATAAATAAATAAATAAATAAATGAATAAATAAATAACAGCAGAAAACTCCAAGCAGCCTACAAAATATTTGTGTCAAAACATACTTGGTACATGAAATGAAACATTCCTTTTCTTTTGACCAAAGCCTTGGTATTTCTCTGAGCAGAGGAAGCAGTCACTGAAGAAATTGGAAATGCAGCTAGTCATTCAACAAACAATGACTGAATTACTAACTTTAGTTCCATAAGCATTCAGAGTACAGAACAGTCCTGTCACTAATGAAATAACATACACAATAAGTAAATAATGTTAATGCAAAAAAATGCACATCTCATTTTAAGAAAAGAAAAAAGAAGCAGTTTTCATCCTAAAAAGAATAAGAGAGAGCAAGAGAGTTTATTCTGAAGCAATTTTGACTGATTTGTTTCCCAGGGAAGCACAGATTTAAGTTACTCCAAATTCCATGGTCTAACATGGAAGCAGTTTCATGGAGTCTTATAGTTTTACAGAACAAAGAATTATAAATCAAGGCAATTTGAAAACAAATTGGTGGGATTTGCTAACATTCTTATCCATTGATTAGAGGAAACTAAGTTAACAGATTCCAAAAGGTTTTTAATTACTAGTGACAAGATGTTAGTTCTGGTACAAATGGCTACTGGGTGCAGAGGACTCCACAATAAGGTAGCTGCTACCCTCTAGACCTGCAACATTCCAACCTCTCTACAGCATTGAAATTCTAATCAGTCAGTCTCTGCAGACAAAGCTGCTTTTCAGGCTTTCTGATTTACAATAGTTAAGTACTAAGAAGATGCCTAGAAGGATAGTTCCTGTCTCAAAGGAGGAAAAAGAAGGCGGTTCAGAAAAATAAAACTCAGGAGATGCCTGAAAAAGAGAAATAAATAGGTATGTATATGGAAGATAGCTATTTCAGGCAAAGAAGAGTCTCTTTAGGCTCTTTTCTTTAAGAGATAGTAAGGAGGCAAATATAATTAAAAGCAAGACAGAGAGGGTGAAAAAGAAAAGACTAGAAAAGGAAATTTGCAGTTTATCTTAGAATGCCAGGAACTAATTTTGGACTTCTTCCCTTTAACCTTTGCAGTTCCCAAACTCAAACGTCTTTTCATACCATTCACTGAGTAACAGCTCTCGAAGGTTACCTATTCGGGGAAAAGTGAGGCAGAAAAGTGATCTCGGTCACATTTTGATTTCTTATTACTGTATAAGAAAAAAGAATGAAAGAAAAAAAAGAAGTGAAATAAAGAGAGGCTGAAGGAGGGGGAGCACAAAGGAGGCAATTTATCAAAGTCCAGGTGAGGCAGAATAAAGGCTTGTATACATGGTGGGCAGTGAGATGCAAGTAGGTTGCCTATTAGAAACAATCTGAAGAAAATTCCATGACAAAAAGGAAAAAGGAATGAAAGTCAACATTTCTGAACTGCAGCTGCAGATGTAGCTCAATGAGGTAAGATACTTGCCTAGCATGTACCAGGATTGAGCCCCAGCACTGGTTAGGGAGCCGGGCGGGTTGGGGGTGAAGGGAGTAGCTCTGGACATTAGCAATAATTCCAACACCTAAAATCCGAGCATTCTGGAGGCTGAGGCAGGACAATCATCAATTCAAGACCACCTAGAGCTGTAGAGCAAAACCACGCCTGGAAAAAAAACAAAACCAATGGAGAGGGGTACAAGTACGGTAGGACATTCCTATATTCCCTGCACTAGGGAAAATGAGGCAGGAAAATCACAAGTTCAAGATCAGCCCGAGATACACAGAGTTCAAGATCAATATGAACAATAAGACCCTGTCTTCGAAAAACTGGAGAAAGAGAAAAGGGCCAGGTCTATAAACTCACCTACTCTGGAGACTTAAGCAGGAGTTGGAGGCTACCTAGTTAGTGGGCTATATATAGTGAGTGCCACAGTACCCTGGGTCACACAGAAGACAAAACCCTGGCACAAATTGCTTCAACATAAGAATATAAAATTTGGGGTAATCAAAATCTGTGGTCACTCAAAATGGCTCCAGAATAAACTACCTCTTATTCCCTTTAAAATGAAAGTTGTGGGGTTTTGCCTCGACGGCATCCCATATCCAATAAATACTTTAGAACAATGTACATATTACTTTTGTTAATACATATAGAATATACCACCCAGCAAAAATTAACAGTACAAATAATGGGCCTTTATCCCATTTGCAGTCACTACTGCAAAATCTCATATATATTAATCAATAGATTCATCCAAATAAAAGAAGGTATTTGACATATACTTCACTCTTAGATGCTAAATTCTGTTCTCTAACAATTAGTTTAATTTCATTATCAAAAAATTTCATGTAAACAACTAATAGTAATCTCATGATACCATGAGATACCCTAAGAAACTCTAGAAGACATGAGACTCAAAAAAAATTTTTTTAATTTAAGGCTGAACTAAAATATCATCAAATTTATTAAAAGTTATAGGAAGTAAAATTGAATAAACAAACAAAAAAAGAGGATGGAAAGATGGCTCAGTAGTTAAGAGTACTGACTGCTCTCCCAGACAGCCCGGGTTCAATTCCCAGCACCCACACAGAAATTCATGACTATTAACTCCACTTCCAGGGAATCTGACACCCTCACACAGACATTCAGGCAGGTAAAAAACCAATGTACATGAAATAAAAACAAATAATTTTTTAATTAAAAAAAGAAAAACTAATAGTGATGACACACCCAAACCACTACCCTGTGACAAGGTCTGGCCACATAACCCACATAACACTGTACTTGAGATTCTTCTGATTTAGCCTACCCAAGTGCTGAGATTACAGGATAAGACAGCCATCCTACACATCAGCTCTGAAGGCTTTTTTTTTTCCTCCTTTTATTTCCTAGACTTTCTAAAAGACATGAATTTTTATTATGTCTATTATTATATATATTAAAATATATTTATTATTTTATGGATTTTAAATGCACACAGAGCAACAATTTACCAATCACTTCATTACCAAAAGTAATAACCACTATTAATGGCTATGGGGAAGGAAGAAAACAGAATAACTGTTTAAGGCTTTAACAAACCTACTTCATGGTAAATGTGCAGGATTAAAGAGAAATTGACTTAAAGAGACAACTCCAACTGAACAGTTGGCTTCTTTTCTTTTGTTTTTGTAGCCCAGGCAGTCCCTGAGATAAATCTAATTTGAGCTGTAACTCCTGATCCTCCTGTCTCTAGAAACTCATGGTTGGGATTACAGAAAGGGGGTGAGGTAGTTAAATTGAATAAACAGTGAAGTATAAAACAGAGTAGCACTGAAATCAAAAGGAGTAAGAACAAAGTATCAAACTCTCCTTAGAAGTAAGGAAACAGATGAGTGTAATGAGAAATGACCAGGTGATCAAAACCACAGGCTGGTTCTACAGTGAAGAAAGGTTAGAAGGTGGAGCAAGGAGGATAAACTTCTTAAAGGGATTATTCTGACTGCATGGATGGGATTAAACCCAGCTAGCATGGAATATGAAAGGCAATGCCTTTTCAGTGTGTCAGTTAATTTCAAGAGGCTTTGGAAGCTGGGTGATTGAAAAATAAAATGAGTTATCGCATTGAGTCTGTCTAACTCTAATTAAACATCAAACATGAAGGAAATTATGAATTATGTGTCAACTCCCTGTCCAGACTGTTCTTGTTAATCTTGTTTCATTGAACACTAGTATTTTAAATTTATATTTAGGATGCACAACATTCTCTATAGCCGTAAAAACAAAGATACTCATTGCATGTATAAGGCCCTAGGTTCTATCCCCAATATACAAAAAAGGAAAAGGGGGGGGGGAGACTTTACACACAATCAAATGAGAAACAGCAGTGAGAGGAGAAAGGAAAGGTGGCACAAGTCTTTAACCCCAGCACTCTGAAAGGAGAGGCAAACAGTTCTCCCGGAAATCCAGGCCAGCCTGGTGGACACTGTGAGTTTCAGATACCAGAACTACAAAGTGAGACCTGTCCCCCCAAAATAAATAAATAAACAGCAGAATTGAGGCAGATTGATTCTCAGCTTCCTGAGGATCATCCACACTTAATTCTATAATGGCTATACCAGTTTGCACTCCCACTAGAATGAATAATCCATTCCTGTCAGCATGTGTTGTCATTTTACTGATCTTGGCTATTCGGGTTGAGTTAAGATGAAATATCCAAGTAGTTTTAATTTGCATTTTCTTATGAAGATGTGTTTTCGTTCTTCTACAAGCAGTCATTCGGTCTAAACAGCACCATGGTTAAAGATACTTTCTTTTCTCCAGTGTGTATTTCTGGCTTCATTATCTAAGTTCAGGAGTTCACATAGGTGTGGAATTATGTCTGGATAATCAATTCTATTCTTCTGAGTAATATGTCTGCATTTATAACAATATCATGTTGTTATTATTACTAAATCTGTAAAATAACTTGGAATCAGGAATGGTGCTACCTCCTTGCATATACCCAAAAAAACTCTACATCTTACTAAAGAGATACCTGCTTATTCATGTTCATTGCTGCTCTATGCATAATACCCTGAAATTTTAAGCAGCCTAGGTGTCAATAAACTATTGGAATACATAATGAAAATGTGTTACATCTATACAATTAAATAGTATTCAGTTGTTAACAATAAAACAGTGTTATGGATAAGAAAACTATTTGGAATAAAGAAAAAAAAAACAGTGTTATGGAGAAATAAAGGGGAAGGAAAACTAGGAAGACCAAATTGGTAGGGAAATGCAAGGGCACAGTAAAAGAGGGAGTGGGAAGAGCACTGAAGGCCTTGGAAAAGCCATATAGAATCCTACTTTAGAAGTTTCCTTAAAAATATACACCTATGAAAGTAATCTAAATGGAATCATCATATAGTAGGGGAGACAACACCCCAACTACATATCGGATGCCACAAATTTCCATTGCTGGGAATCGGTTACATCTTTCTGAGTAAATATCCAAATGGGCCCCACAGACATCCCTGCAAAACATCACAGACTGGGGCTGGAGAGATAGATGGCTCAGTGGTTAAGAGCACTCACTGACTGCTCTTAGGAGAAACTATGTTGTATTTCCAGCATCCACATGGCAGCTCACAACCGTCTGTGACCCAAGACATAGACTTACACAGACATACATGCAGGCAAAACACCAATGCACATAAAATAAAAAATAAATAAATTATTTTAAAAAAAAATCACAGGTTTTTGCCAAAGCTATTGGTTACTCATCAGCTACTTCTGTTATCAAACTCGGAAAAATTGATCAGGTATCTAAACAGAAGCTTTACCCCTACTGCCTAGCATTCATGGTGCTGGAAGGTACACTGCATGCTGCCAGAGAAGAAAAGTGAATCATCAATATCACCCATCTACAAACCCTGTAACCTACAACAGTAACCTGACTGCAAGGCAGACTAGTGTTATTGGAGTAACCAAACACTCCATGAGATGGAACCCATAAATGACATGGCTTAAGTGGTCAAACACTTGAAGTAAGTCATGGACATGAGAGAAAATCTACTACTGTTGTTCTGCTAAAGGAACATCGCATAAAATGACTGCTAATGACATATCACTATACCCACAGATACCTCACTGAATCCTCATCAGAAAAGGTTATTGCAGTAGACAGTAATTAACCCAGAGACCTACAACTGGGCAATGTGCAAAGAATCAAAGACTTTGCAGCACTCAGGATAAATGGAATATCTTCACCAAACTCCTCCATCCCCAAGTTTCAAGAATCTATACGAAGGGGAGGTAGAAAGACTGTTTAAGAGTCAAAGCCAGGGAATTGCCCAAGGAAACAGCATCTTCCAGGCACAGCAGGAATGACAGACACATTTGAACTCATAGACACTGTGGCACCACACACAACTCTGTATAGGTTCAAGCTAGATGAGGTCTCCCCCCAACTCACACTGAGAAGAATAAGTAGACACAGACTCCCAGCCCTAAGCAAGAAGCTATTTGCAAAGGGAAATCAAAGTCAGTTTTCTCCAGGGCAGGCCTCAAGCCCAGAAGTAGCTGGCCACAATAAAAAAGGACCTCCCTCTTCTCTGTCTCTCCCTCTCTCCCTCCTTCCCTCCCTTGGCACCCCTCTGTGTGTGTATACATTTTTTGTTTTATTCATGAATTTTTGGACTTAGTGTTTTTTGTTTTGATTTTTGGTTGGTTGGTTGGCTTGGGGGCATGGAAAGAGAGACAAAACACAAAGTATGTAGAGAGGTGGAGAGGAAGGAGTTGGTGCAGGGAAAAACATAACCAAAATATATTTATGAAAAAATTTAAATAAAAATAAATAAGAAATGGTACTCATAGGAGCACTAAACATTAATATAAAATAAAAGAAAATCTTTAAAGACCTTCATTACATATTGAACTTAATGGCAGTACAAAATTTTATCATTTAACTTTTAATAAATAATAAGTAAATATTAAAGGCATAACTACAAGCAGTAAGAAATACTGCTAACACAAGGACTTAGAAGGTAGCTTGGTGGAGTGCGTTACTTCAGTGTCAAGCTTTGGAGTCGAACACTGGTAATCCCTACCTTCAGGAAGCAGTTGACAGAAGGTTCCTTAATTCAAGGTCACCCACCAACCCTGGTGGGCTACTAGAGACAGCCTTTCCCAAGACAAAGGGAAAGGACACAGGGGCTAAGGTAGTAATTAAGTACATTTCCTAGTAAAACAATGCAGGCCTGAGTTATATTTTGTTGTATTACCGATTTTGTGGAGAGCTGTAAACACTTTGTGTAAACTCGTAATGCTAAAATGGGAAGAAGGGCCTAAAATTCCTGAACAACGTGGCAATACATAACAAAACAAGGCATGGAAGGTTACTAGGTCAACAAGCTTCAGGAAAACTTGAGTAATCACGCTACTTGTTTTTTAAAAAAAAAAAAAAAGAAACGTCGAAATTTTTCTCTTTTCTTTTTTCCAGTCTTAGAAATTGAACCTAAGGTCTTCGAATACTAAACATTCACCCTATCATTTGAGCTATATCTCAGCCTGGGACGGTAAAATTTAGAGAGTAAATAGTAAGTAGCAGTGCAGAAATGTGAATGTGAACACCAAGAATCCCTGCACTGGAGAGACAGAGGCAGGCAGATCCTCTTGAGCTCCGGGCCAGGTACCATGAATTCAGGTCGGAAAGGACTACGAATAGTAAGACCCTGACTCCAAAGGCAAAAAAAATAACATTTCTTTTCAGCCACTAATTTTTAAGCACCACGCTCTCAATTAGCATATTAATAACGTTGCCATAGAAACTGTGGCTCCCCCCCCACCCCGCGCACTTAAGTGCTAAATTCAAGTGGGTGAAATAGGGCAAAGATTGGTGCCAACCTAAGCAGACCGAGCCTATCAGAAGCTTCTCCTGGGAACGGACCGCAAGTCTAACTCAAGCTTTCTAAGCAGTGCTGGGTAAATTACCAAGTGTGAATGACTGTATTGAGTGAGGGAGAAAAAAAAAAAAAGTTTGCTAAGTCTTCTTTGGGAACACCTAAGCAAAGGCAGAGAGAGCGAGGTTGCTGGGCTCAGGCACACCGACGGCAGCCTCCTGGGTTCACGACGAAAGCAGCCGAACTGAGAGTAGCTGCTCCCACTGCTGAGCAGAGAGAACAGCAGGTTCCAGCCCGGGCTAGCCCGCCTGCCTTCCCCAAGCCATTCCCAGCGCACACCACGTCCTGTGCCTGGCAGTTCACACGCCACATCGTACCCACATCTATTAAGCGCCCACTGTTTACCCCGCATCCTAGCTCCTCCAGGAACTGCACAAGAAATGGTCTCAAGAAGGAGGCCAGAAAAACGCAAAAGGTCATCTGCCAGGGCCAAGCACAAACCCGAGGGGGGGGGGGGGGGGACTACCTGCTACCTCGCGGGTCCGAGCAGCGCGACCCACGGGAGGCCCGGAGGGGCCCAGGCCCGGCCTGCCCGGCGTCGGCCGCAGACGGGTCGGTCGGCGCCGCAGACCACCCAGGCGCGGCAGTCCGAAGCAGCGCCGCCTCGGTTCGGCTCCCGGGAGGCCGGCGAGCGAGTTCCCGAACCCGGGGGCCCAGAAAGGGCTGTCACGGCCGCCTCCTCCCTCCCAGCTGACGGCTGTGCACGGCGGAGCGCCCAGGCCTGTGCCGCTGCCCTGCCGAGGCCGGCCGAGGCCGCCACTCTTTCCGCTCCGGGCGGAGCGAGAAGCGGTTACCTGCGCCGCGGGCGGAGGCCCGGACACCACCCGGCTGAAGAGAGGAAAGTGCGGCCTCCCCCGAGGCTTTTGGGATCTTTGGAAGACTTGTTCCGCACTGGGTGACAGCTGTTCGCTGCGCACGCGCACGGGGAGCCACCGCGGAATCCCTCCGCCGCTCCCCGCCCTCCCGGCTCCGGGGTGGGCAGGAGGCCGTGCCCGACGCGCAAGCCGCACAGCCCGGCTTCCCCTGCGTGTGCTGCACTCGCCCTCACGTGACCGCTGGGCCGGGCGCTCTCGGGGTCACGTGGGCTTCTAAACAGTTTAAAGGTACCCAGTACCTTTGAGCTGAGACTTCCGCTCCCTGCTTAGCCTAAGATCTTTGCCTTGTATTTCCTGCTCCTTGGGGACAGGCTCGTCTTCTTCCTCAAAGGAGAAAAACACTGGAAAAGCAGAAGGAGCAGGTGCACAGCTCTTCCCCGGAGCACTCACTAGGTTCCCACAGGCTCCACAAGCCTGCCTAGACTCTGCACACGGGTCTATGGCAACCGTCGGCACAAGGACGACTGACCGACTTTTATACAGAGAAACTCTGTCTAGAAAAAAAAGGCCAAAAAAAATTGTCAAAGCGAGGCGGATCTTGTGGCACAAGTCTTTGTAGTACCAGCACTTATCCTTTGGATTGCTGAGTTCAAGGCCACACTTGCTATAGCTCAGCAGGAGCTACTTAGCGCCTGTCGTAAAAAGAAATAAAGTAGCAGATCTAGGCTAAAAACAAATGAAGAGATATGACAGATCTTGGGCTTAAAAAAAAAAGAAAGGAAGAAAATTCAACTTTACAGGGCCTTACAAAAATGCGTGCGTGTGTGTGGTGTGTGTGTCTGAAGAAAAAAAATGACATGATGTTTTAATTAATTTTTTTCATTTGTTTTACAACCAGACCCGCAGTTTCTCCTCCCTCCTCCCTTCTGTTCCCTACCACGGATTTTTTCGCCTAATCTAAATAGAATATGTATGGCCAGTCTTGAAGTAAGCAAAGGGAAAAGAAAAGGGACTAAAGAGAGCTGCCTGCTAGGTTAGATTGGAAGCGTGATACCGTAGAATACAAAGCCTGGCGACCTGACCTCCAAACCCTCAGACTTCTGGAAACATAATGCTGCACAGCATTTGTTTAACAGCGCAAATTGCCGGGAGATGGTGGTGTACGCCTTTTATCCCAGCACTTGGGAAGCAGAGGCAGGCGGATCTCTGTGAGTTCGAGACCAGCCTGGTCTACAAGCAAACACACACACACACACACACACACACAAAAAAACAGCGCAAATTAAATTCTCCAATTTTTTTTTCTTTTTTTTTTTTTTTTTTTGGTTTTTCGAGACAGGGTTTCTCTGTGGTTTTGGAGCCTGTCCTGGAACTAGCTCTTGTCGACCAGGCTGGTCTCGAACTCACAGAGATCCGCCTGCCTCTGCCTCCCGAGTGCTGGGATTAAAGGCGTGCGCCACCACCGCCCGGCTAAATTCTCCAATTTTTAACTAGAATTTTCCACTTTTTTTCCTGAATTCACTTGGCATTTTTTTTCTCTTTTTTAATTTAAATTGTTTTCATATTGCATACCGACCCCAGTTCTCCCTCCCTCCCCTTCTCCTGCCCCCCACCTCCCCCATCCCATCCCCCATCCACTCCTCAGAGGGGTGAGGCTTCCCTTGGGGAGTCAAGAAGGCTGGCATACCATCACTTAGCATTTTTTAAAATAATACACAAAGGCCCCAAGTTACAACTTAAAGAAAGGAGGGACTAATACTAATAATACTGTCTCTCTTTTTTAGGGACAGTGTTTCTTTTTTGAAACACAATGTTTCTATGTAGCAGTGATAGCTAACTTTGTTAGCTTGACCACACCTCACATCAACCCAAGCAGCTGGCAAACTTGTAAGGAATTTTTCTTCCTTGGATCATTTGAAGTGGGGGGACCGGGTTCAAATCTGGTCAGCCCATGTAAAGGAAAAAGGAACCTGTTGGTTTTTTGCCTGCTTGCCTTCTTGCTGATTAGACCATCTATCCTGCTGCTGAGGTATTAGAACACACTTATTCAGGATTTCCACATAGCCTGAAGACCAGCTGACATGCCCAGCTTTATGTACTCTCAATTACCAGATTCTTGGTTCAGGAGACAGCTATTGTTGGACTAGCCTGGAAGTCACTTTAATAAATAATATATAGCCGGGCGGTGGTGGCGCACGCCTTTAATCCCAGCACTTGGGAGGCAGAGGCAGGCGGATCTCTGTGAGTTCGAGACCAGCCTGGTCTACAAGAGCTAGTTCCAGGACAGGCTCCAAAACCACAGAGAAACCCTGTCTCGAAAAACAAAATAAATAAATAAATAAATAAATAAATAAATAAATAAATAAATAAAATTTTATATATATATATAGATAGATAGATAGAGAGAGAGAGAGAGAGAGAGAGAGAGAGAGAGAGCACATTCATTCATTCTGTCAGTTCGGTTCCTTTAGAGAATCCCGAATAATACAGTCAGACATGTTGGCTTTGAACTCAAGGTGAGCCTCTTGCATCAGTCTCCCGGGTACTAGGTATACAGTCGTGAGTCAAGGTCTAGCAACTCTCAATTCTTAAAATGTTCTTTTGCCTGTAAATTAATCCTGTCACTGAACTTATGAGTCACAGACTGTTCTGAAACTGGATCTGACCACCTGCTCTCAATAAGCAAACTAAAAGAGCAAAATTAAAAATGGAAAACAGAGAAAATAGATTTATTTGATTTATTGGGAAGAGGGACAAAGAAATTTAGTGAATCCCTCTGAAACCGGATCTGACCACCTGCTCTCAATAAGCAAACTAAAAGAGCAAAATTAAAAATGGAAAACAGAGAAAATATTTATTTGATTTATTGTGGGAAGAGGGACAAAGAAATTCAGTGAATCCCCAAAGATCTCTAGAGTCCTGAACTGAGATTAAAATTTAAATAGTGTGCTTCACTCTTACCAGTAAGGCAGGCTGGCAAGTGGCTAAAACTATTAAATCTCTTTCCAAGAGGTAAGACACCCACCTCCCCCACCATCCCCCACCCCCGCCCCTGGTCTGGTGTCTTTTCCTGGTCCTAGCACGAGATTCTCATTTCTTTAAGGTCCATTGTTGAGAGACAGTGTCTCCTTTCTGCCTGGCCTATTCCTCTCCCTTGAAACACTACTTCCCTTCCTAAGATCATAATAAATAAATAAATAAATAAATAAATAAATAAATAAATAAATCTGCAAGAAATGTCCCTAACTGCTGCCTTAGGTGTCTCCAATGTGGCTAGGACCTGAGGAGACACAAGAAGCTATGAACTTCTTTTTTTTTTTTTTTTTTTTTTTTTTTTTTTTTTTTTTTTTTTGGTTTTTTTTTTTTTTTTTTGGTTTTTCGAGACAGGGTTTCTCTGTGGCTTTGGAGCCTGTCCTGGAACTAGCTCTGTAGACCAGGCTGGTCTCGAACTCACAGAGATCCGCCTGCCTCTGCCTCCCAAGTGGAAGCTATGAACTTCTATTCCCCTACCCCTCCCTTACTGTCCAATCCCATCCACAGATATCCACCAGGTAATGGTAATAATGGTCCAAATTGCTCTCTAATGTGCCCCGGAAGTTCCCTGTCATTTCTCATGGCCCCTCTGACAAAGTACCGTCCTCATCCAAGGTTCCAAACCTTTCCCTGAGTGCTTCCTCATGAACAATAGAGACAACCTTTTTTAAAGGGGGATTTGTTTTTGGAAGGCTGGAAACCAGGAAATTGTTTTCTATTGTGAACATTTCTTCATGAACTGTATTCCAAATACGTGTGTGGAGAGTTGGCATTCTTAGCTAGTCTCTCCAAGCCTTAGCACTTGCAACCTCCTTATAAAATTACATTCTGAAGGTCAAAGTTTAAAAAACCAAACCCACATCTAGCAGGTAGTATTCATCAACATTTCATTAACATCTAGAGTAGTGGTTCCCCATCTTCCTAATCTTTGACTCTTTAATACAGTTCCTCATATTGTGGTGACCCCAACCATAAAGTTATTTTGTTGCTACTTTATAACTGTAATTTTGTTACTATTATGAATTTTAGTATCTGAATGCAGGATATTTTATATTCTACCACTGTGGGGTCCCAACCCATAAGTTGAAAACCATAGATCTAGAGCAATTTTTCTTATTTTCGTGTGTTACACAATTCCTAACAATTTCAACATGGTGGGACAATGTAGTGCTGGTTGTTAGCAATCCCTAAGCCAGGTATTTTAGCAAAAGGGGAGATTTCTATAGAATTCTCAACTTTTCTTTAATATCTTCTGACATTACTAAGGCTTTTGTTTGATTCTATTTTGGCTTTGATTTATTGTTGTGTTGAGCATTGTATGTAGTCCAGGTTAGTCTAAAACTCTCTAAATCGTGTAGGCTAATCTTGAACTCCTGATCCTCTTGCCTTCACTTCCCAAATGCTGGGATTACAAGTGTGGCCCACCACAACTGATTTGTTTTTTATTCAGTTGCTTCCAAATGCTAATATGCTGTGGAATACCCAACATTGTTATGCTAGCATAGGCCTCTTTATTCTTTAGTTCATTAACTATCTATCATTTACTAAAAAAATAAACAACTAGCTTCAGGGAAGACACTGTGGGACTGATTCCTGATTGACAGACTAACAGCTCACTTTCAATACTTCTTCAAAAAAACCACATGTGAATCGGGTCTAAGTTTGTTAATATAATTCTTTTGGCTTATTTGAGACAGAGTCTTCTCTAGTTTAGGCGACCTTGAACTTACTATGTAGCTAATAACATACTTGAAAGTCTGTGCCTACCTCTCAAATTCCTGGGGTTACAAGTATGTTCTGACACTTCCAGCTCAATGTATAGAAATGCCTTGTTCCAAAATTTGCTACTAATAACATTCCAGAATCAAGCAACCTGCCTACTCATACCACTCCCTACAAAGTGACATAATGTTGACTGAGTACTGACAACTTTTTTCTTACATAGTCAAACTTGGAGATGAGGTTATGATTGCGAGTCACTTGGGTACCCACTAGACAAGTGAACTTGACTCTGGAAACTTACATGGTATAAAAATATCTTCTGCTGCCCTTTGTTCTAGTTTCTTATTATTTAATAAGTACAAATAATTGTTTTGCTGGGATAGTCGATGTTTGGAGTGAATGTTTTGAGGTTCTTAGTCTCTTTTTCAAAGAGCTGAAACAAGGACAGAAAGAGACTACAAAATCGAAAAGAAACTTTATCCAAAAGTAAATCAATAGGATGGATCAAAGTAACTGTCAAGAGTGACAGTAGGGCACAAAAGCGAGAGAATGCTCAAGGGTCTTCTTTTTATGGGGTCTAAAGAAAGGAGGGGCTGGTTACTAAGAGGTAACATTGACAGTTCTCCATTTTGATTGACACATTTGAAGTATGTATCAATCTGCTCTATTGTTCATGTTTTTCACTCTTAGGACAATTTGTATTATTACACACTCATCTAAAATTAGTTCACAACATATCAGCCTCTTTACTATCATATCCTACCCAGTTATAGCTAGGAATACATTTAAACAGAAACTATCTCAATTTGGTGAATGTTTCTTATTTTTTTTTTTTTTTTTTTGGTTTTTCTAGACAGGGTTTCTCTGTGGTTTTGGAGCCTGTCCTGGAACTAGCTCTTGTAGACCAGGCTGGTCTCAAACTCACAGAGATCCGCCTGCCTCTGCCTCCCAAGTGCTGGGATTAAAGGCGTGTGCCACCACCGCCCGGCTGGTGATTGTTTCTTAACTTATTAAACATTACATTATTTGCAGTTGTGTATGTATGTGGCTGGATTGCATGTGGGAGTTTTAGGCTATTGCCTGCATTGTTAGGAAAGGGGTTTGAATACATAGTACGCACAAGTCAGGATCTTAGGCTGAAAAGTACATTATAGAAGAGGAATGTAGACATATCTCAAACATTCCCTATGCATGTCTGCCTCAGTTGATCTCGGAATGTTTGTAATCTTAGCATTTTGGAGACAGAGGCAGAGGGATTAGGAGTTCAAGGCATCTTTAGCTAAATAATGAATGAGTCTGAGATCATATCCTGAGTTCCATGAGACCCAGTATCAAATAAATGAAGTAATAAAATTAAAAAGGCTTTAATCCCAGCACTCGGGAGGCAGAGGCAGGCGGATCTCTGTGAGTTCGAGACCAGCCTGGTCTACAAGAGCTAGTTCCAGGACAGGCTCCAAAACCACAGAGAAACCCTGTCTCGAAAAACAAAAAAAAAAAAACAAAAAAAAAAAAATTAAAAAGGCACATGCTTGATAATCCTTGATTCTCATTAACTCAGTAAATGAAGATTCATTTTTTCATTTATTGTCTGCCTCATGTCCTCAATTATTCAGACCGGTAGTGATAGATTAAGGTAGAACTTGCCATAAAGTACCTCAATGATGCCACTGGATTCCACCAGCACTGACAAAATGATTCCTATTGACCTAATTCCATTAGCTATATTTAACATAAGAGGATTGTCTGCCGAGCAGCTGTATTGTTTTAATCTGCTGATCCCTTGTTATTGTTACTTTGGAAATTGCGTTTTATTATTGTTTCTTCGTCTTTTAGACAGGGTCTTGAGACTGTCAAGCTAGCCTAGGATTCACTAAGTGGCCAAGAGCAATATTGGGTACAGGAGTATTGGTAGGAGACCCTACTCCGTTTAATCTTCCATAATCCATAGGCATTTTCCTTGAACTCTTCAACCATACGATACTGTTGCCATGAGGTCATCATGAATCTCTTAAATCCTGATATTCTCAGTGGATCTGGCCTTGTTCCTTGACACAAGGGATTTACTCCAGCCAGCCATTGGGGTAGTTTCCTTGTTCTGGACAGCTCCAGGACAACATTAACACCCTTTCCTTTGCATCAGCCACACCTTGCTGTTGAAAAGCTCCAAGTTGCTGGACAGGGAACTCTGAAGTTCCTCATCCCCCACCCTATACTCCCTGGGCTCCCTGCAGGGGCTCTACACCCTGCATACTGCCTCTCTCTTCTTGTCCCACCCAGCTTGCATCCAGAACCCTTCTTCCTTCTGCCCCCTTTCCTCTTTGGGCACATAACACCATCCAGCTCAGTCTGTCTGGCGCTGGGGGCAAATCCTCAGGGCAAGTAGGCAGACGAGACTTCCTTTGTCTCTCCAGCCTGCCTGCATCAAGCAAGGTCAGGCCTTTGTTTACAAACTACCCAACCTGCATGGAGATCTGATCTAGGCACCAGGAGAGACAGCAGCGGGGTGAGTTTTTGACCTGACTGGCGGCAGCGGAAGCAGCCCTGGACAGGGAACTCTGAAGTTCCTCATCCCCCACCCTATACTCCCTGGGTTCCCTGCAGGGGCTCTACACCCTGCATACTGCCTCTCTCTTCTTGTCCCACCCAGTTTGCATCCAGAACCCTTCTTCCTTCTGCCCCCTTTCCTTTTTGGGCACATAACACCATCCAGCTCAGTCTGTCTGGTGCTGGGGGCAAAACCTCAGGGCAAGTAGGCAGGCGAGACTTCCTTTGGTTCACTGGCCTGCCTGCACCAAGCAAGGTAAGGCCTTTGTTTATGAACTACCCAACCTGCACGGAGATCTGATCTTGGCACCAGGAGAGCCATCAGTGGGAGAGCTAATCTGGGTACCAGGAGAGCCGTCTTTGGGCACGGAGATCTGATATTGGTACCAGGAGAGACATCACTGGAGCACCAGGAGAGCTATCACTGCAGGGTGCCATCACTGGGAAAGTACATCAGTAGGCAAGGAGACCTGATCCGGTAAAAGAAGATCCATAGGGGAGCATTCGGAGAAAGAGATGGGCAGGCGCCAATGCAAGAATTCACCCAACAATCTGAAAAACTATATGAAACCACCAGAACCCAGCGACCTCCCAACAGGAGGACATGAACACCTTAATCATGAAGAAGTAGATAAAATTGACTTTATGAAAGTGATTGACGCCCTTAAACAGCATGTAAAAAATGCCCTTATAGAAATGGATGAGAAGTATAACAGAAAGTTTGAAGAATTGAGTAAATCAGTGAATGATACCCTAGGAAACCAAGGAAAAACAATCAAACAAATAATGGAAACAGTTCAAGACTTAAAAACTGAAATGGAGACAAAGAAGAAAACACAAACAGAAGGCCAGCTGGAGAGGGAAACTCTAGGTAAACGAATAGAGACTACAGAAACAAGCATAACCAACAGAATACAAGAGATAGAAGAAAGAATCTCAGATTCTGAAGATACCATAGAGAAAATAAACACGCTGATCAAAGAAAACAGCAAGGCCAACAAATTCTCATCACAAAACATTCAGGAAATATGGGACACAATAAAAAGACCAAACCTAAGAATAATAGGAATAGAAGAAGGAGAAGAAGCGCAGCTCAACGGTCCAGAAAATATATTTAATAAAATTATAGAAGAAAACTTTCCCAACCTAAAGAAAGATATACCTATGAAGGTTCAAGAAGCATACAGAACACCGAATAGGCTGGATCAAAAAAAAACCATCCTCTCGCCATATAATAATCAAAACACAAAGCATACAGAATAAAGAAAGAATACTAAGAGCAGCAAAGGAAAAAGGCCAAGTTACTTATAAAGGTAAACCGATCAGACTTACACCTGACTTCTCTATGGAAACCATGAAAGCCAGAAGGTCCTGGATAGATGTACTGCAGAAACTAAGAGACCATGGATGCAAGCCCAGACTACTATACCCAGCCAAGCTTTCGTTCACTATAAATGGAGAAAACAAAATTTTCCAGGATAAAAACAAATTTAAACAATGCATAGCCACAAATCCAGCCTTACAGAAAGTAATAGAAGGAAAATCACTAATCAAGGAGTCCAACAATGACCACAGTAACTCAGACATCTAGAAACCCTTTACCAGCACATCTCAAAGAAGGGAAACACACAAAATCTACTACTAAAAAAAATGACCGGAGTTAACAACCACTGGTCATTAATATCACTTAATGTCAATGGACTCAACTCACCTATAAAAAGGCACAGACTAAGAGATTGGATACAAAAACAGGATCCAACATTCTGCTGTTTACAAGAAACACACCTCAACCACAAAGACAGGCACCTACTCAGAGTAAAGTGCTGGGATAAGGCTTATCAAGTAAATGGACCTAGGAAACAAGGAGGTGTGGCCATACTAATTTCTAACAAAGTTGACTTCAAACTTAAATCAATCAGAAGAGATGGAGAGGGACATTTTCTACTCATAACAGGAACAATTCATCAGGATGAAATCTCAATCCTGAATATCTATGCCCCTAATATAAAAGCACCCACGTACGTAAAAGAAACATTGTTAAAACTCAAGGCAGCCATCAAACCGCACACATTAATAGTAGGAGACTTTAATACTCCTCTCTCACCAATGGACAGGTCAATCAGACAGAAACCTAACAGAGAAATAAGAGAATTAATGGAGGTAATGAATCAAATGGACTTAACAGACATCTATAGAATATTCCACCCAAACAGGAAAGAATATACCTTCTTCTCTGCAGCTCATGGAACCTTCTCAAAAATCGACCACATACTCGGTAACAAAGCAAACATTCACAGTTACAAAAAAATATTAATAACCACCTGTATCTTATCAGATCACCATGGATTAAAGCTAGAATTCAGCAACAATGCTACCCCCAGAAAGCCTACAAACTCATGGACACTGAATAGTCAACTATTGAACCATACCTGGATTAAGGAAGAAATAAAGAAAGAAATTAAAGTCTTCCTTGAAGACAATGAAAATAAAGAAAGAACATACTCAAACCTATGGGACACTATGAAAGCAGTCCTGAGAGGAAAGTTCATAGCACTAACTGCCCACTTAAAGAAAACAGAGAGAGCACACATTGGAGACTTAACAGCCCACCTGAAAGCTCTAGAAAAAAAAGAAGCAGACTCACCTAGAAGGGGTAGAAGACTGGAAATAATCAAACTGAGGGCTGAAATCAACAAAATAGAGACACAGAAAACAATTGAAAGAATCAATAAATCAAAAAGCTGGTTCCTGGAGAAAATCAACAAGATTGATAAACCCCTATCCAAACTAATCAAACGGCAGAGAGAGAATTTACAAATTAATAAGATCAGAAATGAAAAGGGAGACATAACCACAGACACAGAGGAAATTCAGAGAATCATTAGATCTTACTACAAAAGCCTGTATGCCACAAAACTGGAAAATGTAAAAGAAATGGACACTTTTTTAGATAAATACCATATACCAAAGTTAAACCAGGACCAGGTGAACAACCTAAATAGACCTGTTAGTCATGAAGAATTAGAAGCGGTTATCAAAAACCTCCCTTCCAAAAAAAGTCCAGGACCAGATGGTTTCAATGCGGAATTCTACCAGAACTTCCAAGAAGACCTAATACCTATACTCCTTAATGTATTTCACAATATAGAAACAGAAGAGTCATTGCCAAATTCCTTTTATGAAGCTACAGTAACTCTGATACCAAAACCACACAAAGACCCAACCAAGAAAGAAAATTACAGGCCAATCTCAGTCATGAACATCGATGCAAAAATCCTCAACAAAATTCTGGCAAACCGAATCCAAGAACACATTAGAAAAATTATCCATTATGATCAAGTAGGCTTCATAGCAGAGATGCAGGGCTGGTTTAACATACGCAAATCTATCAATGTAATCCATCATATAAATAAACTGAAAGAAAAAAACCATATGATCGTTTCATTAGACGCTGAAAAAGCATTTGACAAAATTCAACATCCCTTTATGATAAAATCTTGGAGAGATTAGGGATACAAGGGTCATACCTAAATTTAATTAAAGCTATATACAGCAAGCCGACAGCTAATATCAAATTAAATGGAGAGAAACTTAAAGCCATCCCACTAAAATCAGGAACACGCCAAGGCTGTCCACTCTCTCCATACCTCTTCAATATAGTTCTCGAAGTTTTAGCAATAGCAATAAGACAACATAAGGGGATAAGGGGGATTCAAATTGGAAAGGAAGAAGTTAAACTTGCATTATTTGCAGATGATATGATAGTGTACATGAGCGACCCCAAAAACTCCACCAAAGAACTCCTACAGCTGATAAACGCCTTTAGTAATGTGGCAGGATACAAGATCAACTCCAAAAAATCAGTCGCCCTCTTATACACAAAGGATATGGAAGCAGAGAGGGAAATAAGAGAATCATCACCTTTCACGATAGCCACAAAAAGCATAAACTATCTTGGGGTAACTCTAACCAAGGAAGTGAAAGATCTATTTGACAAGAACTTTAAGGCATTGAAGAAAGAAATTGAAGAGGATACCAGAAAATGGAAGGATCTCCCTTGCTCCTGGATTGGGAGGATCAACATAGTAAAAATGGCAATTCTACCAAGGGCAATTTATAGATTCAATGCAATCCCCATTAAAATCCCATCAAAATTCTTCACAGATCTTGAAAGGACAATAATCAACTTTATATGGAGAAACAAAAAACCCAGGATAGCCAAAACAATCTTATATAATAAAGGAACTTCTGGAGGCATTACCATCCCTGACTTCAAACTCTATTACAGAGCTACAGTAATGAAAACAGTGTGGTACTGGCATAAAAACAGAGCAGTCGACCAATGGAATCGTATAGAAGACCCGGATTTTAACCCACAAACCTATGAACAACTAATTTTCGATAAAGGAGCTAAAAGTATACAATGGAAGAAAGAAAGCATCTTCAACAAATGGTGCTGGCACAATTGGATGTCAACCTGTAGAAGAATGAAAATAGACCCGTATCTATCACCATGCACAAAACTCAAGTCCAAATGGATCAAAGACCTCAATATCAATCTGAACACACTGAACCTGATAGAAGAGAAAATGGGAAGTACCCTACAACATATGGGCACAGGAGATCGCTTCCTATGTATAACCCCAGCAGCACAGACATTAAGGGCAACATTGAATAAATGGGACCTCCTGAAACTGAGAAGCTTCTGTAAAGCAAAGGACACTGTCATTAAGACAAAAAGGCAGCCTACTGACTGGGAGAAGATCTTCACCAACCCCGCTACAGACAAAGGTCTGATCTCCAAAATATATAAAGAACTCAAGAAACTAGACTTTAAAAGGATAATTAACCCAATTAAAAAATGGGGCACTGAACTGAACAGAGAATTCTCATCAGAAGAAGTTAAAATGGCCAAAAGATACTTAAGGTCATGCTCAACCTCCTTAGCAATCAGAGAAATGCAAATCAAATCAACTTTGAGATATCATCTTACACCTGTCAGAATGGCTAAAATCAAAAACACCAAGGATAGCCTTTGCTGGAGAGGTTGTGGAGAAAGGGGTACCCTCATCCATTGCTGGTGGGACTGCAAACTTGTGCAACCACTTTGGAAATCAGTGTGGTGGTTTCTCAGAAAAATTGGGATCAAGCTACCCCTGGACCCAGCAATAGCACTCTTGGGAATATACCCAAGAAATGCCCTAGCATATGACAAAAGCATTTGTCCAACTATGTTCATAGCAGCATTATTTGTAATAGCCAGAACCTGGAAGCAACCTAGATGCCCTTCAATAGAAGAATGGATGAAGAAAGTGTGGAATATATATACATTAGAGTACTACTCTGCGGTAAAAAACAATGACTTCTCGAATTTTGCATGCAAATGGATGGAAATAGAAAATACGATCCTGAGTGAGGTAACCCAGACCCAAAAAGAAGATCATGGGATGTACTCACTCATAATTGGTTTCTAGCCATGGATAGGGGCCACTGAGTCTATAATTTGTGATCCTAAAGAAGCTAAACAAGAGGGTAAACCCAAGGAAAAACATATAGATATCCTCCCAGCTATGGGAAATAGACAAGATTGATGGGCAAAAAATGGGAATCTTGGGGGGTGGGGTGGGATGGGGATGAGGGGAGATGGGGAGAGAAAAGTGTGAAGGAGAGGATGAGGGGAACTGGGGGAATCGGGGTGATTGGGGGTAAAGGAAGGTTGGATGGGGGAGCAGGGAAACTCATACCTTAGTTAAGGGAGCCACCTAAGGGTTGGCAAGAGACTTGAACCTGGAATGGCTACCAGAAGCCCAGGGCAATGTCCCCAGTTAGTTCATTGGGGCACCTGAGGATAGGGAACCTGAAATGAACCTATCCTATAATCATACTGATGAATATCTTGCATATCGCCATAGAACCTTCATCTAGCGATGGATGGAGATAGAGACAGAGACCCACACTGGAGCACCGGACTGAGCTCCCAAGGTTATAATGAGGAGCAGAAGGAGAGAGAACATGAACAAGGAAGTCAGGACCATGAGGGGTGCACCCAACCACTGAGACAGGGGGGCCGATCTATTGGGAGCTCACCAAGGCCAGCTGGACTGCTACTGAAAAAAACATGGGATAAAACCGGACTCTCTTAATGTGGCGGACAATGAGAGCTGACGAGAGGCCAAGGAGAATGGCACAGGAACTTTCATCTGGCGATGGATCGAGAGAGAGACAGAGACCCAATTTGGATCAACCGTCTGAGCTCTTAAGGTCCAAATGAGGAGCAGAAGGAGGGAGAACATGAGCAAGGAAATCAGGACCACGAGGGGTGCACCCACCCACTGTGACAATGGAACTGATCTATTGGGAGCTCTCCAAGGCCAGCTGGACTGGGACTGAATAAGCATGGGTTGAAACTGGACTCTCTGAACATGGCGGACAATGAAGGCTGATGAGAAGCCAAGGACAATGGCACTAGGTTTCGATCCTAATACATGAACTGGCTTTGTGGGAGCGTAGCCTGTTTGGATGCTCACCTTCCTGGACCTAGATAGAAGTGGGAGGACCTTGGTCTTCATGTAGAGCAGGGAATTTGGACTGCTCTTCAGTATCGAGAGGGAGGGGGAGTGGACTAGGGGGAGGAGAAGTGGAGTGGGGATAGGGGGAGGGGAGCGGGGGGGAGGGGGCAATATGTGGGAGGAGGGGGAGGGAAATGGGAAACGGGGAGCAGTTGGAAATTTTAAGTAAAAAAGAATAAAAAAAAAAGAAATAAAGCATTCTTCTTGAGAAAAAAAAAAGAAAAGCTCCAAGTTGGGTGAACAGTCTCTACCCTCAGAAAGGTTTGCACCAAATAGTCTTGGGTGGATAGTTGCCTATCCTATCAACTCTTAGCATAGGCATTAAATCCTTCCTGGAGTTTTCTATCTCCATAGTTTGCTTTCTATTGATTTTCTTCTCTAGGAACTCCAGTTTGACACAAATCTTACAGGCTTCTTGATCAGTTTTTCCATTCTTTCATTTCATCTTTATTGATTTTGTATTTATATATTATACGTTGGGTTTATAAATGACAGTTGGCCTCTGTCATTTAGATTTGCCAGAGCTTCTTCTGAATAATAATTATGTCCTACCATCGGGCTCAGTAAAGCTACAAAAACCCCGTGCAATTAATGAGGTCCCTGTTGAATCAATCTCTTTTCTTAACTCTCCTGTAAATTAAGCTTCATCAGACCCAAAGAAATGGACAGCAAACACTGACTGATTTTCTCCATCCTTTATGGGCTTCTAGTCAGTGATACTCATCCAGATCTCAACTGTTGATAACCAAGTGTCTCTGACGGATCCTAGAAGTCAGTTCATCAGAGATCTGATTTTACTTACATTTCTTCAGGTGACGTAACCACCTCACAGATGGACAAATAGTTATATTACACAGTTTCTGCCCTTCTGCAGCAGAAATTAACACCATTTCCCCCATATCTTACAGATTCATGAGTCAGGCTGTGACAAAATGTTTTACTGTTGTTTAAAGGTGTTTCTAAATTCAATCAGTTGAGAAAGAGAACACTCACTAGCATGGCCTGTTGCATTGGTCCATTATTTAGATTTCATTTCCATCTGCTTGCTGGGTTATGGAAATTTTCCTTTGTCAGTATTAAAGGTTGGATCTTATGGGTATCTTCTGTCACCTTCATCCTCATTACCTTATTCTTCCAATTTCTCTGATCTCAGAAAGGCCTTTTTCAGCAAATATCTGAGTTATGTTCTCTGGTTTCTTTTTTTTAATGATTAATAGTATGTATATTGGTGTTCTGCGTGCGTGTATGTATGTGTTCTATATGTATGAGTATGTTGCTTTTGGAGGTCAGAAGAAGTGCTGAATCCCCTGGGAGTTGGAATTGTAAATGACTGTAAGCCAGCATGTGAGTGCTAGGAAAAGAACCTGTGCCCTCTGTAAGAGCAGCATATGCTTTTAACTTTTAAGTCATCTCTCTGGTTCCAGTGAGCTGTGATCTCTTTGCCATTCAGCTTTTCAACTGTAAGAAGCGGCAAGCCAGCAGCTTTATCATTCTTCCTTTTTATACTTTCCTAATGTAGAAGTTTGTAGTGATATGCCCCTTTTCCAATGTAATCCAATCCTTAGACAAGCAAGTTCTTGCTTTAAGATAATGTGAAACCCCATTCTTAATTCAAAAGTTAGTATGATAAGGCCAGCTGTGTAATGAAACCTGGTGGCTCTTGTTATTCTGCAAACAAATAGTTGTGCACAAGTGTACACACATGCTCATTTCCTAGGTCTGTAATAGGTATGTTAATGTTCAGAGAAATGGATTCCCTAGCTGTGCTGTGGCTGTACATGTATAGGTTCACACACATATATTCCATAGCCATGTCATACGTGTATAGGTTCAGGTTCACAAACATGAATTTTCTAGCTCTGTAACAGGGATGCCCATAAGTGCAAGTTTACAAATACATGGTTTCCTAGCTTTTCCAGGAGTAAGCCTTTGTTTGTAGGTTCATACACATGTGCTTCCTACTTCTGTCATAGATACATCAACATGTACAGAAACATAAATATTTATTTCTTACTTCCATAATGGTAGGTACATACATGTTTCTCTTAGCTCCATCATTGGTAGAATTTTATATTTACACATTTACACACATATGTATTTCCAAGCACATAGGGAGGTATTTGTGTATAGATCTACACACAGACAATTTCTTAGCTCTGTCATAGGGAGGCCTTTAGGTATATGTTTTAAAATACATGTTTTTTCCTAGCTCTTTCACAGGTAGGTCTATATGTTCAAGTTTATACACATGTATTTCCTACTTCTGTCATAAGTAGACCTATATATGCAAGAACACAGACATGCATATATAGGTCTACATCCTTTGTAATAGGAAGGTGCATATTTGCAGAGAAACAAACATGTATTTCTTATGTTCATTTTAAATAGACCTAAATGTGCAATGTCATAGCCATGTATTTCCTAACTTTATCATAGGTAGGCCTATGTGTGCACGTTCACACACATGTATTTCCTAACTCTTTTACGTGTCTATATGTGCATATTCATAGACATATACTTCCTGGATGTGTCATTGGCATGTGTGTATGTGCAGGTACACACAAACAACTTTTCCTAAAGCTTCCAGGTAGGTGTATACATGCAGGTTCACACATGTGTTTCCTAGCTCTATCATACATTAAGTGCATATGTACAGGTTTAGACACACACATGTTCTTGATACCTTTCTCATAGGTAGGCCTATATGTGCAGGTACATATTCACATGTAATCCCTAGGTCTGTCATTGGAAGGCCTATATGTACACATTGACACACAAATTTATTCCTTAGATATTTAGTAGGTAAGCCTAATTGTTCAGGTTTGCACACATATATTTCCTAACTCAGTCTTATGTAGGCTTATACTACCTAAGTATATGAAGGTTCACATACATTTTCTAGCTTTGGAATAGGTAGATTTGAATGTTAACACAAATGTATTTCCTAGCACTGTGACATTTACACACATGTATTTCCTAGATCTTTTTTTTTTCCTTTGGTTTCTCAAGACAGAGTTTCTCTGTGTAGTCCTGGCTGTCCTGGAACTCACTCCGCAGACCAGGCTGGCCTAGAACTCACAGAGATCCCTCTACCTCTGTCTCCAGAGTGCTGGGGTTAAAGGTGTGCAACGTCACTGCCTGGCTTTGTAGGTCTTTTATAGGCAGGTATATATGTACAGCTTCACACACACATACGTGTACTTGCTAGCTATGTTATAGGTAGGCCTATTTGTACAGATTCATGATCAGGTATTTCCTAGCTCTTTCATAGGTATGTCTATATGTGAACATACATTTTCACACATATTCTAGCTCTGTATTCTCTAGCTCTGTCATACATACGTAGATAAGTGCAGGTTCACAAACATTTATTTTATCATTCAGTAATAGGTGGTCCTCTATGTGAATGTTTCCACATATGGATTTAATAGATCCTCATAGGTAGGCTTTTATGTGCAAGTTAACACACGTATGTATGCATTTCCTTGTTTAGTCAGAGTTAGATAGGTGCTTTCAGGGTTCACGTATATTAGTTTCTTAGTTTTGTCCTAAATAAGCAAGTATGCATAGTTTCACATATATGGATTTCATAACTCTATGGAATGAATGCCTATATGTTCAGGTTGACACACATGAATTTCTTAGCTATGGTAAGTATACCTTTTATAGGTGCACCTATAAGTGTGACTGCACACAAATGGGTTTCATAGTTCTATCATAAATAGCTATAAATGCAGGTATGTATAGGCACATCACACATGCACACTTATTGCAACTCTGTTGTATTCCTTGTTTTCATAGAGAGTCATATATGTTCAAGTTTAGCACAAATGTTTTCTAATTCTGCCTTAGGTATATAGTTGTATGTGCAGCTAGCATACATATATTTGCCAGCTCTGTTATAGGTACATGTTTAAGTAAAGGTTCAAAATCCATTTCTTAGCTCTATTGCAGATAAATGTGTTTGTGTGAGAGCACTTGTATATGAAGGTTCACACATACATGTATCTTTTAGTTCTGCCATAGGTACACTTATATGTGCATCATTTATTATGTATACAGTATTCTGCCTGCATATATCCTATAGGCCAGTAGAGGGCATCAGATCTCATTAAAGATGATTGTGAGCCATCATGTGGTTGCTGGGAATTGAACTCAGGACCTCTGGAAGAGCAGTCAGTGCTCTTAACCTCTGAGTCACCTCTCCAGCCCATATGTGCATCTTCACATACATGTATTTTTAACTCTCTTATAGGTCAGCCTGTAAATGTACATTTACACAAATGTATTAACAGGCTATGTAATAATAGGTAGGTCTCTATGTACAGGTTCAAATGCCTATATGTCCTAACTCTGAAAACGTAGGCCTATATACACAAGGTCACATTTGTATTTTCTAGCTCTATCAGAGGTAAGTCAATAATGTGTAAGATTATACACATGTACTTCCTAGAAATTTTATAAATATATATGTGCCAGTTTACACATACAGTATGTACATATATATGTACAAACATACATCCTAGCTCACTAATAGGTACTTTCATGTGTGCTGATTATACATATCCTACTTCTGTCATATTTTGGTGTATATGCACTGGTTCACCTACATGTATTTCTTTGCTCAATCATAGGTGGACTTATGTATGCATGTTCACACACCTGCATATTCAAGCTTTGATATAAGTAAGCTGATATATACAGATATATACAATTTCACACACCCGTATTTCCTAGCTCAGTCATAAGAAATACACACACACACACACGCACACATACACACACACACACACACACATAGAAAGACAGACAGACAGACGCTGGGCCTGGCATGACTTTTTTTTTTTTTTTTTTTTTTTTTTTTGGTTTTTCGAGACAGGGTTTCTCTGTGGTTTTGGAGCCTGTCCTGGAACTAGCTCTTGTAGACCAGGCTGGTCTCGAACTCACAGAGATCCGCCTGCCTCTGCCTCCTGGCATGACTTTTGAAAGATCAAAGCCCACTCCCAGTGACACACCTCTTCCAACAAGGTCATGCCTCCTAATCTTCCCCAAAACTTCCACCAACCGCAGACCTGGAATTTAAAGATATGAGCCTATTGGGTCCATTCTCATTCAACCTACCACAGCGTGGAAACAGCACACATGGTCTCACACATGTACATGCACTGATATTGGCATTGCTCATGGCACTGTGTAAGCATACTTATACATGCTGTTGTATGATCATGCTCAGAAGCATAACATGTGACCACATATGTACCCATATCAGTATATGACCATGATTGAAAGCTACACTTACGTGAATACACATGCCCATGATATGACATGGCACTTGAAAATGGCATGCATGTGACCATACGTTCATTCTCAGAAATGGTACATGTGTACATACAAATGCATACAATGACATAACTGAACTTGGAAATGACCCACATGTAAACATAAATGCTCAAGCTGACATATGATGGTACTAGAACATTCTGCATATGAATATACCCACATTGACTGTAATGGTACTCAAAAATGTTTCATGTATGAATGCACATGCCCATGCCTACATGTTATTTATTGCACACAGAAATGCCTGTGTATGAGCCCATATGCACTCATTGACGTGATTGTGCTCAGAAACTCCAGATTTGCACACTCACATTCATGATGACATGTGAGAGTGCTTAAAATATCATGTGTATGTTAAAAAAGAAATGCCATATGTATGAATATGTGTGAACTTGTGACAGTGCTAAAAAATGACATGCTGACATGTGACTATAGATGGAACGTCATGTGTGTGAACAAATGTGACCAGACATACAAGTAATGGCACTCATCATCATCACATGTATGAATACACATTCCCATTGTAAAATATGTAAAAATTGAAAACATTCCATGTATGAGCACACATGCTCATGCCAAAATGGGATGGCACTCAGAAACATCATATCAATATGTGACAATTCTCAGAAACTCCACTTATGAAGGCGAAGGCCTAAGTCACAAACAATCCCACGCTAGTTTGGAATTATGATTAATAGAATGGTTATTTATTTAAAGGGGAAAAAACTTACAGATCACTGTCCCAGACAACAGCCCTCTGTGCAATCAGGAAGGGAGTAAGAAGTAAGAGAGAGCGAGGAGGGAAGTGGCCGCTTTTTTAAAGGGAGAGAGACCAAGCCCCAATGGGCTGGTATCTCAGCGGCTATTGGCTGGAGGAGCAGAAGGACCTCCCGCAACACCTCCCCCTTTTGTTTAAGTAAGAGAGTTCTAAACCTACTACGAAATTATATACAATAAGTACAAATATCCTCTTCTAACTAGCTTAGGTCTTGTATAATAAAAAGCTTGGCCAAGTCATGAGTGGAAAGTAACTACATTTATATAGTCTTCAACCCCATCGAAGATCTGAGAAGGGAAATAATGTTACCTGAGTAATTAGGAAGTGCAGTCAAAAAACTTCCAAAACATGCAACAAATCACAGAGACAACTAGCTACCTGGGCAATCACCCAAGGTCACGTTTGCAGCGTTGAAGCAACCAACTTTGGCTAAGGCCTAACATAACTGACATACCATTTTCAAAGGCAAGAAACTTGTCAAAACTATCTTACCCTGTCTTGGCAGGATATGACAGTCCTGTTTTTTTCCATTCACAGATACTCTGTATTTCTGTCAGTGGTTGAGGTATGGGCATTTCTTTGCCCAAAGGCCAGTTCAGCCAAGAAGAAAGGCTCCAGGTGGAGTGTCTTTGGTGCTCAACATTCTCTCGGGAATAGAGCAGTGTTGCCAGGAGCAGTTGTGTCTCACTACCACAAAACTCTGAGTTATATTAAAGACCATTTTCTACAGCTCTTTGAAGAGGCTGAAGATTATCTATCTATACTGAGTATAATCTCTATGTATTAAAAGAACCTGATTAGTCTAATTATAAATGACAAACTTAGAATACTATTGATCTATATAATTCTCAATACCTATCTAACTTAAAGACTAAGAAAATAAATGACTGTGAAACAAATGAGGACAATGACCTCCAAATATAAACAATGTACAAATGTACATTGCAGTATGGTAAGTATATATCAATACACAAACAATATATAAGTATCTTAAACAGAGGTAGAAATGTACACTGCAATATGGTAAATATATACAATGTATATATATATCAATACAATATATGTCAATACATAAAAAATGTTTTAAACAGAGGTAGAAACATGCATGCATACAATAGTCAATATAATTTCACTTTGTATCAATATATAAGAATCGATACCAATATATTAGTCTCAAAACAATAACTCACAAGTACCAACAAGTACCAATCTATTATCCCATCATCCCATTATCCCTCTTTCTTCTTTTCTTTTCTTTTTCAAATGATCCCTGAGCTTATAAAATTCCACTCCCAACCCTCAACCGTATACTAATTATAATCAACCCCTAAATGATGTCCCTAAACCCAAGGGCAAACTTTACTGGGAGAGGAGACGTTGTCCTCTAGAGTTACTTCCAGCTGTCATGGGGGAGACGTTCTTTCTGGGGGATCCTGTGAAAGTAAAATGATGGTTAAATTTCAAGATCAATGTCTTTTAAAATTGCAAATAGTCTCTGAGTATTTTGTGCAGGTCTGGCCAGAATGTTGTATAAGATGTGCACCGTTTCAGCTAACCAAGTTGGAACTGTCTTGTGCAGCTGGTACCCAAAACAAGTCTTGTAGTAGCGCTTTCAGTATCATGACGTCATATCAACCAGATGGAGTTGTTGTTGTGGGGCCCCATCTTCTTTCTGGAAACTTCAAATGTCACTTCAGGAAAAACTCATTGTTCATTGTGAAAAACTTAAACATTAATCATATAGACATATATATATATATTCAATGAAAGGCATGATAGATATATTCATGATAGATATGAAGAAAAGCAAAGATGTTTTCTAAACTCATATTTCTTTCTGTCCCATATCATGGCTCTTGACATGACAGAAACTCCAGAAACTCTGGGTTTTTCTCTTACCAACAGGCTTGGAATTGGAGAGGGACAGAGCCAGAGTCCAACTTCAAAACCAGCTCTATAAATTTAGAAATATGGTTTAGTATATTTTACTTACACAACCTATTTAGTTTTCTTGATAATTCCTATTGGGCAAGTGTTTTTCCATCTGTCAGTATCCAAACATCCAGGGTCCCTTGAATTTTTCAAAGATGAGTGTTTTCCTGTGGAGATAAGAACAGAACCCTGCCCCCATTCTATATGTTTTTCTTACCACCTATATGAATATCATCATTGTGGATGAGTTGTCATTTCACCTTTCCAAGAGGTTTCTCCTCTTCAAATCGAACCTTTATTAATTTTGATGGTATCCACAATTTTTCTTCTCCTGTGGAAACAAGGGCAAAACCCATTCCCCAACGTAGCACATCTCCTGGCTTCCTCTGAGAGGTCAACACATCTTTGAAATAAATCGGTTGATTTAGTTCAGCAGACTTTTCCATTATCCAATGTCTTTCTGCTGCTGTCCTTCCTTTCTCGTTAGCGTTAAGAAAATTCAAGGTTAATAAAGCATTATATAATCTATTTCTGGGGCTATTTTTGTTCCCTTTCTGTTTCTTCAGCATGTCCTTTATAGTACAATTTGATCTTTCTATAACTGCCTGACCTGTAGGATTATTTGGTGTACCTGCAATATGTTTTATATTATAATAATCAAAAAAGCGTTTTATTTTCTTAGATACATATGCTGGACCATTATCTGTCTTTATTTGTGCAGGTATACCCATGATGGCCATAACTTCCAATAAATGTGTGATTACTGAATCAGCCTTTTCTGAGCTCAGGGCAGTAGCCCATTGAAAACCTGAATACGTGTCTATGGTGTGGTGTACATATTTTAATTTACCAAATTCCATTAAGTGGAACACATCCATCTCCCAGATTTCATTTCTTTTAGTACCTTTTGCATTACTCCCTACAGGCCATGGTGTTTGATTATAGAAAGAACAAGTAGGACATCTCTTTATAATGTCCTTAGCTTGTTGCCATGTAATGGAAAATTCTTTCTTTAGGCCTTTACTATTGACATGATGCTTCTTATGAAATTCTGAGGCCTGCAACACGCTTCCAATCAATAATTGATCAATCTCAGTGTTGCCTTGTGCTAGAGGACCAGGCAGACCTGTATGGGACCGAATGTGTGTTATGTACATTGTACAAAGCCTGTTCCTGATTATATCATGTACCTGGATAAACAATGAAGTCAACCCTGTGTCATCTGGTATAAATTCAGGAGTTTCAATATGCAAGATAACTCTTTCTGCATATTGTGAATCTGTAACTATATTAAGAGGTTCTTTAAAATCCCTTAACACCATAAGAATGGCATATAATTCTGCCTTCTGGATAGAATTATAAGGGCTTTGTTCCACCTTACTCAATTCATCTGACTTGTAACCTGCTTTCCCTGATTTATTTGCATCAGTATAGAATGTACGGGCTCCAGTTATTGGAGCATCACGTACAATTCTAGGAAGAATCCAAGAAGTTCTCTTTATGAGGTTAAGTTACCACTTTTGGGATAGTTGCTATTAATTTCTCCCAAAAATTTAGCACAAGCTCTTTGCCATGGTTCATTGTCTTCCCATAACATTTTTATTTCTTCAGTAGTAAAAGGCACTATAATTTCTGCTGGGTCTATACCTGCTAGTTGACGAAGTCTCAGCTTACCTTTTATAATTAATTCAGAGACTTTTTACACATAAGCTTTTAATTTTTTACTTGGTTTATTAGGTAAAAATATTCACTCTAAAATAATATCTTCCCTCTGCATTAGAATCCCTGTAGGAGAAATTCTGGAAGGCAATATGACTAGGATGCAGCTAAGATTTGGGTTCACCCTATCCACATGTGCCTCCTGTAATTTTTCCTCAATCATTGTCAGTTCCTTTTCTGCTTCAGCTGTCAGTTTTCTTGGACTATTCAAATCTTTATCACCATCTAAGGTTTTGTTTAAATGAACTATTAGATCAGGTGTTATCCCAACAGCTGGTCGTAGACTGGAAATGTCTCCTAACAATCTTTGGAAGTCATTAAGAGTCTTTAACTGGTCTCGCCTAATTTTTGCCTTTTGCATTTTAATTTTCTCTAACCATATTTTGTAATCTAGGTAATTAATAGAATTTCCTCTTTGAATCTTTTCAGGGGCAATTTGTATTCCTCATTTAGGCAAGACTTTCTTTACTTCTTCAAACATCCTTTCTAAAGTATCTTTATTTGAATCAGACAACAAAATGTCATCAATGTAATGATAAATTATGGACTTGGGAAATTGCTTACAAATTATTTCAAAATATTACAAAATATTGGCACAATGTAGGACTATTGAGCATCCCCTGTGGGAGGATAGTCCATTGATATCTCCTAGTAGGCTGAGAATTATTATAAGTAGGCACTGTGAAGGCAAATTTTTCTCTATCCTTTTTTTGTAAAGGTATAGTAAAAAAAAATCTTTCAAATCAATAACTATAAGAGGCCATCCTTTTGGTAATAGAGAAGGCAAAGGAATTCCAGATTGTAGTGGGCCCATAGGTTGAATTATCTTGTTGACAGCTCTTAAATCTGTCACCATTCTCCATTTACCAGATTTCTTTTTTACAACAAACACAGGAGAATTCCAAGGGCTGGTTGATTCTTCAATATGGTGAGCATCTAGTCTCTCTTGCACCAGCTGTTCCAATGCCTGTAATTTATCTTCAGCTAGAGGCCACTGTTTGATCCATATTGGCTTCTCAGTTAGCCTTTTTAAAGGAAGGGCTGTTGGTACCTCTAAAGGTTTGGTATTTGCTGTATGTTCTTGTACAGCCTGAATGGCTGGTGACCTTTTCCCATAATACCTCATCATATCCTTCCCAGAATTATGAGTTCCTGGAACTACAGGAATGTTAATCTGGGTATTCCATTGCTGTAGTAGGTCACGGCCCCATAAATTTATTGCAATATTGGCTATATATGGCCTTAGTCTTCCTATTTGCCCTTTGGGCCCTATGCACTCAACCCATCTTGTGCTTTGTTTTATACGAGATAGGGCTCCAATTCCCAGGAACTGAACACCTACCTCTTGAAGAGTCCAATTTGGATGCCAAGATTCTGGAGTAATGATACTTACATCCGCACCTGTGTCTAATAAGCCTTCAATAAAAGTGCCATTTATACAGATTCTTAGCTTTGGTCATTGATCGTTAATAGAAGTCTGCCAAAATATATGTTTACTCTGTCCTACTGGGTTTTTTGACTTATCCTCCATGTGTAATTCATCATTTAGACCAGTAATATTTTTTACAGCAGAAATTGGAGCTTTTCATTTTCTTGGTGAGGCACGGTCTCCACTGTGACTGGGAATGACTGCACCACTGTTAGCTTGGGGGCCTGCAAGAGGCCCCTCAAGGAGTTTCCCGACAGTATTGGGTTGCCTTGTCTGTCTGTTGTTGACCTGCATTCATTGGACCAATGTTGGCCTTTACCGCATCTCCTACATATACCTGAAGGCCGAGGACTCCTATTGTTATTCCCAGAAGAGATATTATTCTTAGAAATTCTTTGCCTGAAATCCCTTTGCAAATGTCCTAATTTACCACAATTAAAACACCTGGCAGTTTGATGTCTTCTCATTGCTTTGGAAATCACTTCTCCTACCCAAGATTCATCATTATAGCTAAACGTCTCAACATTCATTGTATGCTGAATCCATTCATCCATAGGTGCTGATCTAGACTATAAATGCCCAATTATCTTTTTGCATTCTATGTTTGCATTCTCAAAAGCTAGAGATCAAGAAGTATTTGTCTAGCTTCTGGGTCTGTTACCCCTATGTTCAGAGCCTTAATTAATCTTTGCAAAAAGTCAATAAAGGGTTCTCTCTGTCCCTGCCTAATTCTGGCATATGATTCAACCCTTTTTGCTGGATCTTGTAGCCTATTCCAAGCATTTAAAGCTGCTTGGTGACATAGACACAGTACTTCATCATCATAAAGAGCTTGGACCTGTGGATCAGTATATTCTCCTGCACCAAGAATTTGATCTTGGGAAGCCTCCACACCTTTTGCTCTTCCTTGCTGTTCCATATGTTTGGAATCTTCTCTGAAATAGATTCCAAACATCAAGGAAGGTCCATTATCTAAAACTGCATACACTAACTGATGGAAATCATGGGGGGTAGCTCTAGCATTAGAAGCCCAAGTCCTCATCATTTCCTTAACATATACAGAGTGCAAGCCAAAATTAACAATAGCTTGCTTAATTTCTTTTAGATAATTCATTGCTATTGGTGTCCATCTAGCTTCTCTGACTCCCTTTGAGCCTTTAGAAGTTGACGCTTTGTCAGAATGAATTACAGGGTATGTCGCTAAAACCCTGGGTAAGCCAGTTCTAATAGCTGGTAGTGGCATTGTATCCTGTCCTTGTGCCTTCTTGCTCTGTTCACCAGCTCCAATAATTTCTTCAATCATTTCAAGTCTTTTTATTATTGTCTCTTTTGAATCTTGAGTCTCCTGACCTGCATGAGTTTCTAGTAAAGATTGTATGGTTCTTAGGAGTGCCATATTCTTCCTAAATAATAGAATATTCAAAAGAATACTGAAACCTAGTAACCAGTAAATTAAGTTATCCCCATAGTCATATAAACCTTACATGACATAACCCATTGTATTAGTAAGCAAAACCTTTAAATTTGTGTTAGAAACGAAAACTGCCATATTGCCTATCATCCAGCAGGTGGCGCTGTTGCCAAGTCATGACAAAAACTGGGTCCTGTTTCAGTGTCTGCCTAGTATTTGTTAAAAACTGGGAAATGCAAGTTGCTCAACAAAGTAAATGTAATTGAATCAATTACATACACGGAACCATAAACCCAGAATCCAGAGGTAGAGAAGAGTAACCCGGAAGCTGTGTATGCCTCCACATGACAGAGTCGCCCCGAGGGGTTGCAGCTTTCGGCAACCAGCAACCATGTGCTCTGGTTCGCGCCACTCAAGCGCCGCGCTTGCAAGGGAGATTTAAAAACGACTCAGAAAAGAGCAAACCACTTGGGCAGAGACTACGCGGGCCTGTGGAGTTTAAATCCAGGTGGGGAGGCAAACGATAGGCTGTGTTGGGACTTGAAGTTAATCTGAGGTGTCTAAAGGGAAAATATAAAGAACTACAGCAAGAAAAGCCACTGTGTGATGAGTTATGTTAAACTGCTGGCTCCATGCACAAGGCACAGGTTGTAAGGCACAGTCCACGACTGAGGGAGGGAGGGCTCGTGCCAAGCCAAACTGGCGGCAGGCAGCGGAGCAGGGGAAGGAGGGGTCCTAAAACCAAATGTTGGGCCACAGATGAAGGCGAAGGCATAAGTCACAAACAATCTCATGCTAGTTTGGAATTATGATTAATAGAATGATTATTTATTTAAAGGGGAAAAAACTTACAGATCACCGTCCCAGACAACAGCCCTCTGTGCAATCAGGAAGGGAGTCTAGTCACCGGAAGCGGAGCAGGAAGTAAGAGAGAGCAAGGAGGGAAGTGGCCGCTTTTTTAAAGGGAGAGAGACCACGCCCCAGTGGGCTGGTATCTCAGCTGCTATTGGCTGGAGGAGTGGAAGGAACTCCTGCAACACACTTATTTAAACATATGTGTTCAGTCACATATGTGACAGAATTCACCTGTATCACTTGTTTGAAGACTCTGCTTGGCAATGGCACGTGTGTGAGGATGCTTGTACATGCTGACATATGACTATGTTAGGAAAGGTCACACATATAAGCAAGTGTGTAAATACGAATATATGCCAATGCTGAGAAACATCACATGTGTAAACATTACTGCACATTCCATGCATAAACACATGTTCTCATACTTGGATATGTCATGTGTGTGTACATTCATGCCCACATCAATATGTAGCCATGTTAGTAAATGTCATACATAGAAACCTATGTATAAACATGTGCTCAGAAATGTCACACTGAAACATGATGACTTACAGAAATATATCATGCTTGACCAAATGCTTTCAGACAGACATACATTAGTGCTCACCAGTGTCATGTACTTAAATACATAAGCCATGTTGACATGTAACAATGCTTAGAAATGTCCCATGTGTGAATACATATGTCCACATACACATTGACATTCAGAAACTTCCTTCTGACATTCGATTTCTCTCAAGAATGTCACATGTGTGAACTTACTCGCCCTCACCAACATGTGATGCCACCCAGACCACACATGTAATATATATGCCAATGCTGACAAATGTGACAGGGATTAGAAGCATCCATGTGCAAACATGTGTCCCCTTGGCAACATAATGGAGATCAGAAAGGTTCTGCTTGAGAACATACATACACATACTGACACGATTGTGCTAAGAAATGTGAACACATATGCTCATGTTAACATGTGATAGTGCTCTGAAATGGTAAATATATGTAACATATATGTCCATGATGACGTATGACATATAAAAATGTCTAGAGTATAAACGCATATGTTCACAACAACCCGTGACCATGCTCATAAACATCAGACCTACATGTGATTATACACAAAATGTCATTTGTATGAACACTTTTGCCTACAGTAACGTGTGCCAGCACACAGACCATCATGTATGTGAATGTGTGCCCATGCCAATGTGTGATGGTACTCAATAATGTCACACATGTGTTCCCCAGCTGATGTGACAGTTGGCATGCCTTCTGTCATCCTAAAATGGCTATGTGGTGGTCTGGGAATGTTTGTTTGCACACAGGCTGGTCATGTCTGACTGCACAGCTGCTGTGTCATCATAGTGCCACCATGTGGTGACATGGGCATACCTGTTTGCATACCTATTATGTCCCAGTGCAGCCATGTGGGGGCCTGGGCATGCCTGTTTGCATGTTTTTCATGTCCAAATGCCACCATATTTCAGCCTACGTACACCTGTTTACTATCTACTATGTTCTAATGCCAATAATTGGAGGGCTGGGCATAACTTTGCATGGGCATGTCTGTTCACATGTCTGCTAGTTCCTGGTGTTGCCATATGGTGACCTGAACATACCTGTTTGCATGCCAGCCCTGCTCCAGTGCCACCAAGTCGCAGCCCAGACACACCAGCTCTCATACTTTCAGTTTCATAGGGCCAACATGTACTGGCTTGGACCTGCCTGTTGCATAGATACCATGTACTAACGCCACCACACATCAGCCTGATTTTACATGTTTGCACACTTGCCCTGTCCTGGTGCTTCTACATGGCTGCCTGGACATTCTGTTTCTAAGACTCCATTGTCACAAGCCTGCCATGTGACAGGCTGAGCTTACCTGCTGCAGTCATGCCACGAAATCAACACCATGAGAAGGCAGCAACCTGCTGTGTATGTCTTAGTGCTGCCACACACCTGCCTGGGCATGGCTGTTTTCATCCCTGCTCTGGCCTAGCGCCACCAAGTGGTGGCCTGGGCATGCCTATTTGCAGCCTTGTTGAATCCAAGCACCACTACGTGGTGGCCTGATTCATGCCTGTTTGCACACCTGCAGTGTACAAGAATAATCATGTTGTAATTTGGCCATACCTCTTTGCTTTACTGCTGTTTCCTGGTGCCACCAAGTGGCAACTTGTGCACACCTATTCACATTAATGCTCGGTCCCAGTACTGCCATGTGGCAGCCTGGGGATATGCATTTGAATGTTCGCAGTGTCCCAGGACCATTATATGGCAGTCTATGCTCACCTGTTTGCATGCCTGCAATGTACCAATATTGACATGTAGCAGCCAGGTGGCACCCATTTGCACACTGTTCATCTCCAACGGCCAGCATGTGAAGGCATGGGCATGCCTGTTTACATACCTGCTCTATCCCAAAGCTATTACTTGGGATTGCTTTTGGAAACGTTCCTATTTGCACACTTGCTATTTATCAGAATCTCCAAATGGTAACCAGGACATTACTGTTTGCAGGCTCCCTGTGCACTAGGGACAAACATGGCAGCCTGAACATACCAGTTTGAAAATCTACAGTGTCCCAGCACCACCATATGGCTACCTGTTTACATACCTGCCATGCTCCAGAGTTACCATGCACCAATTTGACATGCCTGTTTCCATACCTGCCGTATCACAGTGCTACAATATGTTGACTTAGGTATGCCAGCTTGCAAGGCTGCTGTATTTCAGGACCACCACTTGGTGGACTATAAATGTCTGTTCTTCCATTTCCCAGTGCCAACGTGTGGTTGCATAGGGACACCTGTTTTATGCCCTCTGTATCCCACTACCTCCTGGGGTAGCCTGGGCACACCTGTTACCACACTTGCTACATCCTAACTGCCAAGGTACAGTGTGGCGCAACATACATGTTGTGTTTCTGTGACACTATGTGGAAGCCTGATCATGTTTGCTTTTATGTCTGTTAAGACCCAAGACCGCTAAGAGGCAGTCTTGGAATGCCTGCTCATTTACCTGCCATGTCTTAGTGTCACCCCATGGTAGCATGTGCATGCCTGTTTGAATACCTGCCACGTCCCATTATCATGCTGTGGCATGGGCACACCTGTTGGCACGGAAACTGTGTCCCAGAACCACCATTATGTGGTAGCATTGGCTCATCTGTTTGCAGGGAAGCCACGCCCCAAGACAGCTGCAGGGCATTGTATGCATACTTGCTCACAACTGTGCCATGTACCAGGGCTGCCAAGAGAAGGCCTATGTGTTTGCATGCTTGCCATGTACCAGTGGTGACTCATGGTAGTGTGAGCATGCCTATTTGCACATTGCCCTGTCCCAGTCCAACCAGGTGAAAGGGGTGGGCACACCTGTTTATATGTGCACTGTGTTTCAGTAACACCATTTAACAGCACAGGAAAGACTTCACAACTGTGCCATGTACCAGGGTCACCAATCGGTGGCAAGGGCTTGTCTGATGATACACCTGCCATATCCCAGCACAGCCACATGGAGGTGCAGTAATGCCTGTTCACATGCCTGCTGTGTCCCAGTGTTATGATTTTGGTGTCCCAGTGCCACCATTTTGGTGGCATGAACATAACTGTTAGCATACCTGCTATGTACCACATGGAATGGGCTCACTTGTTTTCATGTAAGCCATGTCCCGACATTACCATGTGACAATGCAGAAAAGTCTCTTTGTAACAATGTCATGCCAATTCATATACCTGTCATATTCCAACACTGCCACATGGAGCTGTAAGCATACCTGCTCACATACACAGAAATATATCAACACTTTGGTCTTAATCATTATTGGATTGCTGTGAAGAAGCACCATGACAAAGGCAACTCTTATAAAAGAAAGCATTTAGTTGGGGGCTTGCTAAAGTTTCAGAGCGTTAGTTCATGATTATTTGTGGGGATTCCTCCTTGTTTTTGAGATCAGTTGGCCATCAATCCATGAGGACAACGGGCAGAAGCAATGACAAAATCCCTTTATGATCTGCGAACATGAAGGTGACAGCCATTCTGGAGATAGACTTCAGTGAATCAGCTCATCTTTATTCCAGAGTATAAGGAATATATAGGATTGGGGAGCCTCGGTACAAACCCTAATTTGCATTAAGTGGCTGTGAAGCAGGGGAGGCTTCTAGCAGTGATCTATGCCAAGGGTCATGCTAAAGATAAATTAGGCATCTGGTTTAGCAGAAAAGATCAATCTTCCAGGCTCAGTAACATTCTCCAGGTAAGGACAGGAAGTTTTGCTTCCGTGTTACCCAGCTTTGGAAAAAGCTTCTAGGCTATGACAGACATCTGTCCAGCCAGAAAGGCCTCTCCACAATCATCATAGCAGAAAGAATGTTGCCAGAAATGCAGGAATAATACTAGATAAGTAGCTGAGAGCTACATCCTGAAACACAGTCAGAGAGACATTGGGCTAGGCGTGGACTTTTGAAACCTCAATGCTCACCCTTAGGGACAAAATTTTCTCCAACAAGGTTACACTTCCTAATTATTCTAATTCTTCTACTCCCTGGTGACAAAGCGTTCAAATATTTCAGCCTAAGGGGGCAATTTTCATTCAAACCACTACAGCTACCATGTGGTAACCTGGGTTCATTTCTTTGGATTCCTTCCATGTCCGAGAGCTACCACATGGGAGCCCAGGGTATGCCTCTTTGCACCCTTGCTGTGTCCCAGAGCCTCAGCTTAGCAGCGGTGGCACACCTGTTTGCATGCCTGCCATGTACCAGTGCCACCACATGGAGACACGGGCAAACCTGTTTGCAGCTGTACCAAGTCCAAGTACCACCAGGTGGCAGCATGGATTCAATTATTTGCACACCTGCCATTTCCCAGTGCTACTGCACGGTAGAGCTGGGCATGCCTATTTGCACACCTGATGTGTCCCAGGGCTTTCCACTTGGGGACTGTGCACATTTGTTTACAAGTGTGCTGTGTTTGAAAGGCACAACATGATTGTGCTGGCTCACCTGTTCACATACAATTTGTGCTCCCTCACTGCCACACAGTGGTGTATACATGTCTGTTTGCATGTCTGCCTAGTCCTAACACCACAATGCGGTGGTCTAAATATGTTTGTTGGCACACTTACCATGTCCCAGCACTGTGTCTTGGTAGCGCTGGCACATGTATTCACATGCCTGCTATGTCTTAACACTATCACAAGCTGTCACAGGAACCTCTGTTTGGATGCCAGTCATGTACTACCACTACTACATGGCATGCCTTTACCTGTTTCCATGTGAGCCATGTCTCAGCACCAACATATCACCATATGGAAAAATTTGTTTATAATCATGCCATGTCCCAAAGCCACTGAGTGGTGGCATGGACTCATTTGTTTTCATTGCTGCAGAGTCCCAGCACTGCCATGTAGCATTTCTGGGCATGCCTATCAGCTGTGGAACAATCCTATAGTATACTATAAATATGTATTATTCTCATTTGCTAATAAAAAACTGATTGATAGGTGGACAGGAAGAGATTGAGCTAGAGAGTCAGAGTAGGAGAATTCTGGGGACAGGAAAGGCAGAGACAGAGAATCACTGGCAAATGCAGAGAAGCAAGATGAGAATGCCATACTGAGAAAAGGTGCCAAGCCACGTGGCTAAACATATGTAGAATCATGCATCAATTTAAGTGTAAGAGTTAGATATTAAGAAGCCTGAGCAATAGGTTGAACATTTATAATTAATATAAACCTCTGTGTGGTCATTTGGAAAGGGTCTGCCAGGTACATGGGAACAGGCGGTATGGACAGGGAATGTCCATTTACACCTGCTTGCTCATCTGTTATGTCTCAGAGCCACCAAGTGGTAGCCTGGGCACACCTCTTTGTACTTACGTTGTGTCCCAGAGCCACAACTTGGCATGTAATCATGCCTGTGTGCATCTGTGCTGTTTCCCAGCACAGATACTTGGCAGCACCGTCATGCCTATCTGCATACCTATCATGCCTTCTGTGTGGCATCACTGGGACTTGGCACTGTCATGTAGTAGCCTGGGTCCACCTTCTTGCAACTGTTCTGTACCCGGTGCTGCCAAATCAAGGTCTGAGAATGCTTGTGCACATTCTTGCCATGTTCCAGGGTCACTATGTAAGAGCACAGACTAGCTTGTTCACACACTTTCCCTGTCCTGGTGCTGCCATATGGCAACTTAGGTACATTTATATGCATATCTGATGTGTCCCAGCGCCGTGGCCAAGCAGTGTAAGAACATACGTTTGCATACCTACCTCATCCCAGGACTATCACTTGGCACCCTGGGCTCAATCATTTGCACATCTGCTCTGCCAAGTCCTGTGATGTAACGGTCTCCACGTGCCTGTTCCTGCCACATGAAGGCTCAGGCATACCTATTCACCCTACTGCTATGTTGGAGCAACAAGACCAGGAAGTGTAGGAGCACATGTTTATACACCTTCCATGTCCCTGGGCCATCATGTGATGCCAAGATCTCACATATTTGTACCTATACTGTGTCCTTAGTGCTGCCATGTAGCAGCATAGGTATGCCTGTGAACCAGCCATGTGGCAGCCAGGGAATGTATGTTCACAACTGTACCATGTCTCAGTGCTACCACATGGGTACACAGGCAGTCTCTTTATATATTTGCTGTATCCGAGAGCCACCACATGGTGCCAATAGCACATCTTTTTGTACCCATGCCATTTCTCAGAAGGCCTGTTTGCATGCCTTCCATGCCCCAGCACTGTTACGTGGTAATCTGGACACACCTATTTGCACAGCTGACCTGTCCAAGTGCTGTCAGGTGCTGACCTGGGCATTGTTGTTCACATACAAGCTGTGTCACAGTACTGCAATATGGTAGTGTAGAGATGACTTTTTACATGCCTGTCATGTTCTAGTGTCATCATGTAGTACTTTGGTCATGGATGCTTGCAAGTATGCTGAGTAGATGGAATTTCTGTACACTCGGTTCTGCAGTTGCTCAGTCCTAAATAAACACACAGAGGCTTATATTAATTATAAACTCTTTGGCCTGTTGCTCCAGCTTACTACTAACTAGCTCTTACAACTATAATTTTTTTTCTTACAACTATAATTAACCCATATTGCTTATCTATGTTTAGCCACATGGCTTGGTACCTTTTCTCAGTAAGGCATTCTCATCTTGCTTCCTCCATATCTGACTGGCTACTGCTTCTCTGCATTTCCTCTTCCCCAAATTCTCCTAGTCTTCTCATCCCATTTATACTTCCTGCCTGGCTACTGGCCAATCAGCATTTTCTTAAACCAAAATGAGTGACAAAAATCTTTACAGTGTACAAGAGCATTATTCCACAGCAATGCTGTGTCTTAGAATCACGACATGACAGTGTGGGCACTACTTTTGCATGCCTGCAGAGTTTGTGTTGCTAGGTGGTGACTTGAGCATGTCTATTTGCACACTTGCTGTGTCTCAGGCTGTCACATGGCAGTCTTGACTCACTTTTCATATGCCATATCCCAGAACCACTTGTGATGGCATGGGCTTGTCTGGTCACTTATAAGACATGTCTCACTATTGTCCTGTGACAATGGAGGCTTATCTGTTTATGTGCTGTAAAGACCCAAAAATGAGAGCCTATTTCCATCCTGACAGATGGTCAGGATATGCAAGCGTACTTCTGCTCCTTCTTTTGTAATTGGAGGTTACCTGCAGAAGGGCTGTTTTCAGGATACTTAGTCTAGGGTGTCTTCACTGCCTAAACAACAGAATGCTAATGACTTGATGCCTGAAAGCGTTAAAGCAGTTACCTGTTAAAGTAGCCTTTTGTTGCTTTCTTCCCCCTTTTGTATTGAGTAAAAAAGCATATGAAAAAATTAAACATGGATGATTTCAGTATTCACTGAAATGCCCTCCTGGTACTATTCCATGGTTTTTGTTTTATTATTTTTCATGCATCCTTTACTCAAAATCCCCCACACACCTGGAAAGAGGTGTTTTTTTTAAATATTTATTTATTTATTGTGTATACAATATTCTTTCTGCGTGTATGCCTGCAGGCCAGAAGAGGGTACCAGACCTCATTACAGATGGTTGTGAGCCACCATGTGTTTGCTGGGAATTGAACTCAGGACCTTTGGAAGAGCAGGCAATGCTCTTAACCGCTGAGCCATCTCTCCAGCCCAAGAGGTGTTTTTTATTGAGGCTGATCCCCAAAATTTGGCAGACCAGCATGGCATGGTCACCAACAATATTCTTGCTATGTTTTAGCAATATCACATGGTTATAACTGTTTGCAGCTGTACCAAGTTACTGTTTGCAAATGGGTCACATCCCAGAACCACTACTTGGTGCTGCAGACAATCCTATTTGCAAGCTTGTTATGTCCCATTGTTGACATGTGGTGACCTGGCTATGACTCTTCACATCTTAGTCAAGTTCCAGTGCTGCCATTGATAATAAGGGCAAGCAAACCTGTTTACACACTTGCCGTGTTCCAGTGCCACAACGGCTATCTTGGCATGCTTGTTCACACACCTGTCATGTCCCAGAATCAAACCAACACATGACAGTGAGGGTATGCCTGAGTTCATCCGTTTGTCCACATGCCATGTCCCAGTGTTGCCACATGGTGGCCTGGGCTTGCCTATTTACATGCCTGCCATGTCTCATAGTAGCCACAGGCAGCCTAGATAAACCTATTTGCATATCTGCTTTATGTTAGTACCTAGGATAGGGGCAATGCTTGCCTGCTTGATTGCATTCTATGTCCCAGTACCAATGTGTGGCCCTGTGAATTCCTGTTCTCATGCTTGCTGTGTCCCAGCATCACCCTGTGACAGCACAGGCTTGCATTTTTATGTGTGAGCTATGTCCCAGCTTTGCTATGAGGCAGTGTGGACACAGTTGTTCACAACTGTGACATGGGTCAGTGCTGCCAAGTTGAGGGACCAGCTTGCCTGTTCACATGCTCACCATGTCCCAGTGTCCCAGTTACAGGTGAAACAAGCATGCCTGTTTGCACATCTGCTGCATCCCACCACACAGATGCTCAAGGTTTGGACTGCCACCTCTAGTTATGTTGGTGTCTGAGGGCTGTTACACTGTGGGGACAAGGCCATGATGATCTGATTGGCCAGTGCTGCCTCCTGGGTTCATGGTGACTTCAGGATCCAAGCTGCTAAGGGCCATGCCTGGGCTCATGGCCCTACACCTACAGGAAGAGATTATCATTGGGAATGCTAGTCAGCTTTGTCCTGCCATCCGGCTCCCAAAGAGACTATTAATTATAAATGCTCAGCCAATGGCTTAGGCTTGTTCTTAGATAACTCATAGGATCTCCCCAGAGCTAGAGTTGCAGACAGTTGTGAATTGCCATGTAGTTGACGGAACTTGAACCTGAGTCCCCTGGAAGAGTAGCCAGAAATCTTTTGAGCCATTTCTCCAGCCCCTATATTTACATATTTTTAAAAATTTGTTTTTACTGTTTTTGTTTATAGCAAACACACACACACACACACACACACACAGAGAGAGAGAGAGAGAGGAGAGAGAGAGAGAGAGAGAGAGAGAGAGAGAGAGAGAGAGAGAGAGAGAGAGAGATGCAGTTGCCTTTAGAGGCTAGAAGGAAGTGCCAGTTCCTTGGAGTTACAGGAAACCTGATTTCCAAGTCAGCACTGTAATTCATACTCTGCTTAGCCTCTCTACTCCCAAAATTAAGACGTTGCTCCAGTGCCAGCGGCTTCTTGCTGTTAGGAATGCCCATCAGAGTAATCTCAACATTTCGGAGCTTAATGTAGGAAGGTCATCTAAAACTCAATGCAGACCAGCGTGGCTTAGACAGTGAGTTTGAGGATGTTCTGAAATCCAATAAAATGCTGCCTCAAAAACAAACAAAAACATGACAAAGAAGGGAATAGTCTTTATTAAAGTCAGGTAGATTATACTTATTAGTCTCCCTCTTATTCTTCTGTAGGTAACACTTATCCTTCTGTAGGTAACACTTATCCTTCTGTAGGTAGCTCAAGAGGAGCTAACACCCCTCATTGTCAGTGGATCTCACATATCCTCCAGCAGTGAAAGACTGGAGAGTTGTGGTGCAAGTTTGAATAATGGTACCTTAGAAATGACATGTGGCTGACTACCAAGACCTGAGGCTGCCCCCAGGTCAGCCTTTGGAATTGGCTTCTGATGACTATCACTTTTCCATGAAGCTAATCAAGAGAGTCTTCTGTTACATTTCCATATCCCAGCCCTGACCACTGCAAATCCTCATAGGGTTAAGCTGCCTTCTCTAAGTGAAGCGCACTTAGCTTAGATGCAGTTGCTCAAAACATCCAGGTGGGTTGTGTGGAAGAAACTCTTGTAAATAGCCTTGTTGGTGCTGTTGTGTACAGTCTTCTTTGTAAACGGGGCATTTTGTCTGACCAGAGACTTAAAAGAAGCAACTAAGCCTACCTCACTGACCAGCTCATGGATTCACCTGTTTTTCTATACATCTCTATGAAATCATCAGCACTAGGTCTTACCCATCAGTTTTGAGTGATTTCCTGGTCAGGACAAAATGCAAAGGATCTTTTTGACAGCTCAAGTCACATTCTTTATTCTGACTGAATACATTGTTACTAGTTTTTCCACATGGTAAAGCTTGCTCCTAATTTTACATTTAAAAAGTATTGGGGGAATTTATCCTTTAGTAAAACAGGAAACAATGGGCATTGCCGGGGGATCAGGGACATTTGAAACAAGCTTGCAATTATTTATTTACTTCTTATTTATTTTATTTTTTTGTTATTCAAAAAATTGAACAGCTGATAAAATTCAATTTCTACTTCTGGGTTTATTGATCACAGAATTGAGATGGTGAAGGAAGTGGAGACATGCCTTCAAGGAGGAGAGGGAGAATTCCATTTCCTAAGCACCTGCCATGATATCTGTTTACACTTCACAGATATTCCAGTTATTTTTCTTATTGAGTTGATGTGGAATTCCTCTCTGTACCATTAATGAATAAAGAAACTGTTTTGGACCTATAGCAGGGCAGAACTCAGGTAGTCATGGAAAACTAAACTAAATGCTGAAAGAAAGAAGGAGGAGTTAGAAAAAAGCCATGTAACCCCACTGGAGCCAGATGGAGCTTTATCCAGTAAGCCACTGCCACGTGGTGATACACAGATTAATGGAAATGGGTTAAATTAAGATGTAAGAGTTAGCCAATAAGAATCTAGAGCAAATGGGCCAAACAGTGATTTAAATAATATAGTTTCTGTGTGATTATTTTGGGTCTGAATTGCCAAGCAGCTGGGAACAACCAAGTAACCTCCTCCATGTTGACATGGTCAACGTGGCCAACTAAAAGCCACTTAAAACCTGAGAGAGCTTGAGAAGAAATTCTAGACACAAAAATACAGAGTTTAACACAGCTTCTTGCGGTTTGCTGGCGCATGCTGCAGTTTTTTTAAGAGAGGTTTTCCTGACTCAGCAGTATCAGAAAAAGAGTTACACAGCTTTGAAATGCCAGCTCTCTCAGCTGTGCTGCAGCATGACTTCTGTCTCTTTTAGGAGGCCAAGCATTTAAATGGGGTTTTCATCTTTAATCTCTAGCTTTATTTTCTTTCTTCTTTCTTGGCTTTCCACCTTTCTGCTATGGATCTTATAAAGCAAGTTCAAGAATGAAAGGTATACTCATTTATTTCTCCTTTACTACAAGTATACATCTCAGGGCTTGTTGGATTGCTACCTATGAAGACTTTTCACACATGTGCCAGAGTCCATCATTTGGCTGGTCATGCCCATAGCAATTGTGACACTATTTGTACAGTGGGCATATGCTTCCAGGCTAGTAATTATTGCAACTTGCAGGACTCACATCTGGGTGAGAATAATGAATACTTTCCTCCTCTAGTAGTGTGCATAGCAGGTTTCATCACTATGAGAGTTAGCCAGTAGGAATAAAGCTTCCAGGTCAGCACCAGCTTGATTGTTCCATGTACCTGAGCATATAGTGTCTTACCATCAAGTTGTGGAGGGTAAACAAAAGCCTTGGAAATATCCTCTTATCAGTTGTGTATCTATAGACTTCATTTATAAACAACTCTCAAACAGAGGTTCTGACACTGCATTTTTATTGTTGGCTTGTAGTTGAGGAATTTCTTCTCCCTTTATAGGATAATTACCTTTAACTCTTTTTCATAAATACATATATATTTATATATATAAATTTTAGTAAGCTTCAAAAGTCATAAATTTCTATGTAACTTTTTAAAAAGTTCTTTAATATTATTTATCAGTACCTTTATTCACATCTCTGTCCTTATCATCAATCCTGTACCTCATTTAGTTCTTCCTGTTCTGTTACCCCCATTTATTACTACACTATCACTACATTATGTCTCCCTTCCTTTGAAAGCCTCTCCACCATGGTATCTTATAGCTTCTACCCTGATTTCTTTGTTATGTCACTCAAAATAAATGTTTCTAGTTCCATCAATTTACCTGTGAATTACATAATCTTGTTTTTCTTAACAGCTGAATAAAATGCAATTGTGTGACTATACTAAATTTTATTAACCATTCATCAGTTGATGAACATTCTAGACAGTTTCCATCTAGTAGCTACTGTGAATAGAGCAGCAAAGATTATGTTTAAGCAGTTATGTTTTTGTTTTGTTTTTTTACTAGACTATAGAATGCTTTCGGTATATATCCAATTGTGCTATTGATGAATCATATGATAGATCTATTTCTAGTTTTCTTTTCTTTTTTTGATAAACATTATATGGATTTCTATAGTGGATACACCAGTTTGCACCACCAATCCCCAACAAGAGAGGGTAAATGATCACCTTGGCCCTCATATATGCCAATATTTGTCATCTTTTTTGTGTGTGTGATTTTAGACATTCTAGCTTGGGTAAGATAAAATTTCAAACTACATTAGGTTACATTTCCATGAGGGTTAATCATGTTGAACACTTAAAAATGTGTTTTAGCCATTTTATTTCATTTCTAGTACTTTGTTAGTTCTGTGGTCAGTTCTTAAATTGGGCTGTTTGTTTTTTTGATGTTGAGATTTTTTGAGATTTTTTTTTCATATTCTAGATACTCACCCTGTGTCAAATGTATATCTGGTAAAGATTCCTTTCCCATTCTGTAGTCTACCTCTTCACTCATATAATGGTGCTCTTGGCTGTACAGAAGTTCTGTTTCGTGACATTCCACTGATTGATTGCTAGAGTCCAGTTAAGAAAGTCCTTTCCAGGACTCATGATTTCAAGTATCTTTTCTACTTTAACACTTCTATAATTCTGTCATATTCATGCTATTGGGTCTAATGCTGAGGTCCTCGTGAGTTAATTCTTCTACATGTAGCTCCTGATATTGATTGGCATCATTTACTGAATATGCTATTTTTGTCCAATTTGTATGGAGGATTGTTGTAGGAATGTGGACTTACATTTGGCTCCCAATGATTTTCAAACATGATTGAATGCATTTGAGTTTGTGTCAGTGTGATAACTGTACATGTGAGTTTGGCTGAAAGAATGTATAAACATGTGCAGGAGTGCATATGTGAGACACTGTGTATGAGAGCTTGTGTCTGGATATTTGGGAGTGTTTGAGTGTATCTTTGAATGAGAAATAGGGCTCCCATGAGAATTAGGAATAGTGTAGTGTTGGTTGGGTTTATAGTTAGCTGTATGCTTAGAAGAAGCTTTAGGTTTAACTTTAGAGTTATGGCTAGGGTTAGGGAAAGGGATGTAGTTAGGTGTTGTAATATGAGCGGCGGGGCTGCGTCCCCGGCACCCAGCCGCCCGCATGGCTAACTTATGCCCCGAAATAATTACATGGAAACTGTATTCTTTTAATCACTGCCTGGCCCATTAGCTCCAGCCTCTTACTGGCTAGTTCTTACATATTGATCTAACCCATTTCTAATATTTTGTGTAGCACCATGAGCTGGCTTACCAGGAAAGATCTTAACCTGCGTCTGTCTGGAGTGAGAGAATCATGGCGACTCCTCACTCGGCTTCTTTCTCCCAGCATCCTGTTCTGTCTACTCCGCCTACCTAATTTTCTGTCCTCTTAAAGGGCTAAGGCAGCTTCTTTATTTAACCAATGAAATTAACTCCTCCATCATTTCCCCTTTTTCTGTTTAAACAAAAAAGAAAGGCTTTCATTTTAACACAGTAAGATTACATATAACAAAAGAGTTGTCAAGCAAGAATTACAGTTACAATATTTATATCTTTTATCACAACTAAGGAAAACTATAACTATCTATTTATTCTTCAATTCCATCAAAGACTCCAGAAGGATATAATATTACCTAAGTAAACAAGAAATAAGAAAACTCTAGAAATGACAGAGACATCTCGCTGCCTGGACAGTCAATCAAAGTTCCTCTGTACCGTTGTGGCATCCATCTTCAGCCTACAGGCCCATAGTATCCAGCAGACATTTTCATCAAGCAGGAAATTCCAAAGACAGTTCAGTCACTTTCTGCTGTGTCCTGCAGAATGTCTCACAGACTCATGAGTCAGGAACCCCGAAAGACCATCTCACCTTTAGGCAAGTTTAGCAGTCCTCTTTCTGTGGGTTCTCTGTGTCCAGTTTATGCAACAGTCCAGGCAAGAGCAGTTTCTTGCCCAAATGGCTATCAAACTCCTTAAGGAGCCTCTTCGATGCCCATCATCCTCTTGAAGTAGATTGGTGCTGCCAGGAGCAGACGTGTCTCATTGTCATGAAAAGCCCTAAGTTATTAAAACACTTAAATGCCATATTCTGCAGTCTTTGAAAGATATGAAGAATACCTATCTAATTGAAATATATCTCTATATATCTAGAAAATCTAACTAACATAACTACAAGCTTTATTATTATTGATGATTATCCATTAACAACCTATATTTCCTAATTATACATTACATTTGGTAGAGCATGAGACTCTTAATCTCAGGGTCGTGGGTTCGGGCCCCACGTTGGGCGCCACTCTGTTGTAATATGAGCGGCGGGGCTGCGTCCCCGGCACCCAGCCGCCCGCATGGCTAGCTTATGCCCCGAAATAATTACATGGAAACTGTATTCTTTTAATCACTGCCTGGCCCATTAGCTCCAGCCTCTTACTGGCTAGCTCTTACATATTGATCTAACCCATTTCTAATATTTTGTGTAGCACCATGAGTTGGCTTACCAGGAAAGATCTTAACCTGCATCTGTCTGGAGTGAGAGAATCATGGCGACTCCTCACTCGGCTTCTTTCTCCCAGCATCCTGTTCTGTCTACTCCGCCTACCTAATTTTCTGTCCTCTTAAAGGGCTAAGGCAGCTTCTTTATTTAACCAATGAAATTAACTCCTCCATCAGTTAGGGTTGGAGAAAACATTAGGATAATGCTGAGAGTCATTGTTAGGGCTAGGGTTAGGGTAAGGATAAGGATCAGATTTAGGTATCAGCTTTTTTAAAGGTTCGGTCTAGGCCTAGTGATATTGTTAGGCCTGGGTTAGGGTTAGGTTAAATGTTAAGGTTGGGAATAGAGTTAAGGTTAGAGTTAGAGATAGTTATTGTGAGGGTTGTGATTTGTGTTGCCAGGAAGTGTGTGTGTGGGGGAGAGATTGATTGACTGTGGGTCAGTATGTATGATTCTTTGTTACTGTGTATGTCTTTGGTGTGTGTGTATGGGATTAGTTTTAAGAATCAGTTTGGAGATTGAATCCAAAAGGATTAGGGTTTAGATTATTTCTATAATTCGTTTTATGGTTAGTTTTAGAGTTAATATTAAATTTAAGATTATGTTTAGAGTTAGGATCAGGGTTGAAGTAGGGATTAAAGTTAGGGTTAATGCTATAAAATAGTTTTAATGTTTAGAGTTAGGAATAAGAATAGGGTTAGGTTACGGTTAGAGTCTAGTGTTAGTGCTAAGGATTGGATTAAGTTTAGGATTAGAGTTAGGGCTATGATATTTGAATGATCAGGGATAAGTTAGGGTTAGTGTTCTTCTAAACTTTAGCATTAGGGTTAGGGTTAGGTTTGGGGTTGAGGTTAGAGTTAGGGCTAGAACATTGCTGTAGTTAGGATGGGTTTTGGATTGTGGTTATTATTTGCACTAGTATTAAGTTTAGATGTTGGGTTATAACTAGGCTCATTTTAAGATTAGTATTAAAGTTTTGGATAGAGAAAACGTAAGGTTATCATTAAAGTTAGGAATAAATGTTAGGCTTATGATTTTAATATGGTTAGAGGTTGGGTTAGTGTTATGGATATGTTGTGTTATAGTTAGGGCTAGTGCTAGGTCTGACTATAGTGCTTGAAGTAAGGGTTCATGTAACAGATAGGAGTAGGGTTAATATTAATTTTTTTGCTAGTATTAGGATTATGATTTGAAGGCGTAAGTCACAAACAATCCCACACCAGTTTGGAATTATGATTAATAGGGTGGTATTTATTTAAAGGGGAAAAAACTTACAGATCACCGTCCCAGACAACAACCCTCTGCGCAATCAGGAAGGGATTCTAGTCGCCGAAAGTGGAGCAGGAAGTAAGAGAGATGGAGGAGGGAAGTGGCTGCTTTTTTAAAGGGAGAGAGACCACGCCCCAATTGGCTGGTATCTCAGCGGCTATTGGCTGGAGGAGCGGAAGGACCTCCCACAACAATGGTTAGAGTTAGCAATACTGTTAGAGTTATGATTAACAGTAGGGATAGGAATAAGTTTAGTCTTAGGAATAGTAATGGGCTTAGGTTATGTGTAGGGTTAGTGTTAAGTTTAAGCCTAGGTTAATATTAGAGTTAGATTTAGAGTTAGCATTAGGGATATATTCAAATTTAAATATAGGGTTATGCTTGCTGTTTTTAATGGCTATGGTTAGGAAAGTGCTTACTATTTACTATTCTGTAGTAAAATTTAACATTTTCTTTTTTGCAATTTATAATTTTGTGTGAAAAACATGATACAAGTAATTGTAATGGATTTCTATTTGATTCTCATTTTGTTTTCTTTTTAGTGCTGAATCTAGGAAAGCCTTCCATCATTGAACAGACTATACCATGATCCTGTGATTGTTGATAAATGTGAGAGCTATGATTGTAAAGCAGAAATTCTATTCTGTTTCAGTTTGCCATACATACAAAGTAACAACCCTGAAAAGCAGTTGAATGAGAGTATCTAGGGAATACAGAGTGCCTAGAAAGGTATTAGATGATTTCTGTTACTTTGGCATGCTCTTTCAAAATATTCTGTTTAATTGTGTATTTTTAAAAATATGGATGAAGCATATGGTAATCACTTAACCAGGAAGCACTGTGAGTCCATGACCACCACTGTAAGCCACAGCCTGAATTTCTGCCTGCAGAACTGTAATCTCAAACCATATTATCAAATTTAGGTTGACTGATCAGATTGAGTTTATTCACACTGACAAAAATTACAGTAGACCAAAACAAGAACATTGAATTTTTAACTACTTCTGAACAATGCAGCTGTCACACTTCATGCAAACTAAAATTACTTTCTTAACATATTCTCCATCTCAAAGAGTATTCTCAGAAATTCAATTATCAGAATAATAGTTCTGTGATTTAGTATTATCAAGGTGATGGATACCAGCTGGAATTTGCAAGATATGTTTCAATATGTAGTGCCCATAGAAAATAGCTCTTTATTCTATTAAGAGTATTCTGTTGTAACCAGGAAAATGGCCTTAGTGCCCTTTCTAAAGAGATATGTGCAGTAACTAAGGGTGTAGAGAAGGAAAATGTGGTTCTAACCAACTCTCTATGAGTTATGAACTGATTTCTAGTTTCTTCTATAATTAGTGAAGGCTGTATGGACCCATATTGGTGACAAATAACCTCTGATGCCTGATGCTTAGTGAAGAGAAATGCTCTGTATACTTTCTTTTGTTTTTGTGGCATTGGAAGTTAAAAGTCCTAAGCACTACCCACTACCATGCTATTATTCCAGTTTCCAGTAAATAAAAGACACAATGGCCAAGATGGTTCAAATCAATTTTACTAATGGATGGATCAATGCAGCTGCAGTCTGAGGCTAAGTGATATTTCTTTCTTCCTCTTTGAAGTGATGACAGCTGAGCCCTTTTGGCTGGCTCACAAATTTATCCACCCAGTCAGAGATAGAGGTTGGAATGTGGAGAACCGATATTGGATGGGTCCACCATGTGCAGGTCCTGCTGAGTCTGTTTATGGCATAGAGACTGGAAGTCCAAAAGCAGGTCCAAGACAGACAGAAAAAGAGAGAGAAGGAGGAGGATAAGTAACAGGGACATTCAGCACATTAACTCCCTCAAATAGAGAACGTCAGCCCAAAGATGCTCAAGTCCCATCAACCACAACATTCCTGAAGTCACTCCATAGGTAAAAGCATCTCACTAGTATTTGCTCTTTAGGGAATACTGTGAGAGAGTCTTCCTCTATTTGACCTTGCTGAAAATATAGGGTAAAATGAAAAGTAAATGTGACCTTTGATAAGAAACTCAATGTACTACACAGTATGCTATATTCTTGAAGTCCTTCTCCTCAATAGACACTTAATTAAGCTGCATCCAAGAAAATATTTCCCATCCACACAATTTCCCCACATATACTCCTATATTTGAAACTCTAGACAGAGCACACACATTTTATTACAAATGTCACACTTTTGTAGATTTCTTAGGGTTTATTCAAGGTTGAGAGCTGATTATCAAAAATGATTTCTTCTTCATTTTGGAACAGAAGAAGAATATTTCCCTGCCTTCATGAGGCCACATCACTGAGTGATGCTCAAGGTAATTTAAAAAAAGGAAAGGCATGCATTGTTTCTAAGCCCTGGGATAGGTATGAATCTCTAAATGTCAGTGGGTGTCAATACCTTCACCAACACGGAAAAGAGCACCAGAACTGCCAGAAACAGGACTGTAAGTTCCTAAGTCATGCAGACATTGAGCATTAAGCTCTGAGTTCTTTTCTGTCCTGGACTTTGGACTCTGTCCTAAGGATAGCTGGGTAAGAAAATTCAGCATATTCAGGAAACAACCACAACAAGGTGTTGGTGCTGCCTCATATATACAGAATTACTTTTTCAGCTGTGTGAAGAGTGGTGTTGAACTCCTGGCAAAATTCATCTGAACATTTGTTACGGCAATGTACAAATGAATGTACTTCTGGAGTACATTGTACTTCTGGAGTGGCAACAGAAGTACAATAATAAATTTTTTTCAAGCTTATAACAGGTAGAGGAGTTCCATTGGCAAGCATAACAGAATTAAGCAAGTCTGATGCAACTTCTCTGGAACAGGAACTCCCTTTTCTAGACTGTGGTGAAAGTTCCTAACTTCTAGTACTTTGAAAACATCTTTCCTCTTTTTCCTGCTTATTTTCTATGTCTCTGTTTTTTAATTTATTTTTATTTTTTTATATTTTTTTTTATTATTTATTTATTAAAGATTTCTGCCTTCTCCCCACCACCACCTCCGATTTCCCTCCCCCTCCCCCATCAAAAATGGGACCTCCTGAGACTGAGAGGCTTCTGTAAAGCAAAGGACACTGTCATTAAGACAAAAAGGCAACCCACTGACTGGGAGAAGATCTTCACCAACCCCGCAACAGACAAAGGTCTGATCTCCAAAATATATCGAGAACTCAAGAAAGTAGACCGTAAAGGGCTAATCAACCCAATTAAAAAATGGGGCACTGAGCTGAACAGAGAATTCTCAACAGAAGAAGTTCGAATGGCCAAAAGACATTTAAGGTCATGCTCAACTTCCCTAGCGATCAGGGAAATGCAAATCAAGACAACTTTAAGATACCATCTTACACCTGTCAGAATGGCTAAAATAAAAAACACCAATGATAGCCTTTGCTGGAGAGGTTGTGGAGAAAGGGGTACACTCATCCATTGCTGGTGGGAATGCAAACTTGTGCAACCACTTTGGTAAACAGTGTGGCGGTTTCTCAGGAATTTCGGGATCCACCTACCCCTGGACCCAGCAATACCACTCTTGGGAATATACCCAAGAAATGCCTTATATTTATTTATTATGTATACAATATTCTGTCTGCATGTATCCCTGCACGCCAGAAGAGGACACCAGACCTCATTACAGATGGTTGTGAGCCACCACGTGGTTGCTGGGAATTGAACTCAGGACCTTTGGAAGAGCAGGCAATGCTCTTAACCGCTGAGCCACCTCTCCAGCCCTGTTTTTTTTTTTATTTTTAATACAATATATGTTGATCTTATTCTTTCTCTTCTTCCAGCTTCTCCCAAATCTTCTTTATTTCTCTACCCACCACCTATGTTCGTTCATTCATTCATTCATTCATTCATCCATCCATTCATTCTCTCTCCCTCTTTCTCTCTCTCTCTTCCTCTCTCTCTCTCTCTCTCTCTCTCTCTCTCTCACACACACACACAACACAACACAACACATACATACACATAAAATAAAAATAAAGGTCACAGTAAGCAAGTAAACAAGACAAAGAAAAGAAAAACCAAAACCAACCAAACAAACAAAAATCCAAAAAACAAAAACCATGAGTCCACTTTGTGTTGATCAACTACTACTGGGCATGCATCCTTTCTTGCAGTTTTGTTCATTTATCTAGTGACACTCCACTGTAGAAAACTGATTTTCCCTTTCCTAGCAAGTATCAGTCGCAAATAGCTTCTGGTTAGGGGTGGAACTTTGTGTCCACTTCTTAGTGCTAAGTTCTTGTTTGGTTTGAATCTATGCAGGTCTTATGCATGCCTGGCAGTCTCTGTGAGTCTAAGTGTGTATTGATCCTGTTACATTTTGAACATGCTATTTTCTTGGAGTCACATACCTTACAGTCTAAGCACCTGCTCCTCTGCATATATCCTTGAGCCATGAGGGCAGGGCCTTAATAATGACATCCCATTTAACTAAATCTATGCTCCAATTACTCTCTGCACACTGTTCAGTTGTGGGTATCTGTGTAGCACAGATTCTAACTGGTCTTAATAAAAGAAACTTGGAGACAGCTATCAGGGAATGAAAGCTGAAGGACCAGAGCAGCAGAGTGGCCAGCCACTAGAGTTCTTACCTTGACTAATGCTCATACCAAAGGGGCAACCCTGTTCACAAACTACCTCCTCAGACTGCGTCCTCAGACTCACTGTGTCCTCAGACTGACAATCTCAAACTGCTGCCTCAAACTGATTGCTTCAGACAGCAGCCTCAGACTTTGCTGAGCTCCTGTCTCCTCCTGCCCAGACATATCTCTCTTGTCTCCACTCCCCTAGTCCTGGGATTAAAGGCATATGATACCAAGTGCTAGGATCTCCTTTGCATGAGCTGTTTCTCTTTTAGACTGTATTAATTTTGTGCAGCCCAGGGTGGCCTTGAACTAACAGAGATCCATCTTCCTCTGTTTTCTGAGTCCAAGGAGTAAAGGTATATGCCACCACTGCCTGGCCTCTAGTAGTTTTGCTCTGCACTTTTATCTTCAGGCAAGCATTATTTATTAAAACGCAGACAAAATATGACTACGTTTCCCCTTTTATATCTAAAATAAAAAAGAAAGCTATAACTAATACAAGAAAAACAATATACAATATATATATATATATATATATATAGGCAACACGTATATCAACAATGCTTAGTCTGTGTGCATTTAACAAATTCAGAGAAAATACTCCATTAACTATTCTTTCTTGGTAAGTGCAAAGTCCTGTACCTAGTTTACGTTCTATCACAATTTGCCTACCACCCAAGACTATCTTTTCATGTCTCTCAACCTTATACATCTTACACCTCTTTAATGAATTTCTTTTCTGAGTATGGTAAATAAGGAAAACTATAACTATCTAGTCTCCAACTCCCTTGGAGACCCAAGAGGAAAATAATGTTAACTGAGTAAGCAGGAGCTGCGTGCAAACGACTTCCAAAAAATGCAAAAAAGGACAGAGACAGCTGGCTGACTGCGTGGATAGTCATCCAAGGTTCCTCTGCAATGTTGGTACATCCATCTTCAGCCTAAAGGTCTAGAATATTCAACAGACTTTTCTGTGAAGCAAGATTTTTGAAGGACTGCCATGCCTTGTCTTGGCAAGTTTGGAAGTCACTCTCTTTTGGGTCCTGCTTCTCCAATTAGGACAGCATACTGTCAGCAGTCAAGGAAGGAGCATTTTATTACCCAGTGGCTTACTTTTGCCACAAAGAAAGTAAATTCCATGTCAAGTTTCTTCAATGCCCATCATCTTCTCCGAAGTATATTAGTATTGCCAAGGAACACATCTCATTAGCTCTGTGCTCTGTTCTTCTGGCAAGCTTTATTTGTTAAAACATAAATAAAATATCACTACATCTCTGAGTTAATTAACATGTATGTATACAAGAAGAAATGTCTCTGATGAAGACTAATCAATGTATTGACCTAAGGGTATATTACTATACCATTAGGAGTCATTTCATTGCTATGTTCCTTTAGCAAAATACTACTAGTAGATATTCTCTTAGGGGCTATGGCCTATCTAATTTCAGGATGTTGGCCACTGTCAGTGTCAAGTATGGGTTCTGTTTCCTGGAGTGGGCCTTAAACCCAATAAGAAAGTGGATGGTTTCTCCCATAGCATTTGTACCACTGTCCCACCATTATACTTTGCAGGAAGACCACCAGTGTAGGTTATAGGTTTGTAGCTGGGCAATATTGATAACTAACTTTCTCTTCTAGTTGTACACAGAGTATCTTCTTGCACTATGAATGCTAGTCAGTAAGGGTGAAGCTTCTATTTGGATACCAGCTCAATTTCTTCATGTTCAATGACATAAGTAAGTGGTTGTGGAAGGTAATAAATAGCTTTGGCAGTAGCTTGTGATGTTTTGTGGGTATGTCTATGGGATCCTGTTGTCCAATGACTCTAAAAGATATAAACACTTTCCAACACTGGGGCTTTCACTTTCTTGCATAATATGTTTAGTTAGGGGTATATTCTCCCTAATTATATGGTGATCCCATTGAAATTAATTTCATGTATGTATTTTTATAAGGAGGCTTCTATAGTGTAGGTTTCTATATGGCTGTTCAAAAAGTCTCTTTAGTATTAGTTATTCCCCTTTTTCATATTCTCCCCTTTATCCTGACATCCCATTCTCCTTCCCATTTAGTCTTTGTTTTCCAGTTTCTCCTTTATCTCTTTATAACACTATATTCTATTTTCCTTTCCTTGGGAGATCTTCTCCCCAGCTGGTCTCTAACTAGTGACCTAGCCTCTGTGGTTATTTGGATTAAACACAAATATCTAAAGATTGAAAGCCGAAAGAGAGTAAAACAAAAACAAAAACAAAAACAAAAAAAGAATATACACAGCATATGTCTTTTTGGGTTCTGATTACCTCATGGATGATATTTTTTATCTCCATCTATTTACCTGAAAATTTCATAATTTCTTTTTCTTACCGCTGAAAAATAATATGCTCTTTTATTGTACTCTGCTTTCATTATCCATTCATCAGTTGATGGATATAGAGGTTGTCTCAATTTTCTGGCTATTATATTATACTGGTCTACAGTAATATAAATTTGGATAAGTAAGTATCTCTGAAGTATGAGGTAGCATCCTTTAGGTATATGCCCAAGAGTAGTAAAGCTGGATCTTGTGGTAGATAAAATTTTCTTTTTTTGAAAGAACTTTCACACTGATGTTCATAGTAACTATCAGTTTCAACTCTTACCAGAAATGAATGTGTTCCCTTTCCCCACACTCTTGTCAGCACATGCTGTCAACTGTTTATTGATGTGGTTCATTCTGACAGGGGTATGAAGAAACCTCAAAGTAATTAATTTGCATTTTTCTGCTGGCTCCGAATGTTGAACATGTATTTAATTGCTTCTCAGCTATTTGTCATTCATCTTTTGAGAACTTTCTGTTTAACTTTATACCTCATTTTAATTAGGATATCTCCTCTTCCTTCCTTCCTTCCTTCCTTCCTTCCTTCCTTCCTTCCTTCCTTCTTTCCTTCCCTCCTTTCTTTCTAGGATGGGGTTTCTCTGTGTAGCCTTGGCTGTCCTGGAACTCACTGTGTAGACCAAGCAGGCCTCAAACTCATAGAGATCCACTTGCTTCTGTCTCCTGAGTACTGAGATTAAAGGCGTGTGCCACCATTGCCTGGCTATGTTTATTTTCTTAATGTTCAAATTTTTTAATATTATAGATATTAATCTTCTACCAGATCCATAATTGGTAAACATTTTTCAACACTTATATGCTGGCATTTTGCACACTCAATGGTATCCTTTGCTGCATAGAAGTTTTTTGTTGTTATTGTCACTGTTGATTTACTTCATATGGTCCCATTTATTAACTGTTGGTCTAAGTTCCTATATTATCATTGTTCTGCTCAGAAAGTTCTTTCTTGTGCCAGTGAGTTCAATCCTTTTCCTTACTTTATCTTCTATCAGATTCAGGGAATCTGGTCTTTTATTTAGGTATTTTATCCACCAGGAGATGAGTTTTGTGTAAGAAGATAGACATGAACCTGTTTTAATTCTTCTACATGCAACCATCCATGTTGACCAAAGTCATGTGTTGAAGATGCTCTCATTTTTCCAGTGTATATTTTTGGCTTCCTTGTCAAAAATCAGTTATCCATTGTGTATGGAATTATGTTTGTGTCTTTGATTTGATTCCATTGTTCAATGTGTCTGTTTGCATGCCAATACTCTGTAATACAATTTGAAATCTGTGATGATAATAGCTCTAGGAGTTCTTTTATTTTTCTGTATTTTTTTTAGCTATCCTGAGCTTTCTTTCTTTTTTTGGGGGGGGTGCTTCAATATGAAGTTAAAGACTGATCTTTTAGTTTCTGTGCAGAATTTTGTTGGTTGTTTTATTTTTAGAAACTGTTTCTCTGATGTCTTTCTCAGTATGTCAGTTATTTGTATATAGAAACTCTACTGATTTATATGTTAATTTTGTATCCCACCATTTTTCTAAAAGTGTTGATTAGCTATAGGGATTTTCTGGTGAAATCTTTAGGAGATATATCTCCTAAAGATTTCACTGAATATAATATATTCAGAAAAAAGTGTACTTTGACACCTTCTCTTCCTATTTGTATGCCCTTGATTTCCTTCAGTTCTTTCAGTGCTCTAGATAAAACTTCATGTACTATATTAATAGGTATGGAGACAATGGACTTGTCTTCTTTCTGATTTTAGTGGAAATGCTTTGAATTTCTCTCCGTGTAAGATGATATTGGCTGGAAAATTGCTGTAAATTACCTTTACTATGCAGTGTATTTCCCTTGTATGCCTAATCTCCCAAGACTTCTATCATGAAGGGATTTTGGATTTTATCACAGGGTTTATTTTGCATCTACAGAAATTATTATGTGCTTTACTGTCATTCAGTCTATTTAAGTGATGGATTATACATTTATTGATTTACATATGTTGATTTACATACATGCATCTCTGAATGAATCCAACTTGATTATGGTTGTATAATCTTTTTTATGTGTTCTGTAATTTAGTTTGTAAGTATTTTATAGAGCAGTTTTGTATGTTGCGGGGCGGTTTGAATAAAAATGTTCCCCATAGACTCATATATTTAAATGATTGATCCCTAATTGGTGGAACTGTTTTGGGAAATTTTTGTTCTATTGTTTTAAAGAGATACGATAATCATGGCAGCTGTTATAAATGACAGCATTTAGTTGGGAGCTTGCTTATAGTTTCAGAGATTTGTCCATTATCATCATTGTGGGGAGCATGATTGCATGTAGGCAGACATGGTGCTGGAGAAGTAGCTGAGGGTACTACATTCTGATCTGTAGGCAGAGAGAGAGATAGGAGAGAGAGAGAACAAAAACTGAGCTTGTTCATGGGTTTTGGAAACATCAAAGCCCACCCCAAATGACACATTTCTTCTAACAAGGCCACACCTACTACAAGGCCACACCTTCTAATTATTTTAATCTTTTCAAACAGTTGTACCCCATTATGACTAAATATTCAAATATATGAGTCATTTTTGTTCAAAAAAACCATAGGACATCTTTTAAGATTTAGTTTTGTTTGAGGAGGTATTTGGGGTTGACGTTTGAGGTTTCAAATTTAGTATCAGGTCCACTTTCTCTCTCTGTTTCTCTCCTCTCTCCCCTCCCCCCTGTGTGTCTGTATGTCCCAACTCATAGATAAAACATAAGCTCTCATCTACTGCTCTAGTACCATACCTTCCTGTCTAATGACATACTCCCCACCATGATAATGGTCAAGAACTCACCCTTTGTAATAGTTATCAAGCCACCAATAAAATGCTTTCTTTTATGGGTTGCCTTGGTCATAGTGTCTCTTCATAGGAATAAAAAAGTAACTAAGAAAGCAGGGCGGTGGTGGCGCAGGCCTTTAATCCGAGCACGCAGGAGGCAGAGGCAAGCAGATCGCTGTGAGTTCGAGGCCAGCCTGGTCTACAAGAGCTAGTTCCAGGACAGGAACCAAAAACTACGGAGAAACCCTGTCTCAAAAAATCCAGAAAAAAAAAGTAACTAAGACATACATTCATAAAATTATTATTCTATAATTTTCCTTTTCTGTTGGAAATTTGTATTTAAGTATCAGAGATTAGAATGGCTCCATAAAAATAGCTAGGAAAATTCCTTCATTTCTTATATTGTGGAATTATTTGAAAACCACTGCCATTAGGTCTTTGAATGTCTGGTGTAGATTCTATACTGACTGCATCTGGTCTTGAGCTTTTCTAGTTGGGAGATTTTTAATCGCCACTTCTATTTTCCTAGGGGATTCCTGTTTATTTAAATCACTCATTTCACCTTGATCTAACTTTTGTAGATCAAATATATCACAAAATTTAAAATGTCTTTGACTTTTTGAATTTCACTGGTAAATGTTGTGATGTCTCACTTTTCATCTCTAAATTTATTAATTTGGATCTTTTCTCTCTATCTTTTGATTGATTGGGTGAAGGGTTTAATCTTGCTGATTTCTTTTTTTTTCAATGAAGCACCTCTTTGTTTCATTGGTTTTTTGTATTGTTTTTGTTTGCTTATTTGTTTCTATTTTTATTGGTTTTAGCCCTGAATTTGATTATTTCTTCCCATGTACTCTTTTTGGGTTTCATTTTTTTGTTCTTATAGAGATTTTAGGTATGTGTTTGAATTACTAATATGAATCTATCTATTATTATACTGTAGGGACATAGTGCTAAAAGCTTGTCTCTTAAAATTGTTTTCTTTGTGTCCCATATATTTGGATTAATATGGTTTCATTTCCACTAAATTCTATAACATTTTTTATTTCCTTTTAGGTTTCTATTAAGACATATTTTTCATTCAGTAGTGAGTTGTTCACTTGTTATAAGTTTGTATACTTTCTACTTTTTTGTTGTTTTTGATAGCTAGCATTTATCCATTGTATCAGATAAGATGCAGGGTGTTATTTCAATTTTTTCATATTTGCTTAAATTTGATTTGTATCCTTACATGTGCTCAATTTTGGAGAAAGTTGTATGAGCTTCTGAGAAGCATGTGTTTTCTTCAGATTTTGAGTGGAATGTTCTATAGCTATATGCTACACCCATTTGCTTTATAATGTTATTTAACTCTTACATTTTTCTATTTATTTATATTTTTCTGGACAAACAGTTGGTCACAGTGGGGCATTGAAGTCACCCACTTTTACTGTGTGAGAGTTAATATGTGATTTTTTTTTATCTGCAGTAGTGCTTCTTTACAAAAATAGGTGCCTTTGTGTTTGATGCAGAAATGTTTAGAATTGCAATATCTTCTTGGTGAATTTTTTTTCTTAAATTTAGTAACCTTCCCTATCTCTTTTTTTAAATGAAAAAAATAAGGTCATGTTTATTTTGTATTCCAAACACCCCTATTTCTAACATTTGCACAGATACCACAGAATATAATATTAATGTTCAACAATTGTAAGACTGGCTTAAAAGTATGATGGTTGGTCCATCCATGATTTCTCAGGCTTATTTCCACAGGATGGGAGGCCCATCTGCTTCCTTTGATTTCAAGGGCAGAAAGCACCACAGGACAGGTCTCCTAATATTGTCCTGTGTACAACCTACAGCTGATCCTTGCTCCAGGGGTGGAGAGATAGACTAGGTTACTGAGGATATCTGGGTGTCAGGGAACCAGAGACTGGGAGGTTGGCTGCTTCCATCTTGGCCCAGGCTCTTGTTTTTTTGGGGGGAGTAGAATTTATATTTTCTTTTTTCCCCTATTTATTTTGATTAGTTATAGTTTAAATTCTATTTTGTCAGATATTCCAAAAGCTTTCCTGTTTGTTTCCTAGTTCCATGTACTTGGAATATCCTTTTTCCATCCTTTATACCTAAGGTGATGTCTGTCCTTAATGGTTAGGTGTGTTTCTTGCGTGCAATAGAAAGATGAATACTGTCATCTAATCCACATCTTAATCTGTATCTTTTAATTGGGTACTTGAGACCATACTGAGAGTTATTAATAAACAATTTTTATTAATCTTATTATTTTGTTGTTATGGTATGGACTTTGCCCCTCTCTTTTAATGTTCTGGGATTATGTTTTACTTGTGCCATCTTTAATACAGTCAGCTTTAAGACTGAAGGTTTTCTTCTTTCCTTCTTTAGAGCTGTGTTGGTAGACTGTTTAAATATGCTTTCACCAGGGAATGCTTTTCTTTGTCAGTTCCATTTTATAGTGTTTCTGGGGTTAGTAGTCTGGACTGTGATCTGCTGTCTTTCGGAGTATGCATGACATACATCTTGCCCTTCTGATGTTCAGGGTATCCACTAAAAAAATCAGATGTTATTCTAATGAGTCTTCCTTTATATGTTACATGGTTTTTTCTTCTTGCAATGATCAATACCCACTGATCTGTACATTTAGTGTTTTGAATAATATGTATGATAGGGAACTTACTTTCTATTCTTGTCTATTAGGTGTTGTTTATGCTTCTTATACTTCGATCACTTTCTTTAGATTGGAAAATTTTCTTTTATTATTCTGTTAAAAGTATTATTTGGCTTTTTACTTGGGTTTCTTCTCCTTTTTTCCATATCTATTATTTATAATTTTATTCTTTTCATAGTGTCATAGATTTTCTGGATGTTTTATACTTGGATTTTTAAAAGAATTAAAATTTTCACCAGGTGGTGGTGATGTGCATCTTTAATCCCAGTACGCAGGAGGCAGAGGCATTCTTATCTCTGTGAGTTTGAAGCCTCCTGGTCTACAGAGAGAGCTGTAGGACACCCAGATCTACACAGAAAAATCCTGTCTAGAAAACAACCAAACCAAAATATCAACTTTTTTTTTGACTGAACTGTTCGTTTCTTCTACCCTTTTTTCAATTCCTAAAATGTTGTCTTCCAAGTTCTTTACTCTGTTGGTTAGGACTACCCCCCCCGAGTTTCCCCTCCAGGTTTATTTCAGTTTGTGCTTTGTTCAGTGATTTTTTCCTTCTTTCCCATTTCTGAAATAGTTTTAATTTTTTTATTAAGCTATTTGTGTTCCATGGTTTTCATTAGGTCTTCTTCATAAAGAAGACCTATGTAAAATTGCTATTTTGAAGCCTCTGTCTTGTATTTCAGTTAAATTTCTTTCTCCAGGACATATTACAAATAGGGTTTCTGGCTTCTGGAGAATGCATATTGTCTTGATTGTTCATATTTTTTTTTTCTGGAACTCAGGCATCTGGAGTTATGACATTTGAAGTGATTTTGGTGTCTTGTTTTTGTTGTGTGGATGTTCTTTTCTTTGGTTGCTGTTGCCCAATCTAGATCCTAGCACATTGTGGTGGTATGATGTCCTTGATTCCTACCCTAGTGTGGTGGTTGTGGGGTTTTTGTTAGAGAGTCATTCTGAGTTTCCATGGGGAGTTCACAAAGGAATTAGTTGATTTGAACGGCATGGCTGAAGAGTGCAGCAGGAAGAACTAAGGCTAATTTGGACCTGGGTTTGCACCAAGTCCTAAAGGGACCGAAGTAGACTGGGAGGAGGGGCTAAGGTAGGAAGGAAGTGGCAAAATTAAAAGTACAGAGAGATCTGAATGGAGAACAGAAAAGGGAAAAAGTGTATTAGGAAGGAGAAAAAGTGTGGTCTTTAATCTGTTCGAGTTTAATGATTTTTCAGACATCTATGGTGGTTCTGTGTCTCTGGTATAAACAAATTCTGTGTATCAGCAGGCAGTCACAAAGGAACGAAGACAGGTTAGAAGAAATGGCTGAAAAGGGCAGTGGAAAAGACTTAAGTGGTCCCTATATCACAGTTCTGCACAAAATGACAGTCCCAAACATATACCTCTATTTAATACCATTAATTTGACCAATTATTTCTTTTAAACTGGAGAGCATTTTTTATGCTTATTTTTCTAGTTGGCCCTTAGTAACTTCAGTAGAATATTAGAAAATTTCCTTCATCACTTAGCACACATCTTCCTATAGTTTCTATCCATTACTTTACATAAAATAAAACTGATTGAAAAAATATTTTACCCCAGAGTATTTTATTAGAGATTCCTGCCACCATATTAACAGACAAACAATCTGGATGTTGACATAGAAATGCTAATTCCAGTATACAAAGATACAGCTCAATAACAGTAATATGGCCCCCATCTCTTTTGTTACTTCAATGAAATTAACTCATGGTAAATTCTTCCCAGAACTATGTACATAAATATTAGACAAACTACAAAATATACTGTAAATACTTAACACACATTATGCTTCAAGCTCAGAAATATATGATCCTTTTCCTACATCATTCTCATTATAGAGCTCATATTAGCACTAAAAACGACTGTGTATATATATTTACTTGCTCTCTCTCTCTCTTTTTCTGTGTATGTACACAAACCCACAAATGTACATAAGTACTTTCATGAAATAATCAGTCACTTAAGACTCCACATATCTTGATATCACAGTATCTGAGAAAGAAAGAAACAAAAGTATTACACAAATTCCTCACCTGGGGCAAAATAGCACAAGTCAGTATGTATGAAAGGCATGTGGGTAATATCTATACAAACACATAAATACATTTCTTTTATAAATACACATATACCAATGATACAGAATATTCAAATTCTCATGTACTTGCTTTGAACTCTCAATCTCATTATTCTATATACTGACTATTTTTTGAAGAATGTCTTCTTCATTTATCTAAAAAAACTGATTAAATCTTTCTACAATAAATGGATGTTTCTTAAAGGCTTTAATTCTGTACCAAATGAATGGCATTATAGGATTCCAGTGTTAGGCTTTATCATTATTGTTTTAATTTAGAAGTTCCTATTTTGTCTTTTCTTAAAAGAATTTCTACTCCACAATGAACTGTTCCTCAAAAGAAGGGTGATGCAAGCTGTAAATGCTAAAACTGCCTGCAGCTTGCTCCTTATTAATCTGCATGCATGTATTACATTTTATATATGTCTTGTTTTCTTTTTATATTTTATAATATAAACATGCTATCTCATAATTTAAAAATATTAATTAACTTAAATATTATTTTTAAAAGAAGGTCAGATGAGTTATCTTGGTCAGCACTTCAAAGACGATATGAAGCACAATTAAACAGGTGAGTAATTTTTTTATCAACTGCACTGGAGTTTTCCCATTCTAGAGTGTATGATTTCAAAGTCATATAAAAGAAAAGGAAAAAATTAAAATTCAGTCAAAATGCTGATCAATAGCAAACTTTCAAAAATGTCTTAATGTCCAAGTCATAGAAAATATATTTCTATACCTGTATAAATCATGGATGCAATAGCAAGTATATATTATAATGCATTCAACTCAAAGTCCCAAGGCTGACTTTCAAAGTTTACTTTCAAAATAATCATCTAATAAAGCACTCAGAGCTGTACTAAGTAAGCATGACTATAGTGTAGTATGTAGAGATTGTGTGTCCAATCCCTTTATAATCAAAGCAATGTGATATTTTTAACATAGGTAAAAATTATGTTGTAATCTCTATACTTCCTTGATTCTTACTCCTTATATAGTGTTGGTAAGTGACCAGCAATGGAAAGCACCAGATGTTTTCTATCTTGGGTCAACTGATATGAAGGTATTTATCATTTCTTTTGTCTGCTGTTCTCTTCCATTGTTTACTTTATCCAAACAGAATTGGTGTATCATCTGATGGTTCACGTCATTGTTTCAATGGAAGCCTCAATTACAAGAGTTTAGAACGTAAAAAAAAAAAAAACTTATAAAGGAGATCTCGTTCTCTCTGTCTCTCACTGTCTGTCTCTTACACACACACACACACACACACACACACACACACACACACACACACCATGAAATTTCATCCAGACAATGAAAGCATGAGGGATCCCAAAATTTCACCTTAAAATTTCTCCACTTTTATTAACTAAACATGATTTTATGACCCCAGAAAGTGAGTGCACAGCTCTTTACACTGAGTGCCACATATCACCATCACTTCTATAAAAGAAACCATAAGCTTATCACCTCTGGCCTAGCCGTCTCACCAGAACTCTTCTTTGCTACTTTCTATTTGTCAAACTCCTGCCTGCTTTCACATAGATTAGTAAACAATAAAGAATTAACTAGTGGATCTTTTGCAATTTTACTATTGCAAGTAGCATCAATTTCTTTTAAAAACACTCTGCTTTCCCAGCTCAAATATATGGGCAAAATGCAAATGAAACTAGAAGATTATCTTGTCTAAAACTTTGAAAACTGGACCCCACAATGTCAACTCAGGGTTCTCCTTGCTTACGTCTTCTAGTTCAATCGTCTTTTTTGAATACTTACTATAGTTTTTACTATCTTTTTACAAAGTCATATGCAGGTAATAAATTATGGGATTAGTTAGCCAAAAAATATCATTAAAAAACTCAGGTGCCAAAACACTAAAAAATTCCATGTGCATTAGTTTTACAATATGTATACTTAAATAACTCCAGAAAGCTTTTTTTTTTGCTAAAAATTTACCAAAATAGTTAGAACACATAAAAATATTTTTTTTAAAAAAACTGAAAAAATCCCAGCATCAACTCATTTGTATAGGCATCAGTAAGAGGACGTTATTTTTACCAAAGGTTATATTAAAAAGATTGTATTTTTACTAAAATTCTGATTCTGAACATTATAGCTCACAATAAAGAAACAGGAATACCTAACTCCAATGTACTATATATTATGGTATGATAAGGAGATTTTTCTTTTTTTGGTTACTTCAAGGCTGCCTTTCTGAAGGATAACTAAAAGAGTTATATTTGATTTAAATTTACTTAAGTTTAATTTCAAGGTTTGAGCATTTTGTTAAGAGATAAAGCTAACCAAAACCTACTGAAAATGATATCACTACTATTAAAGATAGCCCTTAGTCTCATCAGATATGAACCTATGAACAACCGAGCATACAGAGAAAGATGTTGACCTTCTCAGCCACCCACTCTTTCAGGGGACAGTAATATTCATAGTGAAACTGCTCAAACTCTGGTGTCTGACGGATTTCGCATAAGAAGGAGAGATCAATACCTGACTCCAAAAGGAGGAGGAGCAGGGGAAATACAAACAGCAGCAGTCCCAGGCCCACCACAAGGAGCCTGGAGAAACTCTTGACCAGGGGGTTGACCCAGATATGGCCAGTCAGGATGGAATAGCTCCACGACAAAGCTTGGCGAGCTTCCTTCAGCTCCTCCTCTTCAGCTATCAAAAAGGCATTTTCATCTGCTTCCAGCTCCTCAAAAGAATCTGTGTCTTCTCTTTCTAACTCGAGCCTAGATGGACAGTCAAAGAGCATGTTGATTTCATCATCATCCACTGGGGTAGGGAGCAGGCTGGCACTGGGATTGTATGCTAGTTCAGAGATGGTCAAGGGGTCTTCCACTTTATCTTCCTCTTCACTCAGAGGATCTGCACACCGAGCTCCCTTCACTGGTGAGCTGACAGTCAGTGGCTCAGAAACATCTTCTTTTGGCAATGGGGCACCTAGTAAAAAACATTATTTTATAAAGTTTAAATTTCAGATTTGCTAGGTTACAAAAATTTGTAGGTAGAAACATGGAGAGTTCAAGGAATATGTTAGACTACTCAGTGGCATATTGATGTTAGACAAAATCACATTAGTAAATTCTCAGCTCAACATGATAACCTAAAATAAACAACAAAAATCAACAGTTTGAAGTAATACAACAGTTAAGTATATTATTTGGTCTGAAAACCTTAAACTGGAGTCAAGTCTTTAAGAAAAATAAAAAACAATGTAGGAGTATGTGAAAATTACAAATGATGTCTTCCAGAGTTTGATACTATAATATAATACAGTATTATATGAATTTACCTTACGGGAATAATTGAGTGATTATTTTGAAGTATTGATTTCTATTCTTTATTCCAAGCACACTTTTGATATGTCTGTTGTTATTATTATGCAAGGTGAATATGTAATTCACATGTCCAAAATATGAAAGGCCCGGATATCCAGAAAATTTAAAGCAAGTCAATGTTAAAGATTTCAGTTTATTTTTATAGATTTCAGACATTGAGATTAGCAACACTCAAGCATTAAAGTGTTCTCAAATGTCCCAAAATAAGAAGGAAAAAAACTATGAAATCTGATATATTTTAGGTCCTTAAACATTTGGCGTATAATAATCATCAATCTGTAATTGCAATCATGTGGTATCTACAAACTTACACTTTCTTTTTTATTCGGAAGAACAACTTTCCACATCATTTTTTAGTTAAAATAATAAATACACAGAGCAAAGAAATAGTACTGAAAGCTGCAAGAGAAGATTGTTGTATATAAGGATAGGCCCGTCAGAATACCTGTACGTTCTTAAAAGAAACTAACATCCAGAAGGTTGTGGAGAACTCTCTGTATTGAGTTATCCCATGGGCATATTTGTGGGTGGGACTGTCTTAATTAAGTTAACTTGTCTAGGAAGACCTAGCCCACTGTGGGTAGTTACCATTCCCCAGGCAAGGGATTTTGGACTGTATGAGTGAACAGACATGAAGTTGAGCAAAAGTAAGCAAGTAGGGAGTATGTATACATTTCATTTACTTCTCTTGACTGTGGATATGATGTAATTTTCTGCTTCAGGCTTCTGACACTGTGACTTCCCCACAATGATAGACTATAACCTGGAACTATAAGATGGGATAAACCCTGTCTCCCCTAAATTTTCCTTTTCAGGATGATGTATCATAGTAGAAATGACAATAGAAAAATCTACAACTGAGAAAAATTTTAAGTGGTTAATAAATATGCTGAAGATTTATATGTCTTTCACCTATATTTATTTTATTTTATTGGCTTATTTATTTATTTATTTATTTAGGTTTTTCGAGACAGGGTTTCTCTGTAGGTTTGGAGCCAGTCCTGGAACTAGCTCCTGTAGACCAGGCTGGTCTTGAACTCATAGAAATCTGCTTGCCTCTGCCTCCCGAATGCTGGGATTAAAGGCGTGGGCCACCACCGCCCAGCTAGCATATTTCTAAAATACTGATTGCAGAATAAAAATTTTCCCTCACAACATGAATGCATGAATTTTTCTACTTTATCTGGTAAATTACTGACAAATGATAATTTTGTAATTAAAATATTATTTTTTTCTTTGCTGATGACAAGAAATTGCATTCAGAATCACCATCTGAAATTCTGCATTGTTACACTTCATTGGAAGAATAAAAATGGTCAGTATTTCAAGAAAGAAATGCAACAAATCCTATGAATTATTTATGGATGTGGTATGCCTTAATCCTGAAATTGCAGGTTTTCTTTCTGGTTTTTATTTGAGAAAGAAATTTGTCACTGTTTGGGCTTTTTCATTATAAATTTATCTAGCCAATTTCTATCTTTTGTTCTCATACATGCCAGAAGGGAGGTCTGCTTTCTCATCATCTCTCTTCCCCTCAATGTATCTGTGCCAGTAAACTCTGTGAAGATGTGAACAAAACTGAGAGGTGCCTGGACCTCTGATGGGCAGGCCAGCTGAACTAACTCAGTCACTCTCTCTGTGCCTTCATGTAGCAGAGCCTGGCGAGAATAATCAATGGTACCACATTTCCCGGAATTCACTCCACTCCTGCTATCCAGGCACACTGCAGTCTTTCTCTTAAGCTCTATGTATAACACACTTCTTTAGAAACCTAGTCCCCTATTGGTCTGTTAATTTCATTTTGTGTAAATTTATAAGCCAAATATTTAGAGACACGGGCCTGAGATGGCTTTGATAGTCACTGATTTTCTGGGACCCTTCCATAAGCTACAGCCAACCAGAAGTGAAAAAGCCACAGTCACTCTCGAGGAGAGTGACCAGAAGTGAAAAAGCACCCAGTTTTCCCCACATCATTGATGTGTTAGGCCAGGAACTTCAGTTTCTGAATTCAGAGTGTGAGTTCAGAAGCCAATGCCCTATGTGCTCTCTGCTCTAACTTCACCATTACCCCAGACACACATGTACGCAGGCATGCACATACAATGCCCTCCAAACTCATTTTCACACTTACATACAGTTCTGTTTCTCTTTACATTTTCCTTTTATTTAAACCTCATTCTTCTTTTTCCCTTTCCACCTTTTGTGAGTCTAGGATGAACACCCTTCCCGCACCACTAACAATGGATTTGTTCCTAAAAAGAGAAGCATCAAGAAACAGCTGCCAAAGGGAGCTAGCACTTTGAGATTGTTGGACTATGTGACTCCATGGCAACCCAGCATTGCCTGTGGAGCCATTGCATATATCCATCTGGAGCCAAACAATAAATTGATGTGTGCTGAACAACCCACTACCAGAAATGGGAAGGAGGCTTCTGAAGCTGTATTGAAACTACCATTGTGAACAGCTGCAACGCACTAGGTGCTAGCCTGGCACTCTGGTTCCGCAGGGTCCTAGTGTCTGCTCTTTGTTGAACATATTCAGGTTGGTTTTATTATTTGGCTGGGACACTGTTATTTCCACTCTCAGAATTGCTCCACAGTTTTGTTTACTTTTCTTTTGCCACAAGGTGCTCTCTTTCCTCTTTGTTTTTGTTTTTACTTTCCAGTTGCTGTGACATGGACAGGGTCAAGGAAAAGAGCATCTGGATACCATCTCTTTCTGAGTTCATTCAGATATTTTTCCCCCTATGTTCTGTATTTTCTAGATTATGGGCACTTAAATAAAAGTTACCTGTGTAAACCAAAGTGTGTCTCTTTTAAATTAAGGGACTTTCCTTAAGTGAGAAATTAATTCTCAACACTATAATGTTTGCCTCTTACCTAGACTGAGGAAAATAAAATGGACTAGCTGATTAAAATGTTCAAAACAGAGAGGTCCAGAGGAAATGTCAGAAGAGAATATCAGAGGTGCAACAGAGAAGATTCCCCACACCTTATATAATCATTAGAGATTGGCTTCTTTCCTAGCTATTCAAAGTTCATTGTTTACTCAAGACATTTAATTTATGGTGGTTCCAGTATAAGAGTCAGAGTAATGGTGATGAGAATGGTTAGATGTTGGTTAGAATGATGTGTTTGAGTCTGATGTGCCACTTTTTCTCACAATGGTACTTGAAAGAAGAGGTCTTATCAGTGACAGCAGCTGGTGTGCTGGGCCTCTCCTCATGCTTAAGAAGCAAGGAGAGAAAAATAAATGGAAACTCGCCAGATGGTGCTCCAGAAGAGAAGGCAGCTACAGAGATAAGAACCGAGTCCAATATATCTGCTCTTGTCCTACAGATAGGTAGCTGTTTATCTTTAACAAAGATTGCTGCAGACTGAATCCTTATGTACCGGTAGCTCTTCAATTCACATATCTTATAAAAGAAATGCCTGCTATTGTTTTGTACTTGAGCCTGGCCTAGATATAAATCAGACAATAGAGAAAAATGGCCTTCAGATGGAAGTATTACTTTTAATATCATTTTATAATTATATGTTTTGCAAGGCAAAAAGTATATGGTTTGAGGTTCTTTATTTATTCTTTGCTCAACTTAAACATACACCTGGAGTCAAATGCAGACCCAGCACTTCAGTGTGTCCTTATACCAGGGGATTCCCAAGCTGTTAATGGCCACTTATAGGTTCAGTCACTCTTAGGACAAGAAAAAGTTCATTTCCCTCCTTACCTTCATCCAAATAAACTAGTGGTTCTTAATCTTCCTAATGCTGTGTCACTTTAATACAGTTTCTTATGCTGTGGTGACTCCCAATCATAAAGTTATTTTGTTGTTACTTCATAACTGTAATTTTACTACTATTATGAATGGTAATGTAAATATCTAATATTTAGAATATCTGACGTGACCCCCACAGCGGTTGTGACCCACAGGTTGAGAACTGCTGTAATAAATCCTTACTAGCTTTGAGTTGGCAATACTCCATGGTATCCTTCTATGCTCTGCCTTTTTTTGACCCAATTTAAGAATCTATAATAAATAAAACTTCCTAATGAATTTATCCTTTCATTGTCCCTCATTTTCACTGGGTGGCTTTGGTGACCAGTGATTTTCCAGGACCCTAGTCCTCCTTGCTTTCTTGAGGCTAGCCAACTTCTATCTCTCTAAATTATACTCCACTTTTTCTCTACCATCTTTTCCCCACTTCCCCATCTTTTCCACATCTTTTCTTATGAATACAAGACTCCCTTCCCTTTCAATGCCACGCAGAAATCATACAGTCTGAGTACAAGCCCATACTCTGTACTATTCATCAACCACAGAGCAGTTCCCTTCTGAGATCCATTGTGAGGAACACACATTTGCTTAGACTATCCTATAAAGACCTTAACCTGTTCAAAATCTTCTTGAGCCAAAGTCTTAATTTTTTAACTCTGACATCATTTAAAAGTGGTTGAGTGTTGCTCATATCTTACTTTATTTTATAGACTATAAAAATTAATATTGGAAAAGTGATATTCTTATCTATGGCACTAAGCATCTTGGTGAGAAACCAAGACAGACCAGTGCTTTTGTCCCAAGTAGAAAGAGAGCAACAATTTGAATCTCCATTTTATTTCCAATAAAAAATACTGTACTTCATAAAATGAGCTAAATTTGGAGCATCAGTCAATGACAAGACTGAGGTATGCTCTTGTCACCACTGAAATGTTTACATGGAAAAACATTACATTTCACAATGAGCTGTGCTGAGAATTAGTTAATACAAAATATACAGAATACACAGTGTTAGATTCTTGTGATGCTAACATAATATATGGAAAATAAAATTCTCATGAATTTTGTTGGAAGTAAAGCATTTACCCTTCCTTACATGCAATATAAGAAATAACATAAAGTTTCAGTGATTTGTTTGCAGTGATGTAAACTTCTGGCTAGCACATAAGTGGTCAGAGAATCCTGGAATTCCAAAGACAAGAATGGCTCCAAGGAATAGCATACACAGGGAATAACAAAGAATCTTTGAAGATACTATACAATTTTGCCTGCAGATCTTGCTTGGGTTTTTGTTGTATCCACTGAGCTGCTCTAGGCATCTCTTTTCTGGAAGAGTTGCTAAACCAAACAGAAGCAATTCCTTCTAGTAATCAGTTGGTATGACAATGGGCTTTGGAGTTTTGCTTAGTTCCTCCAAAACTACATTTATAAGTAAAAGCAGAGGTTATCTCAGCTTTTCAGCAGTCCTACAGTTCAGCAGCAGCAGGCTGTTACTGGCATAAATGGGAAAGTTGATGACGAACAAAGAATAATTAGCAATGCTACAATGATGCTTTTATGAATTATTTCTAATTTAGGATAGTAAACCATCTTCTGCATTATGCTAAATGTGTTCCTTATTCATTTTTCAAAATATGTTCTAATTTATGGTGATTAATCAAAGTCTATTTGTGATGATCACAACTACATTAATGCTCACAGGGAAGGAAGCTAATGCCACTGATTACATTCAGGAAGTTCACCATCAGGAAGATGATGTTTTTGTACTTTTTTATTTTTTCTATATTATGTTTTATAAGATGATGTATTTTCATATGAGATAGTAAAATAGCAAGCACAAAACCCTGTGGCAGGAAGGAATATAATTAAAATTGGTTTTGTTGGGTCCACCATCCCTAGATGAAGAGTAATTATAAGGAAGAAGAAGGTGACTCTACAGGATTCACAAGATATTCCTACTATTTATGGACCATAGAATAAGCTTGAAGCTGAGAAGTGGTGGTACATTCCTTTAATCCCAGGACTCAGGAGGTAGAGATAGATGGATATTTGTGTGTTTTAGGCCAGCTTGATCTATAGATATAGTTCCAGTACAACTAAGGTGATATAAAGAAGCCCTGTCTTTAAAAAAAAAACAAACCAAACAAAAAAAGATTTGGACTAATGCTTTGGAACTAATTAATATATTCCAACATACTGAAAAAGTGAAAGAAATGACTTACCACATAAGAATAGACCTGTAGGGAAAAAGACCCTGAACCTATGCAAGTGATAGAGGTAAAAGTGTTTGAATCATGGCCATTAAACCTCAGAAATGGAAGTAGAAGGAGTATGTTCACAGTAGACAGCCAAAGACAATGAACAAACAATGAGAAGAACCTATTAGGGTACAGAAGAACACTGTTTTATCAGAGACTTTACCAGCAGTAACGTTGCATAAGAAAATAAGTCTCATATAAGGTCAAAAGTATCGAACAATCCTTTCTTTTAGGTGTATGAGATGCTTCTGTTACCATTCCCAAATCATATATAGATTAAAATCTTTTTTTTCATGTTCACCCCTCTGTTAACATAATTTAAAATAGTTTAATAGCCTCTATGTACATGCTGAAGATAATGCCCTGGCCTAAAAGGACTTATGTTTATGATTCTTCTCTTCCAACTTCTTTTAAGAAGTTATTTTTCTCTCATACAAAATATCCAGAATGTTCCTTTCCCTCCCCCACTCCTCCCAATCTCCCCTGAACTCCCTTCTCCTCCAGATCCACTCCTCTTGTCCTCCATACCCCCTGAAAATGACAGTTGCATTCTGAGATGTGTTTTTGAGTAAAACTGTGCCTTCCTGGAACTGCAAAAAATACACACACACACACACACACACACACTACCATTTGGGGGTAAGATGTAGGATTCCCCTCTGTATGCTGTAAATACCATTGGTGAATAAAAAAAATTGCCTTGACCTGCTGATAGGGCAGAGTATAGCTAGGCAGGAAAAACTAAACTGAATACTGGGAGAAAAAAGGTGGAGTCAGTGTCAAGCTATGTAGCCCCACTGGAGACAGATGCTAGAACATTACCCGGTAAATCACAGCCTTGTGGCGACATACAGATTAATGGAGATTGGTTAAATTAAGATATGAGTTAGCTAAAAATATGCTTAAACTATTGGCTAAAGAGTATTGCAAATAATGTGGTTTCTGTGTGATCATTTCGGGGCTGTGTAGCTGGGAACAAACAAGCAGCCTCATAAAACAGGGGTACCTATATCTTAAGCCAAAATTATTACTGCCAAAAGAAATAAAACTTTCCCATTAAGAAAAAAAGAAAACATTAACTTTGTTTAAGGAATTAGACTGCCATGTTTTTACTGTTGTTAAAATGTTAAGATTAGCAAAGAAAGAGGTAGGCTAACGGCAGATCTTCACTTCTATAACAAACCCTCTGTTGCAGATTCCCCTCTTTCTCTGCTCCCATCTCCAGCAGATCACATAGATCTTGTTCTACAACCTCCCTCCCCCAACTTATGCCCTTATCCCAGTCTGCATCTCCAGCAGACATTTCCTGGGAACCCACAGGTCACACAGGCCAGGGAAGCAGGTAGGCTAACTGCAGATATTCACTTCATAGCAAAACACCTGCTGCAGCTTTTCTCCTTTCTCTCTGTCCCATCTCCAGCAGATTAGGCAGGTTTTTCCAAACTTCATTTCCTCTACTCATCCTCTTAGACCAAGACCAACAAAACAAATGACAGCTTATATTGGAGAGGCTATGGGGTAAATGGAATGCTTATTCATTGCTGGTGTGACTAAAAACTTATATAGCCACTATGGAAATCTATGTGGCAGTTCATCACGAAGATGAGAATCAATCTACTTAAAGATTCAGCTACACTACTCTTGGTCATATACCCAAAGGATATTTCATCTTATCTCAGAAACAATTGCTCAGTCATGTTCATTGTTGCTCTATTCATAATGGTCAGAAATTAGAAATAATTTAGATGTCCCTCAACAGAAGAAATGAATGGAGAAAATTACATTGTACATTTACACAATGGGATATTAAACAGTCGTTAAAAATGATATCATAAAAACTAAGGAGCAACCTGAGGAGTACTAGTGAAACTTAGTAGAGTAGCAGTTCCTAAAATATACACATATAGAAAGGTAATCTAAATGAAATTGACAAATAATGCAGGAGACAGAGTCCCAACTGGACATCTCTTGTAAAAATAAAGTTTTTAGCACTCAGTGGCTTAAATCTAACTAAGTTATAGGCAAAAGTTCCCATGGAAACTCCAAACAACCCAGGCTATTCCCAAGGCTCTCCATAAACTGACAACAAGGTTCAATTACTGAAGACAACACCTACATAACTCATTGAACATGGAGAAATTGAGCTGGTGCGTACCTAGAAGCAGAGGGATAGTATTACAAAATAACGCCTGTTGGAGTCCCATTTCCTATGAAATGAGAAACAGGATTTGGTTATGCCCACAAACAGAACCTTAACTTTTTATAGGTCTGCCCCTGATAATAAATATTTGACTCAAGGAGAAAGATTGATTCTACTGGGAAGGAATTAATAAAATGATACTGTATAGTTTATCTGATTTCTTCTGTACTGTAGCTGTCCATTTTCTTCTCTTATGAAATTTTGTGCAATACCAAGATAATAGAACATATCATTATTATCCATGAGTTACAATAGTTTAGATATTGATGTCCTAGAATTAAATCTAGCCATTAAATTGATGACTCTAGAATCAAACTGGCCAGAAGAAAGATAGTCTTCAAACATCACACAAAAGGCCACATGAAGTAGAAAGGATTATATTAAAGGGGTCCAAATATATATAGTTAAGGAATATGATGATACTGGTAGAAGATACTTTGTTTTGTTAAGATGCTTCCATACCTACATCTACTACAGTTACTTCATTAAGCCTGATTGCCTTCTTAATTATTTTAATTTAAAATATAATACTTATATTATGGGTCATATAAATAGCATGTTAGATATAGAGGACAAAAGAGAAAAAAGAGATCAGGCTCATGATAAGTAACAACTTTGACAAGACCCAGGAATATTTTTCTTGAAAGTTCCAACAACAATTTATCTCTTTTGAACCTGTTGTACAGCCTACTACTTAGCTCCATGTATATCAGATCCTACCCAGTTACTAGGGACACTATATTATAATATATAATAAATAATATGTGCCCTCCAGTATACACAAAATGTGATGCGTGTCCAGCATGGCAAACTGTGAATGAGAATTCTTAGGAAAAAGCATTGCCTGCTAAAACTGGCTGAGTGATTAGAACTTCAGTAATGTGGAGAGATTGAAATGTATTAATCTTAAAATCAATATATCTTAGGACATCATTAGGGCCCTTAACAGCCTTTCATTACTGCCCTTTGTACACGATCTAACATGCTTTGTGATCATTATCTACTTCCTTTGTAATGTATAAGCAAACTTCTAGTTTCTGCTAGTCAAAGTGCTATCAGAGAAAATCTAAATCATTTTTCTGTTACCTGACTCCCAAAAGCACCCAGCAACATATTTGAAAGTGTGCTATTTATTTCTTTATTCTGCAGTAAAAGAAATATAAGAAGTTCATGAAATTGTTACCTTATTTAAATATGGTGTATGTGTTCAGAGACCACTCATATTTGTCTCCAGAATAAATCATTTTTTATTCCTTTACATCGAAAGTTATTTCTTTCTTTAACTTAAACACCAATCCCTAAATATGTGTATTTTCAGGGTAAGTACTATGATATGGCTTGTAGCAGTTTTTCTGTTTTTTTTTTAAAGTGCCATCATAAGTCTTTATTGCTGAAGAAAACACTTACTTATAAGAAGTTGAACCGGTGCCTAACTACAATCTTAATCTCTATTGACTAGAATTTATGATGAAACGTGAGTTACTCTCCCTGCTACCAGTAGCAAACAGTAATCATTAATATCACCCAGCTACAAATCCTGAAACCTACAAAAACAACCTAGGTGTAAGATACACTGGTACAGTAATGCCACAAATGTTATGGGAGTAACTCACAACTTCTGGATTGGACTTCAAGCCCACTCCAAGAGATGGAATCTGTATGGGACACTGCTGAAGTCGCTAACACCCTGAGACCAGATAGGTCATGAAACTAGGGGAAAGCTGCCACTTTTATTCTGCTAAAGGTACACAGCAATAAAACGACTCCTAATGACATACTGCTATACTCACAGATCAGTGCATTGATCAGCGCTTATCAGAGAATCTTCTTTTTGAAATAGATGGTAATTAGTACAACTGGACAATGTATGAGAATGAGGGACTTTGGAGTGTTTAGTCCTAAATGGGATGTCTTCATCAAATCCCTTCAGGCTTCAGAATGAGGTACTTTGAAGCATTCAGTCCTAAATGGGATGCCTTCATCAACCCTTGCCTTAAGGCTTAGGTGCTCTGGCACAATGGTTTGTAGCCTGTCAATTGTATTTTAATAAAATGTTGATTGGTCAATAGCCAGGCAGGTAGTATAGGTGGGAAAACCAGACAGGCTGTAGAGGCAGGAAATGAGAACAAGGGAATTCTGGAAAGAGGAAAGCTTTGTCTGCAGTCCTGACCTGGCCACAGAGCAAGCAAGATGTAACTGCCTCACTGAAAAAGGTACCAAGCCATGTGGCTGACATAGAAAAAAAAATAATGGGCTAATATAAGTTATAAGAGTCAATAAGAAGCCTGAGCTAATGGGCCAATCAGTTTATAGTTAATGTAGACCTCTGTGTGATTTCTTTGGGACTTAAAGACTATGGGAATTGGCCAGGACAGAAAACTCAGTCAACACTCAGGGTTCTATATGAAAAAAGAGGTATATTATTATGAGATTATGGATGACTCCAAAGAAATAGTATTCTCCACAGGCAATAGGACTTATATGCATATGGACTCATAGGATTATGATAGCATGCATAGGACCTAAGCAGGATCAAGCCAGATGGAGTCCCAGCACTGAGAAGGGGAAGTGGACACATGGTCTCACCTCTAACCAAGAGTATTTACAAATGATACCCAGTGACGAAGTAAAATCAATTTTCTTCAATTCCAGTGGAGGGTTCATCAATCACTTCAGAGCAGGTTCCATGCCCAGGAGTATTTGGTTATCGCAAAACAAACTCCAAGGATCACCAGTACTTTTATCAGCTTGACTTCATGCTCCTGGAATATTTCTTTGAGTGAAATTAACTTTGTGTTATGGTCATGGGATCCCAAAGTTGACTGAAGAAGGATGAGAAAAATGATACTCACTTGTGGGGAGAAGACAAACTTAAGAACCAGATGGGTTGAACAGTTTCATGAGAAATTCAGTCACAAGTTGTTATTGCTTTGGGACATCCTTACACCATGTGGTGATTTGAAGAGATATGGTCTTCCATAGACTTATGTATTTGAATATGTGGCCCATAGGGAGTGGCACTATTAGGAGGATTGTTTGTTGAAGTAGGTGTGGCCTTGTTGGGGGAAGTATGTCACTGTGGAGGTGGGTTGTGAGGTCTGGTATATGCTCAAGTGTGCCCAGTGACACGATCTCCCTTCTGCCTGCAGATCAAGATGTAGAACTCTCAGTTTCTTCTCTAGAACCATGTATGCTTGGATATCACCATGTCCTGTCATGATGGTAATGGACTAAACCTCTGACACTGTAAACCAGACCCAATTAAATGTTCTCCTTTATTAAAGTTGCTGCGGTCATGGTGTCTCTTCATGGCAATAGAAAACCTAACTAAGATATACCGGGAAATTAAAGAGACCATATTTGTAGAGTTCTTGGTGTCAGAGTTTGGGACCTCTAAGCTCTAAGACAAGTCAGGCTCAGCAATTCATCCTCAATAGGCCAATTAAACAAACAAAAAATAGCAAAACTCATGAAGGGAATTTATTCAGTGATACCACATTGGGAAGAGAAACAAGGAGATCCAGTTCATAGCCCCACAGGTCCATCTTTATGTTCCTAACATGAGTTTTGGATTTATATAGCAGATCACAGATTGAAGATTGAAGATGAGATTCCTGGAAAATTCCAACAGCATGTTATCTATTCCTTTAATAGTCTGATAGCCAAAAGAAAGTGAAAATGTCCTTTCTATGGAAGGAATTACCAGCTTGAGGTTGATGTTAAAGTGACTGGAAAATGTGCTGTCTTTACACTGCCTGATATCTAGAGTTTTTATGAAAAATCATATCTCAAATAAAAATGCTAAGGGGAAGCCAGACAGTGGTTGTGCTTGCTTTTAATTTCAGCACTCTTGAGGCAGATACAGGCAGATTTCTGTGAGTTCAAGGCTAGCCTGGTTCACAAAGAGAGTTCCAGGACAGTCAGGGAAGAGAAACCCTGTGTTGAAAACAAAACAAACAAAACAAAACAAAAAATGTTAAGGGAATGCTAGTTTGATTTTAGGGTTTTAATAACTTTATTTGGCATGCATTAAGGAATTACTTTAGCATTTGTAGGGTGTGAGTTTGCCTCACTTTGTGTCTTAAATCAGCATGTGGTGAGATTCTTTCTTAAGTAAGTCATTCTAAAGTGAGAGACATTATATGAAGAAGATGAAAGAAGAAAAAAATCAGAAGTAAAAAAGAAAGGAGGATGAGAATGAAGCAGATGAAAAAGGGCAACAGTAACAATAACAGCAATGGTGATACACAAACATTTATTATTACTTAATGATACAAGCCTTTTGAGTTGAAGTAGAAACTAAATATATAGTTTTCATTAAAACTATCAGGCAACTAAGATGTAGCTTAGTTGGTAGAATACTTGCCTATCATGTATAATGCCCTTTTTTAGATTGCTATCACTGCTTAGTATCATGGTGTCATGATCATGGTATTATGGTGCATGTCAGTCATTCCAGTGTTCAGAAACTAGAGGCAGGAAGGAGCCAGAGGCAGGAAGAAAGGACAGTCAAAGCCATTCTTGAATATATATGAGATCTGAGGACAACCTGGGATACATGGCAGCGTATCTCAAAATTTAATCAAGCTAATCTAAAATGGTAAAAAGTTGGAATAAAAACAAGAGTAGAAATAAAAAGGTCAAAAATGGAGAATCAGTACAGATGTACATGTGGAGAATTGCTTATAATCATAGCTTTAATTTTGAGTAGCATAGAAAACCATTCGTTCCATTAGGACTCTCTGCAATAATTATAACCCTTAGTCTCAGATGGATGTAGTAGCCATCAGACATAGGTGGCTACTGAGTACTAGAAATGTAGCTATGGTGATTGAGGGATTGAATTTTCATTTTAATGAATTATAACCAAATTTCAAATAGTTACTAAAATCATTTGCCTCACTTAACAGCGCATGTATTGCAGCATTATGTCCTTCACAAGTAATTTTAGAAATACTGGTTTCGAGATAGGGTTTCCCTGTGTAGCCTTGACTGTTCTGGAGCTCACTCTGTAGAGCAGACTGGCATCAAACTCACAGAGCTATACTCACTTCTGCCTCCCAAGTGCTGGGATTAAAGGCATGCACCACCACTGCCTGGCTTCGAAATATTTTGAATTCACAAAATTTTATCATTCCTCAGAAAGGAGGCTTCTAAAATGAAGTGGCCGACTTACCCTCAGTCACAGGATCTTCCTCTTCCTGTTCAGTGGGGGAAGGGAGTAGGGGCTGCAGGGGCTCCATGTTAATGATGAGCTGTTTGTTCAAGGAGTGAGAACTGCGACTCTGAGTAATGTTGACTCTAAAAACAGATACAAGCCAAATAAATTAGTGTCTACTGCAAATGCTGGCCCTACTCTCTGGACACATAAAGAGATTAATGCTGACAGGAAAAACGTCCTAACATTTAAGACATGTGGTTCTCCTAGTCATTAAATTCCTGACAAAAGTTAACAAATTCTATTCAGCTTGTGAAAGAAAATAAAGTTCCCAAAATGTAATCAGACAAAGATATGCTCGGCAACAACACAAGAATCTTAAATAGACACAGCAAACACAGCAGGGGTTCTCCTAGCCCTGAATTAGACATGTAGAAATGTAAATGACAGTCGCTCAGACCCACTGAACCACCACCACATATCTTGCTTGGACAGAGGACACAGAGAATCTGCAACTGTTAGCTATCTTCATGTTGTCAGATGTACAGTGCTTAAGATTTCCATTCATGAGCCGGGCGATGGTGGCGCACGCCTTTAATCCCAGCACTCGGGAGGCAGAGGCAGGCGGATCTCTGTGAGTTCGAGACCAGCCTGGTCTACAGAGCTAGTTCCAGGACAGGATCCAAAGCCACAGAGAAACCCTGTCTCGAAAAACCAAAAAAAAGATTTCCATTCATGTCCTCCTTAGCAGACAGTCATGAACCTTAGTTCTGGTTCTCCTTTGGAAAGACATGTATACAACGGAAGCTACGACAAGTCACAAATGGCAAGGAAACAGTTGGTATCTCATTAAAACTATTGATAGGCAGCTAGAATTCCATTTGTATTGCCTATTGTAGGGAGAACAGCTGTGGACCCCTTGTAGACAGAAGTGGAAACCTGAAGTTATACATTAAGTACTTAATTTTTTCCAGTTTCCTGTCAAAAGCAAACCAACCAGTCTTTTGAAAATGGTGTCAAATGTTTCCTCTTCGAAGTCTTCCTGGTTGGTTCCTCACAACAGGGACTTGCGCTTTTATTCCCTCCTTTTTCTCATACTTCCCCCTCTTCTGTCACAGTTCATCATGTTTGTTACTTCTGTTAATTTACAATTATTATTGCACTAATCAGCCCCATTCTGAAAAGACTTCTGGTCATTCTTAAGTGTTTTACAGTGTCTCAACTGATACCTTCTTATAAAGTTTTCTACTCTTAATCTAAATTAAACTGAGTGCAATCTTAGCTTGACATAACCTGGAATTTCAGAAAAAAGGATCTTTTCAGGCTTGACATTTCTGTTAGGACTTTCACGGGAAGCCATGGAGTAGGATGCCCGTCGTGAATTGGAAACTTTTACAGCTGCCATTGACTGCACAGGGAGTTGTTTTCAGAGTCACTTCTTCTTTTATTTCATTCTAGAAACTGATCCTGGGACTGATGACTATGTATTAGGTGATCTGTTTCTTTTGATGATTGGTAGCTCTCCCATTAAGGAAGTCACTGTTTAGAAGTAACATTTTTATTTTTTTAAAAATATGAGGCACATATTATGAAATACATTTTGCACCATTTATCCTCCTTCCAATATTCTTCATCTGGAGATGTTGGATATTTTGATATTTTTTTTATAATTGCATTGTCCAACAACTGCTTGGTTCTAGGACAGGCTGGGATAACTAGAGTTGACATCCCAAGTATAAGTCCATCTTGGTACTGGATGAAAGGTGGAGATAACTTGGCCCCTATATATAGGTTCATGCTGCTTCATTGTAGTAGAGGTCTATGGCTGATGGTTATGCCTAGGGTTAGGGCAGATTACTCTTGCAGGCCATTAAAAATCTCATATTTTAAAAAATATGACAGAGAAGGACACAGATTTTTCATTAAGTAAAAGACTCAGATAAACCAGAAAGCGTTTCCCACAGCACAAAATTCTAGAGCTCCAAGCCATAGGATAGCTTGATAACTTGAGGAAAAGATCAAAGGAAGTTAATGGAATAATTGGATCTCTCTCATCCATTTCCTATGGTCTGAAATTATCATTTTGCCCTTTAAAATCCATTTGTTGAAAAAAATTCTATAAAAAAAGAGGACAAAATTTCCATTGTAATGGTACTAAGAGTCAGGGCATTTGGATATAATTCCATCATGAGAGCCTTCATGAATTGTCTAGATTCTTTACAAAAGCACTCTGAAGGCCAGTGGTTGGCTAGTAGATAAGGACATTTGCCATCATAAATGATGGACTGGTCAGTGGGGTGGCTCACTAGGTAAGGATATTTGCCACCATAACTGATGGACAGATATTTTTAATTCCATGACCCCATAAAATAAGGAAATAGCCATTCTTTTAAGCTGTCCTCTGTCACCTATATACACGCCATAATGAGTACACATGTTGTTGTGTGCAAAATATCCAGTATGTTGTATTTTGCTATAGAAACTCAAATATACAATGTCTCCTATTTCCTTTAGACTAGAAATTATGCCTATCTATCTGTTTGGAATGGTTTCAAAGACGATTACTGACATGGGGTTGATTGAGAGCAAAGGCTCACTGGCACGGTGGCTAAGGACAAATACTTAAAAGACAAACATCTGAATGGTCACTTTATTTTTACAGACTGGTTTGTATACACTCTGTTCATCTTTTGCGTCTCTCAGTGTGCTTATAAGTCACATATGATAAGTATATTTGTACTTATGAGAGAAATTGAGATTCACTAGTACCCACCCACCGAGAAAGATCCTAGACTAACTGACAAAGCCCGAGTGCCAGGCATAGAAAATGTCCCTTCTACTTGTTGATCAGAGTTGCATGTGTGGTGGTCCCAAGATACTCTCAAAAAATATAGATTAGGGCATTGCTCCTGGTTATCTCCTAAACCTTGAAGGCAAGATCCCATTGCAGAAGACACAACATTTTTTAGACGCTTGATTTGGAGGAATTGAGTTATGATTGTCGTGGAAGTCTCCTCCCTGAGGACTGCTGTCTTAGTATCAGAAGGTGCTATAAAAAACTGCCAAGGGGGCGGGGGAGATCAATTATCCTACCCTGCTTTAAAGCCTGTAAACCAGGAGAAGAAACTGGTGAAATAATCCTAATTGGGCAACAGTGGCATTTTTATGATTGAGCTAAACAGCATCTGTCTAATTGTATTAAAAGATTAATTAATGGGACAAAATTCATGTGTGGTACTGTCAATTTAGCCATCTACCCATGGCTGAAAATGTGTTAAATCCTAGGAGAACCTACTATTGGATTTTCCTAAATCAGTATAACTTGCAGCAGTTTTCTAAATAATTTTGCCTACAGATAACTTAGTTTTCACCCCTCATCAAAGAAGCTTCATTTACTATCAGATGGAGTCTATATAGAAATCCACAACTGGTCAAAATGCAGAGAACATGTTAGCATGATGTGCCCAGCTTCAATCAGTATATTTACAACAAACTTTTATACCTAAGGCTCAGAGAAGATTACAGAAAGTTCATGGAAAGATTGTAAGAGTCAGAAGATGAGAATGCCTGCTGAAAGATAATTTCTTTCAGTAATAAATGGGAAGCTGGATCCATAAATCTCAGCAATGTTGTATCTGGACAAGATCTGTATAAGCAAAATATCAGTTGACATGTCAATATGGATGAGGGAAATTTCACAAGGCCCCCACCTTTAGATGAATAGATACTGGCAATCTATGGCTGCTGAGAGAGTTAAATTCAATTTTCTCCAGGGATGATCCTCCAATATTCAATCCTAAGTAGTCTGCCCTAAACACATATACATACAAGTAACACTACATGTAGGCTTATATGCATGTGGTGCATATGTGTGTACCCACATGTACATTTAATATACATGCAGGGCTATGCATGCATATATATGCTTGTATATATATGTATATAATGTGAATTACGGAGAGTCTGTTGCATGGAAGGAGTTGGAATGGAGAGATGGAAGGGTCGAAGTGATATAATATACTCATTTATGAAATACTAAAAACACTAAATAAAAACAAAGGAGTTACATGGGCAAAACTAGAATTCTAAACTTTATCTAGTACTTTGTTTTATGACACACTTTCTATGTTAGTGAGTGTACAGCATTCCAAAGGGATTTGTTTTACAACTAATGTTTTGAATTCGGGGTTATATAAGAAGGCCCCACGGTGCCAACCACTTTTCTAAGAATTTGTCAGGGTTCAAATTGGCTTCTACTTTGTCCTTCCTCCTCATATCCTGTGGTGTTTTAGTTAGTTCTGTAATGCTATAAAAAGTGTGGAACATTTCTAATATACATATAAGATGAATTTATTTAGAACACAGTCTAGAAACTAGAAAAATCTGAAAAGCATTGTGTAGTCATTGTCTTAGCTCCTGATGAAGGTCATATGATGGGCTACCTCACAGCAGACAAGGCAGAAAAACAAACTAGAATGTTCCAAAAGGCAAATGTGAGGAATTATTATCTTGAAGAAAATCAATACTTTGGTTCTTACAAGAGAACGTAATAGCATCAAGCAATGAAATCCATCCATGAGGGTAGTGTCTCCATGATACAAACTCTTTTCACATAGCCCTAGTTTTAATTTTCTCACCTCCTCACAACTGTTCTGTTAGAATTAAGGTTCTGGTATAGGGACTTTTGTGGACACCCCAAATTTTATCATGGAGTAACTGATGCCTATGCCAAATAAGAGCATGTACTATATTTGTACACTAATAGATCTCATTCATTAGCTGTAGAAATGACTCTCCCAGTTTACAAGCCATACCTGTTCAATAGCATCCAAATAAAACTGTTATTAAGAGTTCCATTGCAGGAGGAAGGCTGGTTGTGGCAAATTAAAGTAGATTATAACATTGTAAGATAAAATTTGTGTAGACATTAGAGTATTGATTTTTTTCCCTCAGTGTGAGAAAAACATGTATCCAAAGATGAGAAAGGTAAAGTTACACAACTGGATTGTAAGCTGATGACAAGTAAGTGCCGGACTCAAATGGTGATGAAACAAAATGAGTACATTGACGTTCATGACAGTCATTCACTACTCTATGACCGGAGGAAGTAGTGCTGGCCTTCTGTCTGAATGGATTTGAATATGAATGTATTTTCCAGAGTCTACCTCTGCATTTTTACAAGGTTGTGGTTGGAACCAGAGGTATTCCAATGCTACACAAGTGCTCCATTACTGATCTGGATGTTAAGATCTAGCTGCCTTGTTCTAAATGAATGAGAATAATGATATTATTGCTTTACATGTATTTGTCACTTTACATTTTAAAAAGTTTTTTAAGCCCCCAACAAAATCTAAAACTAGGTCAAGGCAATATAAAAATCTCACTTCATAGATGGGTAAACCAATAATCTAGGAAATTCAGTGACTTACCCAAGGCCACAGAGCTGGCCGGCAATGCAGCAAAGATTAAAATCTATTCATTTTTGTATCAGAACATTCTTGTATCTTGCTGGTTCTGGGTGTTCTGTGTGTCCCCTGGTGGTGGATGCTATGCTCCGAGCTGCAGCCCTCCATCTGATGTGGCCTCTTGGCTAGGCTCAGGGATTCTTCCCCAGCAGCCAGCCCAGGACATCTTTCCCCAGGATCTTCCCATGCCATCAATAAAGGCCAGTGAACTAACGTCAGAGTGAGCTTCTCTTTCTGAAGGAAAGAATAATCCTAAAATATTCTCAGTCTGTTTGATTTCTCTCTCTTTATACATGCATACTTTTCCAGAAGCAACAGCCTATGAGCCTATAATTTTTTTTGAGGAATTGAATTTCGGGTGTGGGGAAGGATGATAAATTAATAACTTATTATTGCCATTATAAACTAAGATCTTTTCTGAAGAGTTCCCACAAAATATAACCTCATTACTACAGTTTTACTTTTGATAGTCACATTGAAATGGCAACATAGTTTAAAAATAAAATAATGGTCCAGGAGAAACAGGCCTCCCATGTAAATGACTTTTAGGAAAGTAACAGTTACATGAAAGGGTTGCATATTACTACTGCTCTGACCACATGGTGCCTCTGGTGAGGTCAAGGGCTTTCTGAATAGCATCTTGGATACATCTCATGTCTAAGAAAATGGCTAAATCTCCTATCTATTAAAAAGAAGAAACTAAGAGATCCTCAAGGCTATTTCCTATCCAAAGTTTCTGGAAAAGTAAACATGGTATATTCTATTATATATGGGGACATCTTCCTTTCTCCTATGCTAAACTGTTACAGCTTAGGAGAGGGGAAGAGTACTCTAAGTCCTCTTCTGATCTTTGAGCAGCCTGACACATATTTAGATGGCACATCAAGGTACGCTCAATCAGAGCTTCTATATTCTCTGACCCTGACGGTTTTTTAAAGCTGGAGTGATAGCTTTTACAGATCTGCATGGAGAGCTCCCCTTAGGACTCCTCAAAAGCAGTAATAAGTCAAAAGCTGAATACATCTGCACCAGGTCTTCTGAAGCCTTCAGCTGTGCTCAGCTTCTTGGGAAACAGGTAATGTCGAAATGCCCTTGATAGTCTGGCTTGCCCTACGTTGGGGGAGGTCGCAGGTACCTTCTGCCTGTGACTCCAGGAACAAGGTACAGTACCACTGAGCTCACCCAATATTATTGCAAATGGAGGAAATTCAGAAAATATGAACATAATGGAAAAACTTGCATTCAAAGTTGAAGAAGGAAAGACAGGTGCCAATTGTCTTATGAGAAAGTCCCTAAATAATTTAGCTTATCAGAAGTGGAGGAGGTCTTATGGGGAAGCATGGGAGATAGGAAAGGGTGTTTTGGAGATGGGACTTGCAAGGGAAGTGGAGATGAAGGTGAATGAGAAGTATATATATATATATATATATATATATATATATATATATATATATATAGTATGTGTGTATTTGTATAAATGCTATAATGAAGCCCATCCTATCATCTAACTTAAAAATTAAAATAGGCTATAATGATTTTACCTTAAAAGGGGTGGTGTCATGGCAAGACTATTCAGTTTAAGGTATTCATGATGTTTGAAACTTAGGCTATACATTAGGCTTAAATTGTTGTCATATAAAATCAGTTTGGAAAATAAAACACAAACACTTAATCTCTAAGAACTAATTATAGACTGTCAATTTAAAGAAGATGTGCAGGTTGTAGGCAGGAGGATGAGAACTTTAAGGTTATTCTAGCTATGTAGTGAGCCTAAGGTTATCTTGGGGTACAGGAGACCATGTCTCAGAAAAAAGTATGTACTCTGATCCTAATAATGGTCATGCCTCTCATCCCATAGTTTGGTCTTTGGGAGTATAGAGTCCATATGTAAACTGTTTTTAAATTAGCATATAGAAAAGCACACTGCTAAAGAGAAGGACTGGAATAAGGCCTTTCCATAAGGCCAAGCAAATCAAACCTTTGATCAGGTACAGAGGTACTTCAACATACCTGAGGTGACTTATGTTTCTTTATAGTGTGAAAACACACACTCCTTAGTGAAGTCTTAGAGTCTAATGAGACATGAAATGCGTGATGTTGTGTGTAGGACTTTATGTAGCAGAGCATGTGTGAAAAAGCTTATGCTATGCAAATAAACCCAAAAGACCATATGCTATTAAAAATCCTAATAATTTGTATAATGTTGCCTTTTGAACTGCTATTTTTTTCCTTTCTCCATCCCACTTCTTCCTTTGGGAACTCTTTATCTTTTCCAACAAATTGTCATTGCTCTACTGTAACTGTATGCCTCTGGTTAATTTATTTCTCAGGGATAGAAGAAGCTAGTAACTCTCCAGATGTGTTCATGGTATTTTAAATTCATCAGATACCACAGGGATGGATTACTGTTCAGTGGTAGAGAAGAAATCAGAGCAGTAAGCCTGACCATGTCTTGTGAGCAGGATATGGTAAGAGCTATTCTATGAGGGCAGTGTGACACGGTGATGGAGCGGACAGAGCTATTAGGAGCCATCCAATGGCATTTTCTTGCTTAGTCATGCGACATTCTAGACCCAATACCTATCTACATATCAAGTTACCAAAGAGGGATCCAAGCTGTTGTCAAGCCACAACCCTGACAAATCTGAGGAAGATTTTGAGGGAAGTAAATGTCTTGACTTCATGCTGCATGTCACTATATAAGGAAATATAAGAGAGGAATCAGAAATGTTGGATAAAAATTATTTTTTGCGTTGTTGCAGAATGAATTCAGAGCCTCATGTTTGTTAGTCTAGCTTTTAAGTGCCTTTGTCTGTCATGGAAACACCCTCCCCAAAGCCAGAAGGGAGCACCCCACTCACCTGTGCACCTCAGGAGGGTCCCTCTGGATTTTGGAGCTTGCCTCCACCACCTCTTTGGCAACTTTACCACTATGAAATACACAAATACAATGCATGTGAGTAGATACTCCAAGGAAATGGGGAAGGGTATGGACATGCTCTAGATTTGGCTCCAAGGGTCCACCTTTTCCCATATTCCATGAGGGAAATTTATGTGAAGGTTTAGGTTGTCTTGTCAGGAGTATAACTCAATGGATTGGGAAGCAGACTAACAGAGGGTCATAAACACAATATCTACAAACAAAACATTCCAATGTAAATGGGTGTTTCCCCCCACCCATCACTGCAATGGATCTATTGTTACCCACCTATATCGAAATCTACTTCCTTTAAAAAATATCTTGCTGCTCGACACAGTCTTGATCTGACTCGACTTGGCATACCTTTAAGGAAAAGCATAGCAGAGGTGGTAGTGACCTGAATCAAGAATTCTCAAAAGAGGAAAAAATGACTATAAGCCATCTTATAAAATGATTCATCATCTTAGAAACTAGGGAAACGCAAATTACCCCACATAGTACCTATTTCTAGTTCCATTTATTTGTCTGTGACTTTCATAACTTTTTTCTTTAGAGTTGAACGAAATTCTATTATTTGTATGTACAACATTTTCATCATCTATTCTTCAGTTGATGAGCGACTTAGCTATTTCTAATTCTGATTAATGTGAATAAATTAGCAAAGATGATGGATGAGCAAGTATCTGTGTAGCAGAGTAGACTACTTTGGAATGATATAGCTAGATCCTATGGTAGATGTTTCTAGCTTTTTGAGGAACTAATATATTGATTTCCATAGTGACTGCACCAGTTTGCACTCCTAACAAGAATGAATATGCATTACCTTTACTTTATATCCTCCCTAAAATTTGTTGTCCTCATTTTTGTGATCTTAGTAATTATGACTGGGGTGAAATGAAATGTCAAAGTAGTTTTGATTTGCATTTCCCTGTAAGTTAAGGACGGTGAGCCTTTTAAAAATACTTCTTAGCCAAACCTGTCATTTTCTGTAACCAGGTAAAACTTCCAGTGGTAGGGCTGGAACACTCACCCAGACATAAAATCTTCAACCTACAACCTGTTCTGTAATGTGGGATGTCTTTCTGTATATGTGTTGCTTTTATTGGCTAATGAATAAAACTGCTTTGGTCTATGTTAGGGCAGAATAAAGCCAGGCAGGAAATTTGAAGAGAGATATATACATATAGGCGGAGTCAGGCAGACATCATGTAGATGTCAAAGGAGAAAGATGCCAGAACCTACTGATAAACCACAGCCTTGTGGTGATACATAGATTAATAGAAACAGGCTAATTTAAGATATAACAGCTAGATAGCAATATGCTTAAGCCATTGGCAAAGCAGTGTTGTAAATAATATAGTTTCTGTGTGATTATTTGAATATTGGCAGCTGGGAAGTGAAAAGAACAGTCTCTGTCTACAGTACTGCCTATGAGAAGTGCTTGGGCAATGGAGGCTCAAGGTTGTGGAAGTGGTCAACCAATGCCACTGGAGGGAGCCCATGACCCATATTTCCTGACTGGCCGGTAGTTGATTATTTGCTGATCCAGAAACCTAGGCTAGAAACAAACATTACTGACCAAAACTTAAAAGAATAAAATCAATGAAATGATTCCTGGTGGTATTCTGCTATATTGATAGATTGCTGCCTAGCCCAATCATTATCAGAGAGGCTTCCTCGAGCAACTGATGAAAACAGATGCAGAGACTCAGAACCAAACATTAGGCAGAGTTCAGGAATCACACAGAAGGGGAGGAGGAAGAACAGTGGGAGCTAGAGGGGTTGAGGACACCAGGAGAACATGGCCCACAGATCAACTAAGCAGTGCTCATAGGGGCTCACAGAGACTGAAGCAGCAATCACAGAGCCTGCACTGATCTGTTCTAGGTCCTCTGAGTCTAGTTGTGGCTGCTTTGGGAGGGGTTTTTATGGGACTCCTAACAGCAAGAGTCTGGGTGTTTCTGACTCTTTTGCGTGCTTTCATGATTTTTCCTCCTACTGGATCCCCCACATAGCCTTGATATGAAGAATTGTGCCTAGTTTTATCACATTTTGTTATGCCGTGTTTGGTTGATAACCCTTGGAAGCCTGCTCTTCTCTGAAAGAAAAGGAAGGAGCAGTGGATCTGTTGAAGAAGGAAAGTGGGGGTTGACTGGGAGGAGAAGAGAGAGGGAGGCTATTGTCAGGATATATTGTATGAAAGAACGTATTTTTTTTTTTTTTTTTTTTTTTTGGGTTTTTTGAGACAGGGTTTCTCTGTGGCTTTGGAGCCTGTCCTGGAACTAGCTCTGTAGACCAGGCTGGTCTCGAACTCACAGAGATCCGCCTGCCTCTGCCTCCCGAGTGCTGGGATTAAAGGCATGCGCCACCATCACCCGGCTGAAAGAATGTATTTTTAACAAAGCAGAAAAAAAAATCCTTCTTATCCTTTGAATTTCTTCTTTGAGAGCTCTCTCTTTGGTTCCATAGCAGTTTTAATTGGGTGGTTCATTTTATTTATTTATTTTTTTAGTTCTTTAAATATTCTAGACACTATCCTTTATCAGATATGTATATGATAAATAATATGTCCTAAATTTATATTACATTTAAATAGAATAAATACAAAGATCGGTGTTAAATAAAATGAGCATGTAGTCATTAGCAAAGCATAAACGGATCATGAGTGCTTTAAAAACCTATAATCAAGGGAACACAGGAGTCTTACTTGTAAAAGGCTTGGTTCTCTACCCCACATTTCCATAGATGCTTGCAGGCAGCTGGTGTTGAAGTATGGAATGCCAAGACAGAATTTTTCTAATAAAAATAACAAGAATGGGTATGTTAAACACAGTTTATATTATTAATGTTTTTCATTAAGGTGTTTATGTGCTTGTAGCCTACTACACATTTTTTTATATGTACATGGAGGTGGTTTAGGAATGTAGGTCTCTATGCATTCTTGTGTGGAGGCAAAAAGTTGGTGTTGGTGTATTCCTTTACCATTCTCAAACTCACTTTTTGAAACAGTTTCTTACTGAACCTTGAATATACCATTTCAACTAGGGTGACAAGTCAGCAAGCTCTAGGGATAACTCTCCTTGGCTGGGGCCAGGAGCTTTATGTGGTTTCTGGATATCAAACTAAAATAATCACGTTTGCACAGTAAATACATTGAGCCTTCACTCCAGCAACCCCTCCAATATTACTATTTTCATTAAAGTTGAAATGGTATAGCTTTTTTCTCATTCATTAGACATCATGAATCTATTTAAATGCCAAACAAAGCTGATTCATAGTTTTCACTAATTCTCCAGTTATCACACCTATCTATCAATCCTTGATTAATCTAAAAAAATTCCTACAACGCTAAATGAACATTCTAGTCATTAGCAAAAGTCAAGAAAATAAGCAAAGTTCAAAGTTAGCTTTAAGGTTCAATATTTTGGGAATAGCCTTCCACCAAGTCCATTCCCGGGTGAGCCGACAAACTATATTTGATGACTGTTAAAAACTCATGAGGGAAAACAAGTTGGGCATATATACTGTGGCCATAACACTTTTTCTAGTGTTGACTGCTGTCTAGTTTTTATATGAATTTATCTTTGCTGGGCAGTGGTGGCGCACGCTTTTAATCCCAGCACTCTGGAGGCAGAGGCAGGCAGATTTTTGTGCGTTTCAAGGCCAGCCTGGTCTACAGAACTAATTCCAGGACAGGCTCCAAAGCTACAGAGAAACCCTGCCACGAAAAACAAAACAAAACAAAACAAAAAAGAATTTATCTTCTGCCCCATTTATTTGTGTCTTAGACAAAGACTTATGGAGAGAGTCCATGTTATATATTTAATAAACTTTATCCCAATCTATCTTTTATATAGGTCTATACAGTTAACATTGCTTATTCACTTTATTCTTACCTGTGGATTACCATTAACTTGTCTAGCACTAAAATGTTTTCAGCAGCCGGGCGGTGGTGGCGCACGCCTTTAATCCCAGCACTCGGGAGGCAGAGGCAGGCGGATCTCTGTGAGTTCGAGACCAGCCTGGTCTACAAGAGCTAGTTCCAGGACAGGCTCCAAAGCCACAGAGAAACCCTGTCTCGAAAAACCAAAAAAAAAAAAAAAAAAAAAAAAAAAATAAAATGTTTTCAGCAAACAGCTTCTATTTTCACCACTCCTCAAAGTAACTCTCTTTTGGGACAACCATACTAAAAGCTATTTTGTTCTTAGATCTCTCTTATGCACACACACTTGCAAATGCACACACATCAAGTAATTATTAAAATCAGTATCTGACCTCCTTTTGGGTGCCAATCACATAAAATGTCTTCCCTTCAAACTTGAATTTGCAAACATCTGGCCTAAGAAAAGAAAGACTCTGGGTGAGAAGGAAAAAACCAAAAACCAAAACAAAACTACAGCTGAACAAGGCACCTAGCTTTGCCATATAAATCTATCTGACTTACAAATGCCAAGGAAACAACAATAAATCAATTTTTTTTATCATAAGTGATGGTATATTAAGAATGGAGGTCTCTGAGTAAATTATGTAGCAATTTTCTTCCCAAGAGTTGATACACTACAAGATCAAAATTATTTCTCCTTCTTCCTTTTGTTTTTTTTTAAAAGTTAGGATACATTTTTTTATTTAACAGGCTCTGAATTATTTGTAAACGTTAGCAACTGAAACATGAATTCTTAAGTTCACTTTTCAAAGTAGGAAGAATGTTAGTAGAATAATATGAATTCAAAGTTTTTAATTTTTTCTATTCTTCTCCATCCATCTCTAGGAAGAACATATACTGCCTTGCAAATTTTCAAAAGAATCACCCCCATCCACATTGAAATTGTCCAAAAAATTATGGTCCAAAGACAACCTTGATTTTATCTCAAAAGGCTATTTGTTGTAACCTGATTTGAATGTACATCCATGGTAATTTCCTTGATGAGTAAAATGAAGGGTGGGTTTTTAATATCACTTTTATTTAATTTCTAGGATAGTTATATTGTATGTGTATTTTTTTCTATGAGAAAAGAAACAGTGCTTCATTCACCTGTTTCAGTTTAAGTATAGAATTTTTGAAATGGTAACAAAGCTGAATTTTAAAAACACAACTATGATTTACATGAGAAGAAAATTTGATTTAGCAAAAGATGCATGGTTATAACAAATAAATATGTTTAAGAAGAAGCCAGGAAAAATGGGGTCCACATGAACACAGTACCAGTAACATAGGCAACCTGAAGAAATGAAAACAGAAACAAATACTTATTAATCTCCATGTTTCCAATGACCCCTCCACAAAATGTCAAGTGGAAAAGACAGGAAATCAATCTGCATTAAGGTGTGGCAGCTTCTAATCAAACCAAACCAGGTCACAAGTAATTTTGGACCTGTGTATAACATCCTCCAGGACTTTTACAGTCCTGGGATAGAATGAGGGCAGTCTTCAAGTTACCCATGCTTCCCAAACTAAGTTGGAATATCTATGGTATCTACCCTGGAATTGACTGAAGTAAACACTTTGGAGCTTCTTTGTCAGATGCTGAAAAATCTAGAGAAGAAAACCAGATAGCAACATCATCATAAAACAATTATAGTTATCAAATTACACTAGATTTCCAAAGCACTCTTACAAACATTGCATTTGTTTCTCCTCCAACTCCTTCGCCCTTTGTAAGACAGACATATATAACCAATACCCATCTTATGAATGAATACATTGAGACTCAAGGAACTTAAGGGTGAGTTCTGAGATTCCTAACCAGAACAGACAAGTGGGTACAAAGGAAGACTGAAAGTATGACTGATTAAAAGCCAATAACACAGTAGGAATAGATGCTATAGAAAAGCTGGGGGTCTTAGACAGATGAACCTAGCACTTAAAAATAACTGAATGTCAATATAAGATTGATTCACCATTCCAGGGATTTTGTTATTCCAAATGAATTTGAGGATTTTTTTTTCTCCTTATGTGAGGAATGAGATGAGGCTGTTGATTGGGAATGCGCTAAATTAGGAAATTGTTTTTGGTTGGTAGATCTTTTTCACAATGTTAATTATATCAAGTCCTAAGCATGGAAGGTCTTTTCAAATTCCAGTATCTTTGTCATTCTCTTTCTTCACAGATATAAAGTTTTCATTGTAAAGGTTTGTCACCTCCCTTGTGTAGTTTATTCTAAATATTTTATTTTCTTTGAGAAATTGGAAATAGTGTGTGATCTCTTTCTCAGCAAACTTGCTACTGGTCTATATAAACACTAGTAAATTTTTAAAGTCAATTATGTATCCTAACACTTTGCTGAAAATATTGATAGTTTCTACATATTTTCTGGGGGAAATTTGGTATCACTTAGATATAAAAGTTATACCATCTTCAGTTGGGAATAATTTGACTATTTGTATAGCTCTAATTTCCCTCTCCTGCTTTACTGCTCTAGCTACTGCTTGAAGCATATTACTGATAAGTAGTGGGAATAGTGGGCAGTTATCTCTCATTTCTGATTCTTTTTCTTTTTTTTTTAGTTTTTTTTTATTTTATTTTATTTTATTTTTTTTTTATTGAGATTTTCTTCATTTAGGATGATACTGACTGTGGGTTTGTCCTACATGCTTTATTGTTCTAGGACTTTTATTATGAAACAATGTTGAGCCTTATTAAAGGCTTTTTCTTTCTCTGCATCTATTGATATGATCATGTGATTTTTGTATTTTTGTCCATTTATAAGGTTTATTACATTTATTTCTTTTATATATTAAGTTTGTATCTCTGGGATAAGGCCAGCTTGATCATGGGATTTCCTCTTTTTGATACATGCCTGTATGTAATTTGTAAGGATTTTAGAATCTCTGTTTATCAGGGATATTGGCATACATGACACACACACACACACACATACACACACAACTGAACATGTGTGTATCCCTGGTTTTGGTATTAGACTAATACTGGCTTCGAAGGAGGGGTTTGGAAGTAGTCTATGTTTCAATGTTGTGAATAATTTAAGAACTATTGGTTGTAGGTTTTTTTTTTTTTTTTTTTTGGAAACCTGTTAGAATTCTGCTTATCTTTAGAGGTTATAAATGATTACTATCTGTTTCATTTTTATCTCTATTGATGTGAAAAATATTCTGACCAAAAAGAACTTAAGGGAAAAAAGTTCATTGGAGGTTACAACTCCAGGACATATCTGTCCCTGAGAGAAGTTAAGGCAGGAACTCAAGGCAGGAACTTGAAGGCAGGCCAACACTCTGTTCCATACAGCAAGCTCTAACCAAGGAATCTACTTATCAGCCTATTGGTGCAGCAGGAACCATGGCTTTCTTACAGTTTAAGGCTTCCTGCCTAGGAATCTATTAATCTATATCAATTAATATTCAAAACAATTATTCACAAAACGTCCACAGGCCAGCCTGATCAAGGATATTTCTCAATTTAGATTCTCTTTCAGATATTCTAGTTTGCTTGCTTTTCTGTCACTGTGATAAACACCATGAAAAAGCAAACCAACTTCTGTGGGGAGGGGGATGAGAGAACTCATTTCATTTCACACTTAAAGGTAGTAGATAACGGAAGTCAGTGTGACAGGAACTCTAGGCAGGAACTTGGAGGCAGAAACTGAAGCAGTGACCACAGAGGAATGCTGCTTACTGGCTTGCTCCTCTGGCTTGCTCAGTCACATTTCTTACACAGCCCAGACCCGTCAATCAGAAATGGCACCACGAAGAATAAGTGGGGTCCTTCTAAATTAAGTAATAATTAAGGAGATTCTCTCGTGACATGTCCATAGGCCAATTTTATAGAAACAATTCCTCAATTGAGATTCCTTCTTCCCATGTGTGTCTAGAAATTTGGGTCAAGTTGACAAAAACTAGCTAGCATAATCTACTCCTTGTTACCTTGACAACAAACATATTATGGTTAAATCATAACAGTTCCCCCAAGATCCCATGTTGATATCACAATATAAAATATAGTCCAACCTTTACTAAAATAAAGCCCCGTATCTTCTAAAATTTCCAATAATTTAAAAGTTAAAGTCCCAAAGGAATGTTACTGTTGGCTCCTGTAAAACCAAAATTATGTCACCACTTCTTATTTATTTATTTAAACAAAAAGGCACAGGAAAAAATTATATCAAATTGAAAACAAGCTTTAGCTGTGAAAATAGCTCAGTGTCCAATATCTGGGACTCACTCATGATCTTTTGAGTTTCAAAGGGCTTGGGTAGCCCCATCACTCCAGCTTTACAATCATGCAGAGGCTCAGCATCCTCCTCTCTATACCTGTCACTGCCCTTAGTGATAATTCCAAGATTATAGTATCTGCACCTGAGTCTATACCTCCACTGACAGTTACCTGCCTTCTGGCTTCACTTCAGGAACCCTGATTCTGCCACTCACTGCCAATCCTCAGCTTTTTTCCAAGACCCCTTCAGTCCTGGGGTTTCTAACATAACTGAGGCTGCACCATTATAAATGACAGCTCCTGGACCTTCTTCATGGACTCTGAACCTGCCACACAGTGCTTAGTCTCATCTGTGCGTCATGACACCTTTATACCTTCAAAAGTATGAAATGGGAGTCTCTTAGACACCAATTTTCTTCCCTCTCGATTAGAGCTTCTGTGTTCTGATCCAGAACAAATACTTCCTAGAAGATTTAACCTCATTCGAGGCCAGCCTGGTCTAGAAGAGCTAGTTCCAGGACAGGCACCAAAAAAAGCTACGGAGAAACCCTGTCTCGAAAATTAAAAAAAAAAAAAAAAAAAAAAAGATTTAACCTCAATGATTGTGGTCTTATTAATATCATCTGACTTTTCAATCTCAGCTAACCATTATTTATTGTCCCAGTAAAGCAAAGAAAGTTTCCTTTCCACAAAGTGTGAATACAAAGCATCATATAAACAACCCTGATATAATCTTTTCTTTCTTTTGAAAATTCACAAGCCAGGCCTCCATTGTTTATATTGCATTATATTACAATTTCCCACAGAATAGCATAATACGCTCGAAACAGTCAATCTCTGTTGTGCACCAAAATTCCAAAATCCTGTAACAATCTTCTCCAAAACAAACACATTCAGGTGTGTTACAGCAAGACCCTACTCCTGGTAGTATTTTTTAAAAAATATATAGTTTCTTTATACTGAGGCAATAACTGAAGCAGAGATTCTGGAAGAACATAGCTTGCTTTTTCCAGTGGCTGGGTCTGCTACCTTTCTTAGACAGCACAGGCTGCCCACCCAGTGATGCTGTAAAACACAGTGGGATAGGCCTTATTACATCCAACTAACCCTCAAGAAAAGAGTTGACAGATATGCCTATGTGGTAATGACGTTTTTATTGATGAATTTTTTCAGTTGAGAGTCACTCTTCTCAGGTCTATCTAGGACTTGTGTCAAGTTCACAAAAGCTAACAAGAAGACCAGATAATTTTAAGTTGTATCAAGTTGACAGTTACAGCTAAGCAATTCACTACCTGACAGTGCCAGAAAAAATAATGCTAAAGAATAAGGAAGGGAAGATCAAGAAAAAGGAAAGCCATTTTTCCAAAGATGTACTCACCATTTTCTCAAATGGATTCTCTTATTTCCCTGGAATACCACAAACCCTGCTGCAGTGAATCCTAAAAATGCTGTAGCACCTCTTGAATCCTGAAGAAATAAAAATTAAGAACTATTTAGACTGAGAAATAGAAATGATAAATGACACGCTTACTTTCCTTCATCTTGGGTTAATTCAAGCCAAGGTCAGTAACTAAAGACAGAAAAATAAGCTATTTAAGGTGGAATTCCCAAGAACATGACTTCTAAACTCTGGAAAAAATCTTAGGTTATGTATTATTTTTCTTTCAGAAATAGACATCTTACCCTATCAGGAACCACATAAAAAATACAGATTTCTCCTAAATACTCTACTTTCCAGTGTTTTGAATACTTGAGCTCTGGATCTTTTCTGTAATGCCAGCAAACTTTTCTTGATTGTCCTTATATTTCTAATACAATGAAATCAAAAATTTGAGCATTTTGACTAAACCGATTCAACCATATGCAGAATCTCTGGCAAATCAGTATAACAGTATCCATAAAAAGCCTACTTAACTCCCAGCCAAACCTGAAACTCTAAGCAACTCATGGATAACTTAAAGGCAAAAACAAACAAACAAACAAAAAACCCAAAACAAACAAAAACCAAAAAACCCCAGAAAAAATTCAGTCAGTTTCCAAACAAGAAAATGAACAGAGGGCAATACATTTCCGGAAAGAAGAAAGACTATAAGTCACTGGATGAAACAAACATATTTACATACTCACTAGAGGCATCTGAGAAATACCATAAAACAATTGTATAGGTAGAAAAAGAAGAAGCATATTCCAATACAGACAAGTAGAATCATCCTGGAATATCTGTGTCACCTGTCAGCTTGACCTCCATGCTCAGAGCCCGAGGAAACAGGGGTTGGGTAAGCTCTGGGCAAGCAGATCTTTATGATGTTTCCCAGGTGCTGATAATGAGCAGACTGAGCTGAGTACAATAGATCCAATACTTACCTAATAATGTGGCTTGGTTTGTGCAAATATAAATGCTAAAGAATAACTCCAAATTTTATTTTTAATATCTGGATTGACAAGAACTCTTAGTCTAGAATTAATGTTACTATCTGATTGATACTTAGTTAAAATGCAGAAAAGAAAATATTTATTGCATGAAACATTTCTTGGGAATATAAACACAAAATCACTTTAGGAAATTGATATGAGGAAAATTGCCTGTCTTGGGAGATAGCTAAATTAGCAAAATGCTACCCATCCAAATATAAAGATCTGAGTTGATATCCCCAAACTCACATATAAAAATATCTGGATTTAGCAATGTGTGCTTGTAACCCTCATTGGTTATGAATGAGGAGAGATTATTTAAAATACCAGCCTAGCCAAATCAATAAACTCCCAGTTTAGTGAGAGACTCTTTCTAATTAAGTTGAGGTGTAGAGAGATTAATGAAAGACACCCAAGGCTGACCTGGGGCCTCCACATGTAAGCACACACATGTGCACACTCAGCTACACATATGTGCGTGCACACTCCACATGTATCCACACACATACACGAGAGAGATAGAGACACAGAAAAATTATGTGCAATTGTGAGACAGGTAATTCTGATAAAAGTTGTTTATGTTTCATACTTGAGGAAAATGTTGCTAAATAATGAGAAAAAGGAAAAAAAATCAACAAATATTCTCATTTCATGTAACTTAAAATGTTTCTTTTTTCTTCACATTTCTCCATTTTGAAGACTACATTGAAAAGCTAATATAATTTTATCTTTTGTGGATATAATGTAAGTTACATTAACCTGTTGGCCAGGAATGTTCAAGAGACTTTCAAAACGTACAGCCTATTGCTTTGTCCTTGGTAACCTCACACTGGTAGAAGGTAAGATCCTACTGCTGAAGATATTATGCACTTCAGAAACAGGACCCAGAGACATCTGAGCTGGAACTGATCAGAAAGCCCTCTCTATGGGGACTCATGGTACCAGAAGATTCCATGTAAGTTTCCAAAGGAGTGAGTCAACCATCAGTCCTACTTGCTGAAATGTCTATAAACCACATCAATGGCCAGCAAGATGTGATAACCCTAAGAGTGCAGTAGTGTCAGGCGTACCTTGGCAATAACCAACAGTTCTCTAATTGAACTAACACCCTGCAAAACAAAAGGGCGTCCATGCTTCATACTGTAAACCTAGCTATCTACTCAATGCTAGTAAAGTCATGGTTACTGGAGGAGAATTTATAACCAGCATAATCCCTACGAACAACCATTAAAAAATAATTGCTTTTATACCCACAAATAAGTGGATCCTTCATTTATCATCAAATAAACTTCTCTTTGAAATAGATGGAGCCCATAATAAAAAACCACAATCAATCAAAAGGCAGAGTTGTAGAGCCCAGTCCCAGTGGGTACATCTACAAAGCATTCCCCTATCTGGGTGTGCATCAAAAGGCAAAATATCCAGGGAATGCTGGTGGCTGGGAGGAGAAGCCCCTATATGCAGGTTACTGGAGTATTAACAGTAAGTCAGAAGAGTCAGGAATGGAAGACAGGAATTATAATAAAAAGTTTGCCTACCTGAGACCTGGCCTACCCTAGCCACCGAGGCCTATGGTACAGAATGATTCTGTGGGTACAGGAACATCAAAGAGGAAAGGAGATGGACTTGAAAGAAAGTCTGAAAATGATGGCCCCAAGACAGTGTTTTTTTTGGTAAAAACTTTGAAAGTAAAGTTGTTTGAATACTCTCACTTTCTGAAGGAAATCATCCATTAGATGAATAAATGAATGCATATTAATTTAGGAAAATTTGACTACTCCAATACAATTAGCTAGCATTTCCAGGTCTCTGGCACAGAACCTAATCACATTCAAAACATGTGATGATAGCCTACTTGTTATATCTTCCACATAATTTTTGTGGTAAGGCTGTATAAATCTAAGGGTATTTTGCCAGGCCTGCATGCCAATAATTTGATTTGGAACAAAATAATGATTACATGGTGACCTCTTTGAGGCCATTACCTTGCATGGGTGAGGATCCACCCCATAAGTTTCCAATGTATGAGCTTTCAGGAGTAAGTTGAATTCAGCAATCGCTGGGCTCTGACCTCTAAAATGACACACGCACACACATTTTAAAAATTAGAGAATTCAAGTAACATACAATCAGTAAAAACTAGTCATCCTGTTAATCAATCGAATATTATTTTCTGTTTAATATAGAATAAAAATTCTTAAGTCAATAGGACCAGGTACATTCACCAGTATTTCTTACCATGCAGAGCCCCTTGAGAAGGTCACATTTTGTAGTTAATTGTACAAAAATACACTGCTGTATAATATCAGCACTCTATTGAGTATGTAGTTACTCAATATTATCAAATTACTAGTAAGGATGTCCTCACAAATTATATCTAATACAAAAGAAAACTCAGGATCTCTTCTTTAAAAGATTTCCCAGGATGAATGGTATTTCTTGTCCAGACCAGAAAGAGGGCACTCTTATTCCCCCAACAACAATCCTAAACAGAACCTTTTGGGTACAAAAAAAGTAGTAGGTAATTCTACAAAAAGTCCTGAATTATCAGAGGAAATCTCAAATATTAGATTAGTTCTAGAACTGTACTCTATGTTGGTAAACAAGCTGCAGGAAAAAGGGGGTTATCAAATACCGTTTCATGAAGGACTGACTTGTACATGAGATAATAAAATATTTCAAGATCCTACTTTGATTAATATGAACATCTCAAATGTACCAAAATCTAAACTATTCCTGGTTAAGAAGGGTATGCTATGGAAAACCAGAATGCCATTTTATATTTTAATTACAAAATTATATTGTGCCATTAAATCTAACTGCACTGAAGCTCCATACATAGAAGAATTGTCACTCAATCCCTTCAAAAGACTAAAGGATTCATTAAATTAAAATGGTGCCCATAGGAATCATTTCCTCCTTTTCTCTTATTGCATTGAAGTTTTGCTTCAGTATATCTGCGGGGCATCTTCATCATAATCAGTGTTGTGTTGACTCTTTAGTCCATCATCTCTTCCCTTGATCTCTCTGTCTCTGTCTCTATAGCACACACACTTCTACTTGCTTTAGGAGAAAACTAATGAAGCTGTGATATCCCAAAGGCTACTAAAACAACAATCTATTGTAACAGCCTTCAATGCAAAATTTCAGCCTTAGTAATTTAGACAGGATTCATGGCGCACCAAGTTCAAAGCCAACGTGTCCCTTTGCCTCCTAAAGTTTCAGAACTGCCTCTGCGTGGACTCATACTTTTGTCTTAGTCAAAAGGCTCTCACTCCACTACAGACTGGTTAGAACTCTTCTGCTGTATAGAGACGGCCACTTTCATGATGATGAAATGGTCAATGTATTTTTATTTCTTTAATTTTAAAATTATTATATATATAACATATATATATATATATATATATATATATATATATATGACTGTTTTGCTTGCGTTTATGTCTGTGTAGCATATGCATTCTTGGTCACTTGGTGCTCTGGGAGACCAGCAGGGTATTAGATACTATGGATCTGGAGTGACAGATAGTTGTGAGCTGCCGTGTGGGTGCTGAAAATTGAACCTGGGTCCTCTGGAAGAGCCACAAGTGCTCTTAACCATGACTGAGCCATCTCTCCAACTTCTATTAGTACATCTTAAAAACCATATATTATGCTTTTGTAAAATCTAAGTTGTCTTTAAGGTTCATCTTTCTTTTTCTAGTCTATGTAGCAAAGATTACAGTTCAGTTCACCCTTTACATATTCATTTTCTATATGCTTGTCCTTAGAATGGTCAGTTGAGAGATGGGACCTTTTAGAGATGTGACCAAGTGCAAAAGTCAGTAAGAATGGTGCCTTCTAAAGGGGTATTGTAGTTCTCGTTACATCCCAGTTAATATCTCATTGAGAGATAGGTATTACAAAGTGACACAGAACTGGGATATGATTCAGTGTATACAGTACTGCTGTAAGATTGAGGACAAGAGTCTGGATTCACAGGACCCATGTAAGAGACAGACACAATAGTGCACAACACAGGAGGTAGAGACAGCAGAACCTCTGGAAAATCTCACAGGCCAGCTAGCACATTGTACATAAGCAGGGAAAAACAAGACTCTGCCTACAATAAGGTGGAAGGCAAGTAGGGACACCTGATGTTGTCTCTGTACCAGTTTGCAACTCTGCAAGCATGCATCTATACTCACACAAAGTAATAAGGGAGAGAGAGAGAGAGAGAGAGAGAGAGAGAGAGAGAGAGAGAGAGAGAGAGATTGAGTAATTGAGATGAAGCAAGCTTACTTAGCCCCTGAATGGTTTGTCTTTGCCCTCCCACAAATGCACTCACCATGTGACCATCTGAAATGTTGCAATACAGCCAGAGTTAAACAGATGATCATTTCCAGAGCTAAATGAATATATTTCTAAATATAGTACCCAGCCTCTAGTGTTTTGTGATAACAAGAGAAAGGAAATAGACTAAAATGAAAGGTGACTAATTTTCCCTTATCTAAGAAGTATTTTTGTAACTAATACTTTCTATGGCAAATACTCTTTATAGGCATCCTTTCTATACCTCATGGTATAGAACACCAAACTTAATACCAGGTGACAGCAGAGTTCCAGATCTGACCAACTCCAGAAGACTTACAATTAAACTCACGGATCTCTGCTAAACAGAGGCTGCTATCCAGGGTATGAAAAGGCAAGTTGCAACATGGGAGAAATAGATCAGCAATGAGGACAACCAAAAAAATACTAATATCTAGAATACTTTTAAAACTCCTAATAATTAACAAACAGCATTTAAAAAAATATAGGTAACCAAAAAATGGACAAAAGTCTTATACACATAATAAGTAGGTAACATGAATAATCATCATGTATGCAGAAATATGTTCAACCTCTTTACTAGCAAAATATAACTTAAAAGTATAAAAAACCCTTAACATATCTGGATATGATAAAACTAAAAAGCCTAACAAAGCCTAGCAACAGAGAGAGTGCACAACAAAACCAGGCATCCTATTATGATGAGAAAGAGCAAGTTAGGATAATTAATATGGAAAGGAAAGCTCTGGCACTATCTACTAAAATTTAGTTTGTTTATGATAAATTACAGCAATTCTAATCATAGTAACACTTTCAACATAATCTTAATTATTATGCCAAGTAGTATATAAAAGATAGTGATTTTGTAATCGAAAAAAACAATGTGACTGTACACCTAACAACAGTAGTATGGATATAATACATAATACTGAGCAACCATAAGAATAAATAAAAGCAACGATACATAGGAAATGGGTTAATATCACAAGTGTAACGAACCAAAGAAACTAGACATGCTATTAAGTAATGAATACCTGTTTCCATAAGTTTAAAAGGGGAGAACCCTGAAGATAAAACTAAGAGTATTAAAATACTATATGCCATAGTATCAGGCCTTAAGTTTAAATCTAGTGTATTTTCTGTTGAGTTTTATATAGTTATCCTGGTGACGTTTATATCAACTTGACACAAGCTAGGGTCATTAAAGAGGAGGGAGCTTCAATTGAGAAAATGTGTCCGGGGCTTTAGGTAAACCTGTTGGGTATTTTTTTTTTTTTAATTAGTGATTGTTATGGGAGGGTTCAGTCCACTCTAGGTGGGCTTGTGGTCCTGAGTTCTATAAGAAAACAGGCTGAACAAGCAAAACAGTACAAACCAGGAAGTAGCACTCCTCCATAGCTTCTGTGTTAGCTATGGTCCTTAGGTGCTTACAGTAGCTAACACAGTTCCTGTCCTGGCTTTATTTGATGATGGAGCATAAGTCAAATATCCCTTTGTTCTCCAGCTTACTCTTGATCATGGTGTTTCATTACAGCAATAGTAATCCTAACTAGGACAATAGTGAAATACGTGGATCTAGTTTTATTCTTTTGCATGATGATAATTGCCATTCCCAACACAGGTTGATAAGACAATGCATTTTTAGTACCATGTGTTTTGGGCTCTTTGCTGCATATCATTGGCTGTAAGTGCATCAAATTATTTTGGGGCTTCCTGTTTTGGTTCATTGTTTTTGTGGCTGTTTTACAAGGGTGTCATGTTTTGGTTACTATAGTTTGATTGTATATTCCTTACTCAGGGAGTGGCATGTCCTCAACTTTGTTCATGTTGCTCAACTGTTCTGATTATTTAGGGTCTTTTATTGTTTCACATGAGGTTTAGGCTCAGTTTTTTCCATTTTCTTTCTTTTAGGTTTATCATTTCCTCAATTATTACCCCTGAACATGACTGAAACTAGAAAACCTATGGAGGGGAAGTGTCAGTTAGGATGTTTAATATAGGAAAGCACAAGATTATCTTTAAAATACAAACCTTCATGTCAATATTGCTTGGTTGTGTTTGTCTGCATATTTCTGCTAAGTGAGCATCTGAATAAATTAGTTGACAAATTTATACACAAAGAAAGACTCAGTGCAGGTATCAGAGATGACAAGAGGATAGAGCCATAGAAGCTAAGACAGAAATTAAATAAACTGAGCTCCTGAGACTCCTAAATTATTTGTCATTTAATAATTTTTTTCATAGTAAGTAATTACATTCTGTTCCTTTAGTCTCCCACTGGACATTAGTTTCTGGAATAACTTTGAATATGGCAACAGAAAATAAAAATCATCTGCAAGATGAAGTTTTTCCAAAGAGATATTGAAAAAAATCAAAGATTAGCTGCATTTCTTTTTTAGGAGCCAGCAATTCTAACATATAATTCTCTTAAGATTCAACTAAATTTGATGAGGTTGGATAATTATGTATTTAGCTGTACTTCCTGTCCTATATTTAAGTCCTATATACATGTCCTGACTACTTTAGCTGACAAAGAACAGTCTCTTTCATATTGGTCTTCTTTGAGTACGCCTTCACAAACAGTATAAAACCCACAGCTCCCAGGAATAAATGGTTATTAGTCACTACTAACTTATAATGAGGTATCGACTATTGCTGGCCATATCTGAGCTGATTATAAAGTACAAGCACAGAAGGAATGGGCTTGGCTCTGCCTGACCCATTTGGATACAGAAACTCCATAATTAAATTCAGGGAGAGAAAACCAATAACACATTCTCATTCTGAGCAGTGGGATTATCTATATTGAGTTAGTGGTATAACTTGTTCAGGACTTTAGTCATATTACATTGCTGCAATTTTAAAGTTTCCTCACATTTGGCTTCAAATGTTTGAGCATTTCTTTTAATATTTGTCTTTTAGTATATGCTGGATCTTAATTTAAGAGGCTCCAGAGAGTGTATTATTTACAGCTTGGTTGTAGAATTTGATGTTAGTAGGGAAACTCATGTACCCTTCAGATCCATTACTGGCCCTCTGAGCATTGTAAAATCTTATTCTTCCCCATTTCCCTGACTCCCCATGGGCAAGATGTGCCCTGCCCTGGCTGGTATTTGTGGTATCTCAGAGGGGGATCATTCAGTTGTCCTGCAGATTAGAGGTTTGGCTATTCGTTCTTATATTTGTGGCAAGCGCCTCTTCTTCTACCATTACTCATTCTTTTCTTTCTTTTTTTTTTTAAATCTTAATTCATATATATATATATATTTTATATCCATTACTCATTCTTAGAGGAGTATGAAAATAACAACAATAGCAATAACAAACAACACCAGCTATACCATTCTGCTTCATATGACAGGTTAGATTGTAATTAATTTATCTTTCTAAGATCTCAAACGAAATAAAATAATATGACTTTGATGTTTACTTCATTATTTAGAGTTAGAGAGATCAATGAGGTATATCTTTAAGAATCTGAACTGAGAAGGAAAGCCTCCAGCCTGCCACTTCTAATATTTGACTTAGAGAGAGATGGTATATATTGAAATTACCTGTCTGTAGGCCCCGTTTTTGAAAAAAATATGGCAAATATGGGCAGACAGTCTGGTAGAAGAAGATATGAAGGCAAACTGAGGCCATGCAGGACCAAGGCTTTGGGAAAGCATCATTGGAAAATGTTACGGCAGAAATCCTGGTCTTCTGACTCTTAAAATCTTTCTATGTCTTTTTGTGATCATTTTTGACAGAAAGGTTTGGGGTTGTTTTATAGGTGTATAAATTGGGGCATGGCACACTGTGGTCAATTGCTCTCTGCATTTTGACTAATTGTGGTTTTCTATGATTATTTCCATTTTCTGCAAAGAGAAGCTTCCTCATGAAGGCTAAGAGCTACACTGATCTGTGGGTACAAGAATACGCATTTAGAATACAGTTAAAATTATCTTGGTTTAGGAGAGTGGCAGTGAGATTCTGCTCTAGGTTCCATGTTCTCAGCCACTGGTAGTCTACAGTACCAGAAATGAATTCCATCTTACTGAACTCCATGGCTTCTTCTTTCCTACATGGAATTTTTTTAGTTTTGTGATTTCTCTTTTTATCACTTTTTGGCCTTAATTCACAAGCCAATGAATTCCTACTAATATAGTCCTTTCTTACACCTATGTTCCATCATAAGGTACTATCTGTTTACTTGCAGTTTTTGTGCTTCAGGTTGAGGTCTTTCATGCATTTGAACATTATTTTTGTGTAGTGTGATATATAACAGATTTAATTTCATTTTTCTATGTGTGAACTACTTGTACTAGCACACTGTCTTTTCTCCAATGTATATTTTTGTCATCTTTGTCAAATGTCAGATAGTTATAGTTACATTCATTCATGTTTGAGTCTTCTGCTTTGTTCCACTGATCTAAACATCTGTTTCGGTGTGTACTTACTATTACCATACTTGGTATGGTACTTTATAAATTACTATAGCTATGTGACATAGTTTGAAATATTAAATTTTAATCCCTCCAGTATTGCCCTTTCTCCTCAGGGTTGTTTGTCCTCTCTAGGGTCACTGATTGTTTCATATAAATTTTAGGACTCTTTTGCTATTTCTGTAAAGAATATCCTGTGCAATTTTGATTGGAATTGCATTTAATCTGTTAATTATTGGTAGAATGGTCATTTTCACAGTACCAGCGCACGAGCATGGACTGTCTGTATAAATTTTAATGTTTTCCCCAATAAGTTTTTTTCAGAGATTCAAGTTTTAATTATAGAGGTCTTTTATCAACTTGGTGAGGTTTTTTCTTAGATATTTTATTTTGTTAGAGCAATTGGGAATGTCAGTCTGTCCATGATCTCCTTCTCATTGTATTTGTTGTCAGTATATAGAGATGCTACAGATGACTGTTTCAGTTATTGTTGAAAACATTTCATTGTGTGTAAAAAAGATTTGAATTTCATCCTAATATGTGGTCAACTATAGAGGATCTTCTGTAAATTACTGAGTAGACTCTACACTCTCTGGTATTTGAGAACAAGTTCTGTAGATACTGCTTAGGTCCATTTGATATATGATGTCATTTAATTTCATGTTTCTTTTAATTTTTTTTTAGATCTCTTGTCTTTTGGAGAGAATAGGATACTAAAGTCACCCACTATTGTAGTTAATGGGTGCCTTTAATTTCAGTAGTAAGTTTTTTCTTGCACATTAGGTTGTCACATATATGTTAGGGTTGCAATGTCCTCTTGATTAATTTGATTAATTGTTCCCTTAATTATAATGAAGTATTCCACTTTTTTATTTCTCCTTCAACTCTTACAGTTTTTCTGGCACAGGATTTTAGGTTACTGTATTAGTTATCTTTCTCCTGCTGTGGTAAAACATTTTGACTGAAGCAACTTATAGAAGAAAGGCTTTTTGGGGGCTGATGTTTCCAGAGGATTAAGGGTTCACCACCGTCATATTAGTGAACAGCAGACATAGCAGCTGGAACTATGTCTGTCTTCCAAACGGGAAGCAGAGAGAGAACGAGTAAAAAACTGGAAACAACACCAATTTTCTAAATTCTCAAAGTCCAATCCCAATTAGATACTTTCTCTAACAAGGCCACACCTCTTAAACATTCCCAAACAGTGCCAACAACTGGGACTTATGTCTTCAGATATATAAGCCTATGAGGACATTCTCATTTAAACAACCACAACTAACATCTGCAGCCTTTTAGTCCTGACTCTTTCTCAGGGCTCATTGCTACTGTAACACCTGAATGACTACTTGCTTCCTAGAACTGCCAAACATTGGAGTAATATGTGGGCATTAGTGTCAGGTAATCATGGATCATGTTATGATATCAATGTTAACTAATAGGAAACATTCTTTATCCTCTTCAAGATCACCTTGTTTGTCCTTCACAGGTACACAAAGGGTGTCTGTCGCCTACAATTTGGAAGGATGGGGCAGAACAGCCTTTAGAAGCCTCTTTGCTTTATATTTTGGCAACTTGGAAATGCTCAGAAATGTTTGTCATTATAATGTTCACCAAGAATTTAAAGCCCTACAAAGTCTATCCACAGAAGATCCACTATTTCTACTAATCCATGCAATGAACACAGTTTACTCATTAATATCTCTTACCATTTGGTTCCTAAGAAGAGTAATTCTCTATACCACGGTTGTATCAGCTGGAATACTGTGAGTCATTGCTCTATATAGTACATTTATTTCCAAAATGTAGAAAGAATAATGAATATTTTGTATTTATTTTCAACACATTTTCTTTAACAGAAAGTTCTTCCTAAGTTGATAGAAGTGAGAAAATATACAGTTTTGAGGCAATATATTTGAGGCAAAATACATACCTTTTCTAACTTCTCACTTCTCATAGGCACTGTCTTGGAAAATCTTACACTAATTGAGATGCTAAGTCATACTTTGCAGGGCTCAGAAACATTTCTCTGCAACCCAAGGCTGCCTACTCACACTTCAAATCATATGACTTCACATGAGTCCCATTTTCTACATAGTAAGAATGCTTTTTCATCTCTACAATTTCACATATATTACCTGAGTTCATTGTTATGAATTTCCATGATTTTTCTTTCCAACTTCTGTGACTGCTTGGGGAAAATCTCAAACTCACTGATATAATTCTCAGGATGCTCATCAGGATAATAATCACCAAACTCAGCTATAACCATCAAAAATTGGAGAAAAAGAGAGAAATCATAAACAATACAATAAGGACACGTATACACTGTCATTTACCATCCAAAATAAGCATATAGACTGAGCTTATCCAATATAATGCATTTCTACTCATGGGGAGAATACCAGTCTCATTTTCTAGAGACATATTCGTGTTCACATCTGACTATGTTAATGTGGGTACCTGTTAGGTCTTTCTACACCTCTTTTTCTGTGTCCTAAAACAATTTAAAACATTGTTGCTTTTAATTAAAGCACTATTGACGTATAGGGTGCTGGACAATTTTACTGTTTCGGATTTTCCAGATTTGTAGGCCCTTGAAGTCACTAAATGTTCATAGCAAAATTATTGTTATCATCAATAATAACACCCTCCAGAGCTAGTCAAAGGATATACATTTTCAGTCATGTAGAAGAAATACATTTAAGAAATCTGTTGTGCTACATAGTGAGTATACTTAGTAAAAGTATATACTATTTTTTAAAATAACTAGAATAGACCTGGAGTGTTCACACAAAAATTACATACAAAGTAGGGATATTATATATACATATACTTATATATACAAACATATATATTGAGTTTAGAAACAATAAAAGGCAAACATTCAAAACACCATGTTGTATGCTATCAATATATACAAGGTTTTATGGCAGATGTTTTTCGGCTCTTTGAGGAATCTCCATACTGATATAATGGCTGCAGCAGTTTGCACTCCCACTAGCAATAAATAAATGTTCCCCCCCCCAGCATTTTTCATCATTACTGTGTTTGAATCATAGCCATTCCATCCATGGTAAGATGATATCTCAAAGTACTTTTTATTTATATTTCCCCAACAGATAAGGATGAGAGCTCCCTCTGGTGACTCTAAAGTTCAATCAAAATTGAAAACAAAAATCAAAGCCTGGTTCATCACACACCGTTACCAGCTATTTGCATTTCATCTTCTGCAAACTCTGTATTTTGTTCCATGCCACATTTTAGGATTGAGTTATTTTTTCTTTATGTTTATTTTTTCAGTTCCTTGGGTAGTGTAGATACTGTTATTAACATAGCTGTTAGACATTTTTTTCCTATTCTGTATGTTACCTCTGCATTCAAATAATGATGTCCTTTGCTATAGAGAGGATATTTAGTTTGAAGGGCTTTCCTGTGCCTCTAAGTTCAAATATATACTGTGCTTCCTTCTCTGTCAGAATCAAGAGACCAGAGCGCCCTCTCTCTCTCCTTCCTTCCTTCCTTCCTTCCTTCCTTCCTTCCTTCCTTCCTTCCTTCCTTCCTTCCTCCCTTCCTTCCTTTTTCCTTTTTTTTTTTTTTTTTGATAGGTCTCTGTGTAACCTTGGGTATCCTGGAACTCCCTCATAGAGCAGAATGGCCTTAAACTCAGAGAGATCCACTTGCCTCTGACTCCTGAGTGCTGGGATTAGTGTACACCACTACCACTCAGCTCATGATCTGGTCTTTTAAAAAATATTTCTCACAAAATGACAGGAAGAAAGAAAAAAGAAAAAGCCTAGATCCTTGATAAGCTGTTGTTGAGACTCAAGAAAGCTACCTCTCAGGGAAATTTTGTCTGTGTTATTTATTTATTTATTTATTTATTTATTTATTTATTTATGATTTCTGCCTCCTCCGCGCCACCGCCTCCCATTTCCCTCCCCCTCCCCCAATCAACTCCCCCTCCCTCAGCAGCCCGAAGAGCAGTCAGGGTTCCCTGCCTTGTGGGAAGTCCAAGGATCTCCCACCTCCTTCCAGGTTTAGTAAGGTGAGCATCCAAACATAGGCTCCCACAAAGCCAGTACGTGCAGTAGGATCAAAACTCAGTGCCATTGTTCTTGACTTCTCAGCAGCCCTCATTGTCCGCTATGTTCAGCGAGTCCGGTTTTATCCCATGCTTTTTTTAGACCCAGTCCAGCTGGCCTTGGTGAGTTCCCGATAGAGCATCCCCATTGTCTCAGTGTGTGGGTGCACCCCTAGCAGTCCTGAGTTCCTTGCTCGTGCTCTCTCTCCTTCTGCTCCTCATTTGGGCCTTGAGATTTCAATCCGGTGCTCCAATGTGGGTCTCTGTCTCTGTCTCCTTTCATTGCCTGATGAAGGTTAATATCCAGGAGGATGACTGTATGTTTTTCTTTTGGTTCACCTTCTTATTTAGCTTCTCTAGGCTAAATAAGAATTATAGGCTCAATGTCCTTTATTTATGGCTAGAAACCCATTATGATTGAGTACATCACATGTTCCTCTTTTTGGGTCTGGCTTACCTCACTCAGGATAGTGTTTTCTATTTCCGTCCATTTGCATGCAAAATTCAAGAAGTCATCGTTTCTTACTGCTGAGTAGTACTCCAATATGTATATATTCCATACTTTCTTCATCCATTCTTCCATTGAAGGGCATCTAGTTATTTTTATTACTATGACTCTGTAGTACAGTTTGAGGTTGGGGATGATGATACCTCCAGCAATTCTTTTATTGCTCATGATATCAGTTATCCTGTCTCCATCCTTTTTTTAAGTGTAGGAACTTAGTGCCATGAAGTTGCCTCTTAGTATTGCTGTCATTGTTTCATAAATTTGGGTATGCTGCATTTTGTTTTTATTCACTTGTAAAATATTTCATTTCTTTCTATTTCTGTCTTGACCTATTTTACATTTATTAGAACATTGTTCATTTGCTATGAATTTTAAGCTTTTTATTGTTGATGATATCCATCCTTATTAATGGTGGTCAAATAGGATACAGGGTGTTATTCAAATTTTTGGATCTTTTTAGACTTGGTTTGTGTCCAATTATGTGGTCAGTTTTGGAGAACATCCCATGAGCTTCCGATAAGAAGGATGTTCTTTTGTGTTTAGGTGAAATGTTCTATAAATATTTCTTAGGTTCATTTGCTTATAACATCAGCTAGGTCCAGCATATTTCTGTTTAGCTTTTGTCTAGATGATCTGTATATTGGTGAAAGTGAAATATTGAAGTTACCCACTACCATTTTATAAGGGTCAATGTGTAATTTAAGCTGTAGTAGTGTTTCTTTTATGAAACCTGGGTGCCCTTGTGTTTATTGTATAGATGTTAAGAACTGCAATATTCTGATGGAGAATTTTTCGTTTGGTGAATATTCAATGCTCTTCTCTATCTCCGTAGTTTTTGTTTGAAGTCTATTTCGTTGGATATTAAAAGAGCTATACTGGCTCGTCTTACGTCAATTTTCTTGGAGTATCTTTTTCTATCCTTTTAACTTGAGGTAATGTCCATCTTTAATGTTAATGTGTGTTTCCTAGATGCAGCAGAAGAATGGATCCTGTTTTCTAATCCTCTGTATTTGTTAGTCTGTATCTTTTGATTGGATGATTGTGGCCATTGATGTAGAGAGTTATCAATAAGCAACATTGGTTGGTTCTCATTATTTGTTATTGTGGTGTCCCCCCTCTTTTGTCCAGTTTATTTAGTTTTCTGTCTACTTCTTTTGCCTTTGTAGGCATCTCTTTCTTTAGGTTAGGAAACTTTTCTTCTATGATTTTATTAATTTTTTCTGGGTCTTTGAGATGGGATTTTCTTTCCTCAATTCCCATTATTCTTAGATTCCTATTATTCTTAGATTTGATGTTTTCATAGTATCTGAGAATTCCTGGATGTTTTATGCCAGGAGCTTTTTAGATCTTTGATGAAATATTTAGATCTTTGACATTTTCTTTGACTGGTGTATCCATTTCTTTTATTATATTTTTAAATTTCTGAGCTTCTTTCTTTCATATTTTGTATTTTATTGGTGGAACTTGCCTCTGCAGTTCTTGTTTGAATTCCTAATTTTTTTCTTTACAGAATTCCCTCAGTTTAGATTTTCTTTATTGATTTTATCTCTATAATCAGGTCCTAAATAACTAATTCAATTATCTTTCATTGTTTACCTGTGTTTGGCTATATTTCTTTTAGGGAATTAGGAAGAATTTTCTCTTTAAGTTTATCTATAACATATTCATAAAGGCAATTTTGAAGTCCCTTTCTTTTATTTCAGATATATTGCTTTTCTCAGGGCCTACTGTAGTAAGGTTGCTGGGCTCTACTTTTGAAACGTTGTTCTGATAGTCATTGACTATGTTTTTATACTGGCATCTGGGCATCAGGATTTGGGATGATTATAATACTAGTTGCTGATGTCTAGTCTTATCTTTGTGGGGTGGGCATTTTGTTCTTTGGTTTCTGTTGCTGTTGCTAGTTGGTAGAAAATTGTAGTAGCTATGTGTTACCTGGTAGGGAATGCTTTTCGGATTTTTGCCAGATTTGGCTACTGGAGGTTTTGGTTAGAATGTGTTTGTAGGTATAGGAAGCTGAAACTTAGGGATAGGGATAGGCTAGAAAGGGTGCCAAAGATGTCCACAGGAAGGAGAAAAGCAAGGTATGCCACCAGGATCTGCTTAGTTCCTTGAGAATGGGAGCAGAGAGGGAGAAGAGGCCACAGTATGTGGTGTGCTACTGATCTGGGGATGAGACTGGGTACTGGTTTTGTAGAAGATGAGGAAGTGGGGAAGATATGAGGATCACATACCTGCACCTTCTCTGGCTGGTATGGCTAGCAGGTTCCCATAGAATGTCTATGGGAATTGGTGGCTGAGACAAAGGGTTGGGGTGGTGAGGAAGTCTGTAGGAGAAGATCTGTATCAAGTTACCACGTCTTATGTTGAGGTCCTCAATCCATATGGAGTTTAGCTTTGTGCAGAGTGAAAGATATACATTTAGTTTTCTTCATCTACATGTAGCTATCCAGTTTCATGAGCACTATTTTTAAATAATGCATTATTTTCTTTATTATGTACCTTTTAACTCTATGAAAAAGAAACCAGGTGTCTAAAAATATGTGAACATGTGTCTGGATTCTTAATTTTATTCCATTGATCAATGTGTCTGTTTTTATTCCATTAACATAGAGCCTTGATTACTGTAACCATGCAGTATAATTAAAAACCAGGAATGGTGGTAACCAAGTTTTTATTTTCAGTGTTGTTTTAGCTAACTTGAGAATTTTGGGTTTTCATGTGAAATTCAAAATTTAAAGAAAAAATAGTTTGTGAAAAATTGTGTTTACATTTTGATGGGAATGGTTGTTGGAATCTTGCTACAGATGGCAAACTATAAATTGCTTTTGTTAGGATGGTCATTTTCAAAAGCTAATCCTAGAAATCTATGAATATAAGAGACTTCATCTTCGGGTATCTTCTTCAATTTATTTGTGTCTTTATTAGAGAAACCTTTCACCTCTTTTGTTAGGTTTATTCAAAGGTATTTTATTTTTTATTCATCCCATTGTGAATAGTATTGCTTTCCTTATATCATTCTTGGTCTGTTTTTTGTTTGTCTATAGGAAGGTTACTGATTTTTTTTTTGTCTCAATATTGCAATCTGCTACTTTGTAGAATGTATTTGTGAGCTGTAGAAGCTTTCTGGTGGAATCCTTATGATCTTTTCTACATAAAATCATATCATTTGTAAATAAGGATACTTTGATTCAATTTTTCTTATTTTTATACTCTTCGCTTGTATTTCTTCACTTGTTTTATTACTTTAGCTAGGATGTTAATAACATATTGAACAGAAATAGAACCAATAGATATCTTTGTTTGTTTCTGGTTTTAGTGGAAATGGTTTGGCTTTTTCTCCAGTTAGAATGACGTTTGCCCTCAGGTTGTTGTAAATTGCCTTCATATATTAAAATGCATCTCCTTTCTTATTTTCACCAAGACTTTCATCACGAAGAGATATTGGTTTCTGTTAAAGGCTTTTTCTGCATCTAATGAGATGGCATTTAGTATATTTATTTGTTGGAATGTTTTAAAAATTATTTAATATGTTGAACTATTCCTGCAACTCTTGGATGAAGCTAACTTGATCATGGTGGATAATCTTTCTGATATGTTCTTGAATTTAGTTTGGTAGAATTTTATCAAGAATTTTGATGCTATGCTAATCAGAGATAATCTTCCCTGTTTTTGAGTCTTTGCCTAGGTTAGGTATCAGGGTAATACTGACTTTATAAAAAAGAATTTGAAAGTGTTCCTTCAAGTTTCTATTTTGCAGAATATTTTTAGTATTATTGCTAGTTCTCCTTTGAATTTCTGCTATACTACTCTTTAATATATATCCAATAGACTCTGTTACTACAGAGATGCTTACTCATTATGTATATTGCTCCCTTATTCACAATTTTCAGGAAATGGAAATAGCCTAGATCTCCATCAACTAATAAATGGATAAAGGAAATGTTTCACATACATAATAGAAGATTATTCAAGCTGCTAAGAAAATTAAATTTGCACATAAATGGATGGAATTGGGAACAGTTATTTTCAGTATGACAATCAAAACTCAGAAAGGAAAACATTGCATGTTTTCTCTTACATATGGAAGTTAGCCTTAAAATTTCAAATACATGTGCTTCATTTGGAATACCCATAGAAGTTATGCAAATAATAAGAAGCCCATCTGGAAGAGGGTATTTTTCAAGATAAATAAAATAGAATTAATGTTACAAAGGAGCAAAGGGCAAAAATGAAACAGGAAAGATTAAATAGGGTTAGGGTGGGAAGGGAGGGTGGAGAGGTCTTGGGGAAGAAAAAATTGACAGTAAAATCATTAGGATTTACCATATAATAAGTTAGATTACAACTAGATACCATGTGCTATTAAATATAACCCCCAGTACTAGGAATGAATTGCCTCTTTTTGAGTTATTGGCCATCGAGGTTTCAAAGACCTCTCGCCAGACATTACAAGCTATTTCCAGTGCTATTGGTTACCCTCCAGAAGCGGACAATACGAACCCATTGCTGAAGATGTCATGTACTTGAGTTATAGAACATGAAGAAATCTAGTTGGTAATCTATTGGAAGTTTCATTTCTATTGACTATCTTTCTTTTTTAAATTGTTTTTATTGAGCTATACATTTTTCTCTGCTCCCCTCTTTTCTTCCCTTCTCCCCTTCTCCCCTGTTCCATGACCTCCATGTTCTTAATTTACTCTGGAGATCTTGTTTTTTTCTCCTTCCTTTCCGTGTATGTCTCTCTTAGGGTCTTCTTTGTTCTGTTTTCATAGAGCTGGAGTTTGTCACAAATGCTGCTGGAGGAGACAATCACTAATTTCATCACATTCTGAACTCTATAAGCCTATATATAATAACCTGCCTGGCAAGATATGCCAAATGATGCAATACTAGTATAAATGTAATGATCTCTCTCTCTCTCTCTCTCTCTCTCTCTCTCTCTCTCTCAGGATTGAAGCACCACTCCATAAAGGTAAATCTCTATTGTTGAAGACACTATGTACTTCAGAAACAGGGACCAAAGGCTCCTGATCTGGAACTGACTTGAGAGTTTCCTTTTTGAGGATTAGCTTTAATGCTACCATAAGGCATCATGTAATTTTCCAAAGGAGCACTGCAATCATCAGACATATCTAACTACGATACCTATTAACCACAAAAATGACCAACATAGTGAAATAACTCTAAAAGTGCAGCAGTAAGTTGTAAGTATACCTTGGTGATAACCAACAGCTTTCTAATTGGACTTAAGGCCTGCTCAATAAAAAAAAAATAAATGCTTTGTGCTGGAAACTTACCAACTACACAGGGATAGTGAAGCCACGGATTTTGGAGGAGAACCCATTTAAGAAGTCAGCATAATCCCTAACTACATTCTAAACATTTGTCTTTATACCCACAGGAAGTTTAGTCCTCATATCTCTCATCATGTAAACTTCTCTTGGCAATAGACAGAGCTGATTCAGAAAACCAAAACCAACCAAAATGGTGAGTTGTAGAAGCTGGTGCTAATAGGTGTAGTTACAAAACAATCCCTTTACCCAAGGCTCAAGTAATATTATAGAAGAGGTGGTGGTAAGATTATAAAAGCCAGAGGATTAGGGTTTTCCTGTAAGACTTTGTCTTCTCAGATTGTTAGAAGCTACTCTCATGAGTTCTCACCAGAATGACTGCCTAAACATTGCTAAATAAGGACACCAGCAATAGACCTGAACAGGGAAAGCTCAAGAGACCTAAACCCTACACAAAAGTATTACAGGCAACTAAGAAATGCTGAATATGGGATAAATACTTATTCTCTGGAAAAGCACACTATTTGTTCATATAATATCAAATGCCTAGTCATGTACTATATCAAATGAAATATCAAATATCAAATATAGTATAATATCAAATATCATTATACAAACTCAGCAGGTCATATATACATATACATACATATACTATACATAATATATATGTAAAAATAATTACAGAAAAAAAAGAGTTCATGAATTTGAAAATGGTCAAGGTTGGGTATTTGGGAAGATTTGGACAAAGGAAAGGCAAGTTGGAAATGATATAATTATATTATAATCTCAAAACCAAAAGAACAATTAAAAACTGAGAAACCTATCTTTAAAATCATACCTACTCAAAGGTAAAATTTTTTTTAAACCAGCATTAAAACAAAAGATTAGAAGCATCTAGACTCTAAGTCTGGTGAGTGCATTCAGTCTTCCCAACACACTAGTATTACGTTCATCCCTAAAAAGAACATCTACCTCTTATGGTCCGTAATGTTCTTTGACTTAGTTCACAGTTGTTATAAAATTCCCTGTGTAGATGGACTTATAACTATCCCATGTTATACAGGAAAACATTAAAGCTTAAAGAACTAAAGTAATTCAAGTTTGACAAAATAATTAGGAAAAGGGGAGGATTCATCAAACAGATTTGTGAATTTATTCTTGTGTGCCTATAAAAGCTGAAAAATTTATAGAAAATACATGCACACATGAAATACGATTAAGGAGTGACCTACTTTTTAAAAATCCATTTCCTTGATATGGTTTCACCCCTTGATATGTCTATTAGGTATCATTTGATAAGTCGAATCAAAACATAAAATTCCGGCATCAATATGAAAGTCTTACAAAATGATGGTCTGTTTCTTTGAGAAAAAAAAAAAGAGAGACTTTATATTCTACTCTTTGGGGCTTGTAAGTCTTCAAATGTGATCAAGGCACTGTGAACAGTGGTGCTCAGCCTTCTGCCAGGATTGACTTGGGAGGGAATGTGAATAGGTGAATCTGTGGTAAACTACATTGTCATAAGTAGATTCCCCCACAGACAAAGACAGGATTGTAATAGGTAGCAGGGAAGAGAGACACAAAATAAGTTCCATTGCCCATTGCAGTGTTGGGAATGAGTGTCCTGGGGGTTGGACTCACCTTGAACGATACAAGCACCAAGATAGGCAGCATCAGAAAAGGAGCATAACAGTCGACCATGAAAAATGTCTCTTTTAATTTGCAAATATAAAAGGTATCTGCAACAAAAAAGGAGAAATAATCATCTTAAGTTTTATCTGAAGCTTGAAAGTAGGAACTTTTATGGTCTGACTACCTGAACCACACCTAGCTCTTGGCAGTAGTTTAGGCATGCCAATCTTCCTTCAGAGGAGCACACGTGAAAAGAAGTGGAGATTTCAGAATTTAGAAACCCAAAGTTTAAGTTAGCTTTCAAAGGTAAAGGGGCTCAGCCTTTCTAAGAAACCCCAAAATGACCAAGAAACACATGGCCTAGCAGTCACTGACCACTACCACACAACTTATATCATCCACATCCCAAGGGTCTTTTGAAATTTGATTTCTTTTAAAACTCTATGTGCATTTGTAATCAGAAGCTATGTTGAACTACCATATGCTCATCGCTCCTCAAGAAGAGACCACATCTTAGTAACTAGGCAATAAAAACCAAACAGCAACAAATTTGGTTATGAGACCAAATTAAGGTGACGGACACTTGGATTGGGCTCTTGTGTCATTATATTTGGTCTCTGATCCTCTGCAGACAAACTCAGATACCTGTAGAGGCACAAATGTGGTTGGGAAAGTGCACTGGGAAAGCAGAAGGAAAAGGGGGCTATATTATGGCAGGATAAACTACTGTGAAACTCTGCCTGGTTGTCTTGTAGGAAAGTTGAAAAGATGTATGTGTGGGGTCCAGCCATGATAAGCTAAGTCTGGGCAGGTCACCCAAAGGAATTTCTTTACTTCCAACCACTATCACCTGGGACTCTGGCCATCAACGGATTTAAATGGAGTCTGGGAGTCTCAACAGTTTACCCTGAGATAATGCCTGGCTGCAAGAGGAACCACAGGCTGAGACTGCCTGACCCCCACCCATGAGCAGACTATTCAAAGCAAATTCCAAGAACTGTAGATAGAGACACCTGCCAGTGCACCTCAACAGGACACCCCTAGACAAATGTCAGCCAATCAGAAGGGCCCTAAACCTCAGAGACCCTCTCACCCCCACCTTTACTACTACAAAAACTTTTTCCTAATTGAACTCAGGGCTCTCTGGATATTCCAATACACTGGACATGCAGAGAGACCGAGTTTGCAAACTTGATTAAAATAAAGGCTCTTTGCTTTTACATATGGGACTCGATTTCCTTTGTTGGCTTTTGTGGGGACCCCATGGATTTGGGCATAACATATGCGCTTTGTAAGAAAACTCAGGAGATTGTACTTACAAGAGAAACTTTTACATTGATAAGCGCTATCGCAATACTTTAAAAAGAACATTAATAGTTAGAAAATAATACAGAGGCAACAGTTTCCAGGCCCTTGTCACTGTCCTTTGAATTCATCCGTGCTGATCCAATTCTTTTCAGGTTCCATGCACTTTCTTAACCAAATTGACTTGCTGGCTCAGGTCTGGGCTCTGTTTTCTTTTTTAACAAAAGTAACAGATTCCATTCATGCCAGTTTAACTTTTACCTACAAGGGAACCCCCTCCTCACTTCACATTTGCATATCCTTAGGAGAACCCTTAAAAACACCTTTTAATTAGTCAATTACAACTTTGAGGTAGTTAATTTTGGACATCAGTTTTACTGGGTCATGGGATACTCAGATATGAAGTTAACTATGATTTTGGGGGAAAGTGTTTATGTGCATAATTTGTAGCTCAGTTAGTGAAACAGCAAAGCATATGGCTATCTTATTTGGGGCTGACATCGTGCAAAGTGTTCCAGGACTGAATGGGGCAGAAATGCAGAGGGAAGGTGAATTTACACTATCCTACAACATGAACTAGAGTATTCTGCCTTTCATACTCCTTATCCTGAGGCCTTCAGACCTGGATGGAATCCACTGGCCCTCTGCAGCCTCTTACCTGAAGACTGCAGAGCCTTCCAACCTGCATAAAGATGCAAACTAATTCCTTATAATAAGGTTTATGCAAACACACATACATAATCACTCATGTACACACGCGCACGCACATACTCACACACATGCACATAAAACCCACGGTATGTTTCTGGGGGAAAACCCTGACTAAATACTTCTTCTGCTTAGTAATTTGCCATACTCAGCATTATGAGCCAAAGTATAACTTCACTTTAAAGATAAAGTCAAGGAAATGGAAAACCATAGAGGGAGATTTTTTTTATTATTTTTTATTCTTTTTTAATTAAAATTTCCACCTGCTCCCCGTTTCCCATTTCCCTCCCCCTCCTCCCAAATATTGCTCCCTCCCCCCACTCCCCTCCCCCTATCCCCACTCCTACTCTCCTCCCCCCACACCATTCCCCCTCCCTCTCGATACTGAAGAGCAGTCCAAATTCTCTGCCCTGCGGGAAGACGAAGGTCTTCTATCTACGTCCAGAAAGGTGAGCGTCCAAACAGGCTAAGCTCCCACAAAGCCAGTTCATGTATTAGGATCGAAACCTAGTGCCATTGTCCTTGGCTTCTCATCAGCCTTCATTGTCCGCCATGCTCAGAGAGTCCAGTTTCAACCCATGCTTATTCAGTCCCAGACCAGCTGGCCTTGGTGGGCTCCCAATAACTCAGTTCCACTGTCACAGTGGGTGGGTGCATCCCTCGTGGTCCTGATTTCCTTGCTCATGTTCTCCCTCCTTCTGCTCCTCATTTGGACCTTAAGAGCTCAGTAGAGGGAGATTTATATTCTAATCTCATAAGGGTTTTTCTTGGTCCTAGGCATAGGAGCTGTCAGTTCTGGAGGTACAAAATTGAAATCACAATAGACACAATGAAGGACTCATCATTGCCTTACAGGTGTTTTCATCACATGGATCTTCTTCTCACATACTTTATACTGTGCACTGTTCTAGCCATCAGGGTATTAGTGACACTTGAGAGATTCAAAAGACAACCAGTTCCCATTTAATACATAATTGTATTGAAAAGATAAAGTAGCTAATAACTTTATTACAGTTTGAATTAATAATCTAGACTAGCTTCCTGCACTGAGGCCTGCCAACTTTAATCAGCACATTTATTACCCAAAGATATTGTTAGAATGTTACTTGGATTCACTAGGTAGACAGGATATTCATAACTACCTGGCGATTCTCTATCATGAGCCAGAATTTGAATAATAGGTTTCTCAATCTCCCATGAACGTAAGAATCACTAGGGGACGAGGGCTCTCCACCAGACAAATGTAAATTAAAGGTACTTTGAGATTTCCTTTTATCCTAATCAGAATGGATATGATGCAAAAAACTAATGATGACAGACGCTGGCTCTGAAGTGGGAAATGGGAAGCACTTAATCACTGCTGATAGGAGTGCTAACTGGTACAGCCACTATGGAAATCAGTGTGGTGGTTCCTCAAAGAACAGTAAATGGATCCAAAATATGACACACTATACCACTCTTGGGCATATATCCTAAGTTCTGTCCTAAGAGTAGGCTGCATGTTTTGGAGTTATGGGCAAGTGAGGTCACAAATACCCCCAAGCATTGCATGTTATTGCCATGCTTGGTTCCCCTCCAGAACTTGATGGTAAGAGCTAGCTACTGAAGACACCACATATTTGAATCTTAGAATATGGAAAAATCAAGATGATGTGGACCTGGAAACTTTTCTACTGGTTGGCTTTCAAAATGCTGTTGAGGAGTTGTGTACTCTATCAGAGATGAGAATAAATATTGATTATAGCCAATAGTGTACCATGCAAGACACAATGCCTGGGCTAGCAAGACATGCCCACTGGAGCAATAGTGGCTTGAACAACATGCAAACAAGTAACCCTTTTCTGATTGGATTTAAAGCCTGCTCCACAAGCTGAAACTTATTTGTCACCATTATGGGACTGAGAAATTCTGACTAGACAGTTTTAGGTCCTAGGAGAGAACCTACTACTCCCACTCTGCTAAACATATATTATACTAAAACAAATCCTGATGATTTATTATTATACTCATAGATTAAGGTATCTTTCAACCTTCATCAGAGATGTTTCTGTTTGCACTAAATGATGATCAGAGCAATGACCCATAACTGGCCAAGATGCAAGGAATAAGAGACTGAAGAATAGTCAAAACTAAATGGAATATGTATATTGTCTCCCCTCTTCCAAAGATGATAGAAAGACTGTAAGAGCCGGATATTGTGGATGATTATAAAGAAATATTGTCTTTCAGACACAGAAGAAAAGCTGTACTTATGAATTCAAGGCTGTTGTGAAAGAATGCATACGACTTGTTAAGGCCAAACCAAAGCAAATTGCAGCATGGAAAGGAGAATTGGGTATAAAGACCAGCAACCAGGCAAAGAGTTATTGACAATTGTTGACTGCTGGGAAAGAGTTCTCTCTCTGTCTCTCTGTCTCTGTCTCTCTGTCTCTGTCTGTCTCTGTCTGTCTGTCTGTCTGTCTGTCTGTCTGTCTGTCTGTCTCTCTCTCTCTCTCTCTCTGGCAGCTCCTGATCATTCTCCGTGCTCCAGCAGAAGGGCACACATCTCAGAATATCTGAACTACAAAAATTGGTCTTGAGTAAGGAAAAAAAAACCCACAAACCTGGATGGGAAGGGAAGTGGTGTAGTTACGGGAGTAGCTGGAGAAGGGAAATTGGAAATGATCAAACTCATTACAAAAATTCTCAAAGAACTAATTAAAAATAAGATTAAAGAAAAAATACCAATTCTACACTTTTATGAATGGTACCTTAAACCCAACTAAGCATCTGGGCTCTAATCCAAATTTGAGCATTTATGTTCATTATTAATTATAACTAAAAAGTATTAAAAGTTCAAATGTTCACTAACAAATGAATGGGTAAAAACTGTATATATATATATATATATATACAATAAAATATTACTTAAGCATAAAAATAAAATACCAGTAGATACTAGAGTTATCAACTATAATTTTTTTTAATTTTAATATGAATAAAACTTTTGTTAACAACTGACTCATTTTTATATTAGATTATGACAAATGTCAATATTTCTTCACCAATTGGTTGTCCAGTACCAAGTGGTCAGTCTTGAAAGCATATATGTAATTAACATTATATGGACTGGGCAGATTTTATTTATAAATGTATATGTACACACCTATATGTATAAGCATACAATAACAATTACTAAAAAAGAGGCCATGAATCTGAAGGAGAGCATGGAGGAGAGGCATATGAAGGGATTAGAGGGAAGAAAGAGAAGGTAGAAATGTATTTACAATACAATATCAAAAGCAAAATAAAATAAAAGAAGATAAGAGATTTAGAGAAATAAATGACAGAAATGAATAATTGTTTTTGTTATTAATTGAAATGTAATTTTCCCCTTTTGTTTAATTCCTTCAACCCCTCCAGATACTCTCCCTCTAACCTCTCTCAGGGCCCTTCTACTCTCACTATGATAGTATTTTTTCTTTGATTATTATTGTTACATACATACACATATTTGTATATGATGTTCACATAATATCACATATATACATGTATATAATAGATACATAATACAATATACATGATCTCTATATACGCACATGTATGTGTATAAGTATATAATAATATATGCGTGTGTGTTATTATATACATATAGTAACATGTGTATATATTTTTCTAATTATGCTGGTAGTATATTCAAGGAATTTTGAATATTAGTATATTTAAGACTCTTGTCTTGGGAATTTGGTGAGGTCCTATGTGTGTCATTTGTTATTTTGTGCAAATTCTTTGTAGTTTTTTATTGTTGTTATTTGAGGTTTGGGGTAGTGTCTATGTATTATTTTAGTTTTGTGTTGTGTCGTATTTTATGTATTTATTTATTTCTAACTCATTGTACTCTTCTGTCTGGGTATATACTTAGAACTGAGGAAAAATTAATCAAATAAATTATAAATAAAATTTAAAAATTTAGGCCAAATCAGGTTACAGGTACATACTTCATGATTTCACTAATATGAGGTATCTGAAATAGACAAATCTATAGGCATAGAAAATACTTTGTTGCCTGGGACAACAGAATGGAGGGACAGATCATGAAACTGAAAATGACATATATGCCTTGACAATGCTGAAGCATGCATGGGTAGTCTGTACACGGCAGTTCTGTTGAACTTGTCCATACTGGTTTCATGGTCTAAACTGATGAGGACGATTGACCAGGTCTAATGTATGTTTTTGATTTTTTCTAATGGAGTAGTAAATATTCTAGAATTCAATAATGGTAACAATTATCCAGTGTTATGAATGTGATTGTACGTTTATTAATTTAACCCAATGAAAAGAAAAAATAAAAAAGGATTACAACATAACATTACCTAAAATATCTGCTACATATTTTTTCTCTTTCATTTTTCACATACACACTCATATATTCACTTACATGCATACACATATATACACACACATTTATATGCACACATACAAACACAGATTACTCATACTTACATATATACCTATATATACACATATATACCTATACATATGTGTGCACATGCAAACAGAAATATACACACATATACACCACATACACTTGTATGCACACATCACACTTACACTTTCATTTTCTGCTCCTGTACTTCCAGCACAAAACTCATGAAAGGGCTGTGGACAAATTAATCACATAACACAGCTATCTGCTCCTTTCATTCCTTATGGGCAAGTATCACCATAGGCTACAGACGACAGAAAAGCAAAATCTGCCAAGCTCTTCCCACTCCACCTGCCAATAATCAGCACAACATGGATCTGGACCCATGTAGGCTATTGTTAGCTATAATTGCATATGACAATTTTGATGTCACCAAATTAGAGACTCAGCAAGAACTATGTGCACAACAGCTTCTTCACATGTACATCTAGAAGATAGACATCTGGGTATCTTGCTCAGAAACTTTTACAAGGAAAAAAGTTTTCATGGAAACAAATCTCCAAAATTAACTGAAAGTAAACCCAGCAGAGAGGGTTGAAAGTCTGGGAAGCAGACAGTTCAGAACTGGGCTGAGAAGAGTGCACAAATGAAGGAAAGTCTAGCTGTAGTTCTCATTTATCAAGTGGAAAGCCGGACAGTTAACTGTCTATTCTGTCCAGAAACCTGTCTTCCAGCAAGGCTTAGATCCAAAAGACAGAGTAGGGCTACCCTCTGCATCTGCTCACATCTGCTTCTGTTAGCATCCCACTGTCAAATATTCTCTGAGAGCCTCCCTCTCATAACCATTGCTTTTTTGTACAGATAATACTTTCTAAATGACAATGATTCTCTAGAAAATTCCCAAGACCATCAAGAATAAGAGGAACACAATGTTGACCCCAGAGCCTGCTTCCTGGAGGAGTTCTGATGGAAATAATAGGAATGTCTAGCCTTTAAGATGGTGGAGACTCTGACTGGATACAGGTGACAGAGTAAATATGCAGAAACAGAAAAATACCTTGTGAGTTCTTCTTTAATCTTCAGGGGTTCATGTGGGTAGAATTTCACTCTAAAGCACATGGTGTATGGTGGATGAGCTGAAACATCATAAAGAAAAGATGTGAGATAAGCGGCGGAAGATCACAGACTCAGTCATACACAGGAACATCAGCCATGCAGCCTCACAGACTAGCAGTCAAAGGAGGGGTGTTTAAACAGAATGACTAAGAAAATAGCATGATGGTGACACAAAGAAAGTGCTTGTAGCACATCCCGAGGAAATGCAGAATGCAAGCAACCAAGAAGGAAGCCCATCTTTCCTCATCCAACTCACCTTCATCCTTTCATCTCTCCAGGTTACAGGTCCACAGGAGTATTTTCTCCTGTGATACTTCCCACCCTCATGCAAAAGACAAACTGCCAGACAGCACCATCCGGCTTTTGGGTGCATAAAAGAATGTTTAATGTATAAGGTGGAAAACTGCCATTGCATGTGTTCTTAAACCAAAAAGATAACTGAGATTTTAAAGAAGTTAGCCACATAGACACATGTAGGTTTTTATTATAAGCTATATATAAGATTAAATGGAATTTTATTCTCTAACTTTTCTTTCAAGGTAAACAGAGCTTAAATCATCACCAGACAGTGAACAATATTTGAACTATTTTAGATGTAATTAAATTTGTTTCATAGAAAGAACCACAAGTTTTAAGTATGACTGTACAATGAAGAAAATTTATATAAAAATAATTATCACAACGATTTTATAATTGAGCTGGTGAGACAGCTTGGCAAGGGAAGAAGCGGACCTCTGAGCTTGAGGGCCTGAGTTCAGTCCTTGAGACCTCCACAGTAAAGTGGAGCACCAACTCCTGCAATTTGTCCTTAGACATTCACATGCCGTCCACCAGATAAAAAATAATTATAGCTAAAAATCATCTAATAGAAAATATACTCATCGTAAGGACAGCACTTTTATGTTAGCAAAGAAAACCTGAACACACACACACACACACAAATGAGTACACACTCATAAGCACACAGTAGTCAATATGCTGTTTTTATGCCAGAAATTTTCTTGGGTTTTTGATACCAATGTGGTCCTGTGTTCATAGGTTTAAAAAAGGAAGTTCTTGATGAGTTGATGCATACCTGCTGCATTCCATCTCTCAGGAAGCAGAGGCAGGAAAATCACCACGAGTCTGAAGCCAGACTAGTCTACACAAGAGGTCCATGTAAATGAGAGCTATATAGTGAGACCCATTAAAATCATTATCATTAAAATCTAATTAAAGAAAAGAGGGACTGAGTAGATGACTCAGTGAGAAGAGCACTTACTGTGTAAGCAAAAGGACCCAAGATAAAGTTTCTAATTCACACAAAAGTCAGCCTGGCTTTGCAAACCTGCAACTCCTGTGCTGATGGGCAGATCTGGGTGGCTCCTGAGTTTTTAGGCTAGTCAGTTTAGCCAGATGGTGTGTTTCAGGTTCAGCAAGCAAGCCTGACACCCACCCCTCCCTCAAATGGTATAAACTATTGAAAGAAGACAAACAATGTTCTCTTCTGGCCTCCAAATGCATGTGAACGGTGAATGCATATACATACCCAAGTGCATATACTGTACGTGCCATACACACAAATAAACACAATGACAAGTAGTATATTTTCACAAGTACTTGGAAAAAATGGGCACTTTTCATATAACAATAATACAACTTAGAAAAATACACTGAGTCTCAAGTCATTCATCCTTTATATCTAGAATGTAAAATATTTTATTTTTGAACATTATCTAAAATTTATTTGATTTTTTGAAAAAATCTTTAAATTTTGAAACTAATGGATTTTGATTTTCATTATAAAACATTTGTACTTTTTATTAATTTTTTATTTTTCAGATTATAATTACTTAATTTCTCCCTTTCCTTTCTTCCATTGGAACATACTTTTAACAGAAAACTATTTTTACATGAGAAGAACAATTGAACCAAAGACTAAAGAGGATAATTTTCTCTATTTTGTGCATTTCTTCCTCCTTTATCTCATATTAAATTTTTCTAAGTGCAGTTTTAGCATAAGTGATCATTGTAGAGACAGATAAACACATAGATAGAGGCCCAATAAAAAGAATGATAGGTAGGCCATTATCCTTCAGTTTATTTCTGTTTCTCACCTTTTATTGTTCAATATCTCATCAAATGCAATCTCTCCTCTTACTATTAACAAATTTCTTCATATCTTTCTGTAACTTTTGTGAGAAAAAGTATATATTCCCATATGCTTATATATGTGGAGACATTTTTAATTATTCTCTCAAAAATAAATCAAACCATGCATGTTTCTTTTATTTCTTTCCTATAAAGGTGTACCTGCCCTTTTTTCTAGTAAGGTAGATATAATCTTTATACAATTCACTTTCCATAAGTTGTAATAGATAATATTATATGCAAATCCAAATTTACTCACATATTTGCCTTTATCATTTAAGTTATTTTCAAATTTTTATAATTAAAATATGGTGTGGTATGCATTATTTTATATAAGTCATGATATGCTTCAAAACTGGAATGGTTGGGCCAATATGTATTGGAAAATGTTTTCAAAGATACAAAAAACTAATTTCCTCACTGGAGGCAAAGTACAAGAAAGGCGATAACAAAAGGTGCCCTCCTAGTAGGGTCATACTCTGCTATGACTTGGGCTTATTGTTTCCTACAGTTGGTTGTAGCACATAACTAAGCTCATCACACACAAATCAAGAGTAGAGATCTTACAGAGAAAGATATAGCTTCACAGTAACCATCTTTTAGTATTCATTCCTGAATGGAGGAACATTGCCACTCAGTCATCCTTACTCTAACCCAAAGTCTGCCTCTGTCATGTAAGAATTCTACCTTATTAGAAAACAGTGGTTACAGTACTACAGTCTTTGTTTTTTTTTAAAGTTGTAAAATATTTATTTAACTATGTGTATGACTATTTGGTCTTCACATATGTATGTGTATTTCCTCTGTGCTGGTGTTTGCAGAGGCCAGAAGAGGACATAGGATTCTTGGGCCCGGAGTTACAGACTATTGTTGCTGGCATGTGGAAGGGGGGAAATAACCCATGTCCTCTGCAAGAGCAACAAATGATCTTAACCACTGAGTCTTCAACTCCAGCTCCAACCTGAATCTTTTATGAAACAAATACCCACAATTCTTCTATCTCCTTCTCCTAAGATACATTTGTAACTGTCACAATTCATGGGGGCTCCGTGCTTCCTTAAACATGGGGTCTTTATGTCTCCTTAGTACTAAGTCTTAAAGATACGTAAATCTTAATTATTTTCATATGTGTTGTGGCTTGTCACAGTCAAAAGGACTCCACTTTGTCCTGACAGCTACCTGATTTTTTGTGGATATGATTACAGAAAAAAGTAACATGTATTGATTATACATTATTATTAGCCCCATTATCAGAGAAGGAATGACATCGGGCAATAGGAAAACAAGAAGAAGAGTTACATTTTAAGGGCAATTGTTTGGTTTTCTTATATTGACATATAATCCATCATATTTTACCAATATTGGACCAACATCATTGGTTCCACGAAGACAAAAAAATAGAGTTGTTTCAACTCTCTTTACTACAGAAAAAACAAGGTTAAAAATTAGTCATCTACATGTTGTTGTTGTTTTCAAGAAGAAGATAAAGGGAAGTCATTTATACTTTCTAGTAGGCACTGCCTTACGGTAGTCCTGACATCTACCCATATCACATGTATTACTGCTGAAAAGGAGCCCCTCTAAGTGCTAAATAATATCTGGCAATTATTGTTTGGAACACGTACAAGGATTTCAATTTTCCTCTAGATAAATGCTTCTCCTCCTAAATAGATAATAAGCTTCTCTGCCCAGTCTGGTACCCACATCTTTTTATTCTTTCACTTCAAAATAATGAAATGAGGTAAAGGGTAATTCTTACCTATGACGAAGCAGGCAGAATCAGAACAGAGAATCAGGGCCCAATCCTAACTGTGCCATCATGAAAAGCCATTGTGAATTGTTTTTAGGCCAGTTAACATTGTCCTTCCATAGTTTTACATCTCTGCTTTGGTACTTAGCTTCAGCAACCATCACAGAGCACACAGGATGGTTTATGGGCTACCATATCCTTTTTAAGACAAGACCTCAAGCTTTAAAGGGAACTTCCAGGAGTGTCTTTGAGCAAACATCTATCTTTTCTACTTCTTGTTTTGAAAGAGAGGTTTGGATGGATCTACTGGGTTTTTGGTGTATTTACATGGGACATTAGCTAAGTATAAGATTTTCTTCTTAGGAAACATGCTATTATCAGGAGGGACATAAACAGAAGTTATAAACGGGAGGGAAGAGATGGGAAAGTGTAATTGAGCCATGTAATTTGTGTGTGTGTGTGTTTGGGGGAGGGATGTTGACACTCTTCTAGAGAAGCAGTAGCAAAGGGAAGAATATGTTAAACCCATTTTAAATGGCAGGATCATACAAATGCTCTGGGAAACACAGGATTATCTACTGATTGACAGACCATTTATCATCTGAGGGAATATCAGTGGTCCCTTTTGCATCAGCAGATCCTTAAGTCCCCCTCTTTTGGTAATCAATCTTTTCTGAAATGATTTCCTTCTCTTCAGAAAGATTTTTTATGCATTTATTTGTTTCTTTAAAAATTCATACAATATATTTTGATTAGATTCTTTAAACTATCCCACTGAATTCAGGAATGAGACAGGGCTTTCCACTCTGCGCATTCCCTTTCAATATTGGGCACAAAGTGCTATCTGGAGCAATAAGGCAAGAAAGAGAATTTAAAGGGAAATAAACAGAAAACGCCCATCCCCCAGCTCCTGCTGCAGGGCTTTCTCTCCTACACACCTGCCCCCACCCCCACCCCCAAGCCTGCCTTGTCTGCAAGGTCCTTAGCTGTGGAACAGTTTCCTGCCATTTCACTAAGGCTACCAACCCAGAGCAGTGAGTCCCTGACTAGAGGGCAGGCCTCAAGGTCCCCGCCAGGGAAAGCGGGCCCCCGCTGCTGGGGCTGCAGTCTCTGCTGTGATCTGCTGGACCTGCTCTGCCTGCGCCCTACTTCCCTTAGTCCCTGGCTCATTGGGGCATCCAGGAGTTCCTGTGTAGGTGCTGAGAAGTTTCATCGGGACGGGTGAGTGTGTACTATCCTGGGGCGGACGGTCCCGGTAGAGAGCACAAACACCCCTACACTAAGGCTACCCAACCAGAGCAGTGAGTGCCTGCCTAGCGGGCAGGCCTCAGCAACCCCCGAAAGGGAGCGCAGGCACCTCCAGCTTGTACTGCAGTGTCGCCTGTGTTCTACTGGACCCCCCCGACCCCTTGCATTCGGCCTTCTTTATGCGGGTCATTGGAATACCACGCATCCATGTTTTGGTGTTGAGGAGTTCATCTGGAAGGGAACGGTTCCTGCCCCTACACTGAGGAGATACACCAAGAGAGTTAGTCACAGCAAAGACTGGTCCAAGATATCAGGCCTCTCCTGGCTCCATTTGAAGGAAAAGATGGGCAGGCGCCAATGCAAGAATTCCCCCAACAACTTGAAAGGCAACGTGACATCACCAGGATCCAGGAATCCCGAAATGAGAAGTCTACACCCTAATCCAGAAGAATTAGAAGAATTCGACTCAAAAGTGAATTTTATGAAAATAATAGAGGACCTTAAACAGGAGGTGAAAAACTGCCACAACCAATTAGAGATTACAAACAAAAAGGTAGAGGAAATGAATAAATATCTCAAAGATACCCAAGAAAACCAAGAGAAACAAGAAAAAGTAATCAAACAGGTAAGGGAAACAGTTCAAGACTTGAAGAATGAAGTGGAAGTAATAAAGAAAACACAAACCGAGGGAAAGATGGAGATGGAAAATTTGAATAAACGAACAGGAACTACAGAGACAAGTACCACCAACAGATTACAAGAGATAGAAGAAAGAATCTCAGACACTGAAGATACCATAGAGAAAATAAACACTCTCATCAAAGAAAACAGCATAACCAACAAATTCTCATCACAAAACATTCAGGAAATCTGGGACACAATAAAAAGACCAAACTTAAGAATAATAGGGATAGAAGAAGGAGAAGAAGTACAGCTCAATGGTCCAGAAAATATATTTAATAAAATTATAGAAGAAAACTTTCCCAACCTTAAGAAAGATATTCCTTTGAAGGTCCAAGAAGCATACAGAACACCAAATCGACTGGATCAAAAAAAAAAACATCTCCTCGTCATATAATAATCAAAACACAAAACATACAGAATAAAGAAAGAATATTAAGAGCTGCAAAGGAAAAAGGTCAAGTTACCTATAAAGGTAAACCTATCAGACTTACACCTGATTTCTCTACGGAAACCATGAAAGCCAGAAGGTCCTGGATAGATATACTGCAGAAACTACGAGACCATGGATGCAAGCCCAGACTACTATACCCAGCCAAGCTTTCGTTCACTATAAATGGAGGAAACAAAGTTTTCCAGGATAAAAACAAATTTAAACAATATGTAGCCACAAATCCAGCCCTTCAGAAAGTAATTGAAGGAAAATCACAAACCAAGGAGTCCAACAATGCCCACAATAACTCAGACATCTAATGACCCTTCACCAGCAAAACTTGAAGAAGGGAAACACACAAACTCTACTACCAAAGGAAAGAAAGAAAGAAAGGAAAAATGACCGGAGTTAACAACCACTGGTCATTAATATCACTTAATATCAATGGACTCAACTCACCTATAAAGAGGCACAGGCTAAGAGATTGGATACGAAAACGGGATCCAACATTCTGCTGTTTACAAGAAACACACCTCAACCACAAAGACAGACATCTACTCAGAGTAAAGGGCTGGGAAAAGGTTTATCAAGCAAACGGACCTAAGAAACAAGCAGGTGTGGCCATACTAATTTCTAAGAAAGTTGACTTCAAACTAAAATCAATCAAAAGAGATGGAGATGGACATTTTTTACTCATAACAGGAACAATTCACCAGGATGAAATCTCAATCCTGAATATATATGCCCCTAATATAAAAGCACCCACTTATGTTAAAGAAACGTTACTAAAACTCAAGGCAGTCATCAAACCACACACACTAATAGTAGGAGATTTCAACACTCCTCTCTCACCAATGGACAGGTCAATCAGACAGAAACCTAACAGAGAAATAAGAGGATTAAGGGAGGTAATGAATCAAATGGACTTAACAGACATCTTTAGAACATTCCACCCAAATAGGAAAGAATATACCTTCTTCTCTGCAGCTCATGGAACCTTCTCGAAAATAGACCACATACTCGGTAACAAAGCAAACTTACACAGTTACAAAAAATATCGGTAACCACCTGTGTCTTATCAGATCACCATGGATTAAAGCTAGAATTCAACAACAATGCTATCCCCAGAAAGCCTATGAACTTATGGAAACTGGACAGTCAACTACTGAACCTCACCTGGATCAAGGAAGAAATAAAGAAAGAAATTAAAGTCTTTCTTGAATTCAATGAAAACGAAGACTCAACATACTCAAACCTATGGGACACTATGAAAGCAGTGCTAAGAGGAAAATTCATAGCATTAAGTGCCCACTTAAAGAAAACGGAGAAAGCACACATTGGAGACTTAATAGCCCACCTGAAAGCTTTAGAAAAAAAAGAAGCAGACTCACCTAGGAGAAGTAGAAGACTGGAAATAATCAAATTGAGGGCTGAAATCAACAAAATAGAAACACAGAAAACAATCCAAAGAATCAATGAAACAAAACCTGGTTCAGGAGAAAATCAATAAGATTGATAAACCCCTATCCAAACTAATCAAACGGCGGAGAGAGAATACGCAAATTAACAAAATCAGAAACGAAAAGGGAGACATAACCACAGACTCAGAGGAAATTCAGAGAATCATTAGATCTTACTACAAAAACCTGTATGCCACAAAATTGGAAAATGTTATAGAAATGGACACTTTTTTAGATAAGTACCATATACCAAAGTTAAACCAGGACCAGGTGAACAATCTAAATAGACATGTTAGTCGCGAAGAATTAGAAGTTGTTATAAAAACCTCCCCACCAAAAAAAGCCCAGGTCCAGACGGCTTCAATGCAGAATTCTACCAGAACTTCCAATACCTATACTCCTTAATGTATTTCACAATATTGAAACAGAGAAGTCATTGCCAAATTCCTTTTATGAAGCTGAAGTTACTCTGATACCAAAACCACACAAAGACACAACCAAGAAAGAGAACTACAGGCCAATCTCACTCATGAACATCGACGCAAAAATACTCAATAAAATACTGGCAAACCGAATCCAAGAACACATTAGAAAAATTATCCATTATGATCAAGTAGGCTTCATCCCAGAGATGCAGGGCTGGTTCAACATACGAAAATCTATCAATGTAATCCATCATATAAATAAACTGAAAGTAAAAAACCATATGATCATTTCATTAGATGCTGAAAAAGCATTTGACAAAATTCAACATCCCTTTATGATAAAGGTCTTAGAGAGATTAGGAATACAAGGGTCGTTCCTAACTATAATAAAAGCTATTTATAGCAAGCCGTCAGCTAACATCAAATTAAATGGAGAGAAACTCAAAGCTATTCCACTAAAATCAGGAACATGACAAGGTTGTCCACTCTCTCCATACCTCTTTAATATAGTGCTTGAAATTCTAGCAATAGCAATAAGACAACATAAGGGGATCAAAGGGATTCAAATTGGAAAAGAAGAAGTTAAACTTTCATTATTTGCAGACGATATGATAGTTTACATAAGCGACCCCAAAAACTCCAGCAAAGAACTCCTTCAGCTGATAAACACCTTTAGTAGCGTTGCAGGATACAAGATCAATTCCAAAAAATCAGTTGCCCTCCTATACAGAAAGGATAAGGAAGCAGAGATGGAAATCAGAGAAGCATCACCCTTCACGATAGCCACAAATAGCATAAAATATCTTGGGGTAACCCTAACCAAGGAAGTAAAGGATCTATTTGACAAGAACTTTAAGTCAATGAAGAAAGAAATTGAGGAGGATACCAGAAAATGGAAGGATCTCCCTTGCTCTTGGATAGGGAGGATCAACATAGTAAAAATGGCAATTCTACCAAGGGCAATTTATAGATTCAATGCAATCCCCATTAAAATCCCATCAAAATTCTTCACAGATCTTGAGAGGACAATAATCAACTTTATATGGAGAAACAAAAAACCCAGGATAGCCAAAACAATCTTATATAATAAAGGATCGTCTGGAGGCATTACCATCCCTGACCTCAAACTCTATTACAGAGCCTCAGTATTGAAAACAGCTTGGTATTGGCATAAAAACAGAGAAGTCGATCAATGGAACCGAGTAGAAGACCCTGATTTTAACCCACAAACTTATGAACACCTAATTTTTGATAAAGGAGCTAAAAGTATTCAATGGAAAAAAGAGAGCATCTTCAACAAATGGTGCTGGCAGAACTGGTTGTCAACGTGTAGAAGAATGAAAATAGATCCATATCTATCACCATGCACAAACTCAAGTCCAAATGGATTAAAGACCTCAATATTAGTCTGAACACACTGAACCTGATAGAAGAAAAAGTTGGAAGTACTCTACAACATATGGGTACAGGAGATCACTTCCTACGTTTATCCCCAGCAGCACAGACATTAAGGACAACATTGAATAAATGGGACCTCCTGAAACTGAGTAGCTTCTGTAAAGCAAAGGACACTGTCACTAAGACAAAAAGGCAACCCACTGACTGGGAGAAGATCTTCACCAACCCCGCAACAGACAAAGGTCTGATCACCAAAATATATAAAGAACTCAAGAAACTAAACTTTAAAATGCTAATGAACCCAATAAAAAAATGGGGCACTGATCTGAACAGAGAATTCTCAACAGAAGAAATTCAAATGGCCAAAAGACACTTAAGGTCATGCTCAACCTCCTTAGCGATAAGGGAAATGCAAATTAAAACAACTTTGAGATACCATCTTACACCTGTCAGAATGGCTAAAATCAAAAACACCAATGATAGCCTTTGCTGGAGAGGTTGTGGAGAAAGAGGCACACTCTTTCATTGCTGGTGGGAATGCAAACTTGTGCAACCACTTTGGAAATCAGTGTGGCGATTTCTCAGGAAATTTGGGATCAACCTACTCCAAGATCCAGTAATACCACTATTGGGAATATACCCAAGAGATGCCACATCAAATGACAAAAGTATCTGTTCAACTATGTTCATAGCAGCATTGTTTGTAATAGCCAAAACCTGGAAACAACCTAGATGCCCTTCTATGGAGGAATGGATGAAGAAAGTGTGGAATATATACATATTAGAGTACTACTCAGCAGTAAAAAACAATGACTTCTTGAATTTTGCGTGCAAATGGATGGAAATAGAAAACACTATCCTGAGTGAGGTATCCCAGACCCAAAAAGAGGAACATGGGATGTACTCACTCATAATCGGTTTCTAGCCATAAATAAAAGACATTAAGCATATAATGTGTGATCCTATAGAAGTTAAATAAGAAAGTGAACCCAAAGAAAATCATATAGTCATCCGCATGGAGAGGGGGAAGTAGACAAGATTGCAGGGCAAAAACTGGGAACTTGCGGGTGAGGTGGCATGGGGCAAAGGGGAAATGGGATGAGAAATATGAGAAGGGGAGGATGGGAGGAGCTCGGGGGATTGGGATGGTTGGGATATAGGAAGGATGGATACGGGAGCAGCGAAGTATATATCCTATCTAAGGGAGCCATCTTAGGGTTGGCAAGAGACTTGACTCTTGAGGGGTTCGCAGGTGTCCAGGAATATGTCCCCAGCTGGTACCTTGGGCAACTAAGGAGAGGGAACCTGAAATGACCCTATCCTATACTGATGAATATCTTGCATATCACCTTAGAACCTTCATCTGGCGATGGATCGAGGTAGAGACAGAGTCTCAATCTGGAGCAACGGTCTGAGCTCTTAAGGTCCAAATGAGGAGCAGAAGGAGGGAGAACATGAGCAAAAAATCAGGACCACGAGGGATGCACCCACCCACTGTGACAGTGGAACTGAGTTATTGGGAGCCCACCAAGGCCAGCTGGTCTGGGACTGAACAAGCATGGGTTGATTCCGGACTCTCTGAGCATGGCGGTCAATGAAGACTGATGAGAAGCCAAGGACAATGGCACTAGGTTTCGATCCTAATACATGAACTGGCTTTGTGGGAGCTTAGCCTGTTTGGACGCTCACCTTTCTGGACGTAGATAGAAGGACCTTGGTCTTCCCGCAGGGCAGGGAATTTGGACTGCTCTTCAGTATCGAGAGGGAGGGGGAATGGAGTGGGGGGAGGAGAAGAGGAGTGGGGATAGGGGGAGGGAAGTGGGGGGAGGGGGCAATATTTGGGAGGAGGGGAGGGAAATGGGAAACGGGGAGCAGGTGGAAATTTTAATTAAAAAAGAATAAAAAAAAAGGGAAATAAACAGGGAAAGAGTAAGTCAAGTTATTTCTGTTTGCGGATGACATGAAATTTTATATAAGACATCTCAAAAATTCTGTCAGAAAACATGTAGAAATAATAAACAAATTCAACAATGTATCAAGATCAAGATTGAGCTCACACCAATCTGTGGTTTTTCTACAAAGCAAAAACAAACATACAGAGAAAGGAGTCATAGACACTTCCACTCTGAATAACATAAAAAATTATCTAGAAATAAACATAATCAAAGAGGTGAAACCTTGAAGATCTAAGGAAAGACATAGAGAAAGACATGGAAAATGGAAAAACATTCCATGCTCATGGATTGGTAGAATTAATATTGAGAAAATGACTATTTTACAAAAGCTATTGATAAATTTATTGTAATCCCAATAAAAATTCCCTTCTGATTCTTTACAGAGATAATCATCATTACCCTCATAATTATCATCTCCTAAAATTCATATGAAATCACAAAAGTTCACAGAGAGCCAAAACAATCCTGAGCAAAAAGATTAATGCTACAAGGGTTACTATTTCAAGCCTCAAGTAAGGAGCCAGAGCAATAAAAACAAAATTATACTGGCAGAAAAACAGACAAGGATATCAATTGGACAAAACTGAAGCTTCTGTCACGAGAACACATCACTTCAGCCACTTAATATGAGACAGAGTTGACAAAAGCATCTCCTGGGGAAATCTAATATCTTCAATAAATAGTTCTGGGAGAATCAGATGCCCACAGATAGGAGAATGAAATCAGACCAGAATCTATCGCCTCATACAAAAATGGATCAAAGACATAAGTGCGAGACCTGAAAGTGTTAGAAGGAGACACAGGCAGCCCCTGCAGAACATGAGTGTAGGAAAAGACTTTCTAGGAGGGGACTTTATCACCAAGTCAGAGCGAGATTGACAGCTGGGGAACCTGCATGAAACTGAACTAGGCCCTCTGAATGTGAGTGACTACTGTGTGACTTGGGCAGTTTGGGGCCATTAGTCGTGGAACCAGGATTTATCCCTAGTACATGAACTGGACTTTTGGAGCCCATTCCGGATAAAAGGGTACCTTTCTCAGCAGGGAGGCCCTTGGTCCTGCCTCAAGTGATCTGACAGACATTGTTGACTCTCCATGGGAGGCCTCACCCTTTCTGAGGAGTGGGTGGTGGTTGAGTTGGGAGAAGATGGGGGGAACAGGAGGACTCCAGGGAGAACTGGGATTGGTATGTAAAATAAGATTGTTTTAAAAATAAAATAAAAAATTAAAAGTAAAAAAAAAATAGTCGCTAGCTGACAGGTGGAATTTCATAACATTAAAAAGATGCACAGCTAAAGAAACAACCAAATGAGTCAAATGAGTGAAGACAAGTTCCACAGAACTGGAGTCTTCGTCTTCTATACATCCCACTGAGAATCGGACCAAGAATATATAAAGAACTCAAAAAGCAAAGAATCAAGCAAAACAAAACGACGTGTTCAAAAAATACATCTGATAATAAAAGTTTTTATTTTTTAATTTTAAATTGTCATCTTTTTTCATTCATTCATTTATTTGTTTGCTTGTTTAAAAAACTATCATTTCTCATTTTACATACCAATCCCACTTCCCAGTAGCTCCCCTCCTTCCATTCCCTCCACATCCTCCCCATCTCATCCACTTCTCAGAGAGAGTAAGGCTTCCCATGGGAAGTCAACACAGACTAGCATATTGCTTTGAGGCAGAACCAAGGCCCTCCCCACTATATCAAAGTTGAGGGTTATCTCTCCAAAGAGAGTCAGGTTATCTCTCCAAAAAGCCAGTACAGGCACTGGGGATAAATCCTGGTCTCACTGCTAGGGGCCCCACAGTCTGCTCTAGCCATGCAACAGTCACCCACATTCAGAGGGACTGGTTTGGTTCTATGCTGGTTCTCCCACTGTCAGGCCAGAGTCAGTGAGCTCCTATTTGCCCAGGTAAGCTGTTTCAGTGGGTATCCCCATCACGGTCTTGACCCCTTGCTCTCATTATTGTTCCTTCCTTTATTTGACTGGACTTTGGGAGCTCAGTCCAGGGCTCCACTTTGCATCTCTGCGTCTGCTTCCAACAGTTTCTGGATGAAGGTTCTATGATGACACTTAAGACAGTTACCAATCTGACTACAGGGCAAGGTCAATTGAGGCTTCCTCTCCACAACTGCTAATTGTTTTTGCTGGGGTCATTCTTGTGGATTCCTGGGAATTTCTCTAATGCCAGGTTTTTTGCTAGTTCCATAATGGCTCCCTCAATCAACTTATCTCTTTCCTTGCTCTCCCTCTCTGTCCTTCCTCCATCTCGACCATGTAGAGGGTTTTTTTTTTTTTTTTTTTTTTTTTTTGCTAAAAGAAATCTTCAGGGGCTGGAGAGATGGCTCAGACGTTAAGAGCACTGACTGCTCTTCCAGAGGTCCTGAGTTCAATTCCCAGCAACCACATGGTGGCTCACAGCCATCTATAATGAGAGCTGGTGCCCTCTTCTGGCATGCAAGCATACATGGAAGGAATGTTGTATACATAACAAATAAATCTTTAAAAAAATCTTCAAAAATGTACACTATCCTTAGATATTAGAAAAACATTAATAATAAGAACTTTAATGTTTAAACTTATCCCAATCAGAATGGCAAAGATCATCAAATCAACTGACAAGTGCTGACTGGGTGGTGGGAAAAAGGAAATATTTTTTTTAAATATTATTTATTTATTTATTTATTATGGTTGTGAGCCACCATGTGGTTGCCGGGAATTGAACTCAGGACCTTTGGAAGAGCAGGCATCTCTCCAGCCCCTGAAAAAGGAAATCTTTATTCATTGTTTGAGGGATTGTAAACTACTCCATCTACTCTGGGTATCAATATGAAGAATCTTTAAAAAACTAAAAATAAATCCATCACATAATCCAGACATATCTTTTATTAGCATAAGCCCAAATGACTTGACATCCCACTCCACAGATACTCACTCTGCCATAATCACTGCTGCTCTATTCACATAAGTTAGAAATGAAAGGAGCATAAATGTCCACCAATTGATGCATGGTAAAAAAGTGGTACATTTGTACATTAAACTACTATTCAGTTGCAAAGAAAAATGAAATAATGATTTTTACAGGCAATCAATAGCTCCAGAAAAGATTATATTGAGTGAGGTAATCCACACTCGGAAAGACAAATGTCACATGCTCTCTTTCATCTGAAGCTCCTCGCTCCAATCCTTCAGATTTAAGAATAACAACAGAAACCAGGATAGTAAAAGATGGATAATTGTTAGGGTGTGTGTGTGTGTGTGTGGTGGAGGCAATAGAGTGAGGAATAGCAAGGGAATACTGTCTTATCTCACTTTTGCTTCTCTTTATGCATTCTATTTCTACTTTTATATATTGCATAGCACGGGTGCAAGTAAACTGATGGGTGGTGTAGGAGGTCCTGTGTTGCTTTCATCAGTTAAAAAAGAAACGGCCTTGGCCTGTTGATAGGGCAGAACTTAGGTAGGCAGTGAAGATGGAACTGAATGCTAGGAGAAAGAAGGGTGGAGTCTTGAGACGCCATGGATCCACTGCAGGAGATAAACGTGCTGGAACTTTGCTGGTAGACAATGACCTTGTGGTGATACACAGATTAATAGAAATGAGTTAAATTAAGATATAAGAATAGCCAATAAGAAGTTAGAGCTAATGGGCCAAGCAGTGACTTAATTAATACAGTTTCTGTGTGGTTATTTCGGGGCTAAGCTAGCCAGGTGGCTAGAACAAGCAGGCCTCCTCCCACAATCATCTCCTTACTACTGATGGGGGAAAAGGAAACAAATCAAGAAAGTTATTTTTGGTGTTTCGGAGTTAGTAGGACTTCCATTCTTTACTTTCTGGCTTTTCACAGTCTTCACTGAAAAGTTAGGTGTCTTGTTTTCATATGTGACATGGTGGTTTTCACTTGTAATTTTGATATCTTTTCTTACTTAGAACTTTCAGCGTTTTGATGATTTTGCATTGTAGGAAGTTTCTTTGTTGGTCTAGTGTACTTGGTCTTTTGTTTCCTCTAGCATATCAATAGGCATCTTTCATTAGATTAGGAAACTTTAATATTTTGCCACAAATATTCTCTGTACCTTTGAATTGGATTTTTTCTCCTTTATGCCTATTTTTTGTAGATTTGGCCTTTTAATAGTGTCCCCTATTCCCTGGATGTTTTGTGCATGGGTTGTTTTAGATTTAATCTTTCCTTTGACTTTGACTTAGCTATCCATTTCTTCTACCTTGTCTTTAAGACCTGATATTTTCTCTTCTACTTCTTTCAGTCTATTATTGAGGCTTACTTCTAATCTTTGTTATTTTTCCTTTTGAGTTTTTCAATTACAGTTTTATTTCAGCTTGGCTTTTCTTTACCAGTTTTATTTCTTTGTTAAATTCGGCTTTGATATCTTGAATTGTTTTGTCATTTCATTCAACAGTGTTTTCACAGTGTTCATTAAGGCATTTATTCATATACATTTTAAGGTCCTCAAACATAGTCAGAATTGTTATTTTGAAATCCTTTTCTTGTATTTCAGCCTATTACAATAGGGGGTGTTGCTTTCTAGAGGAGGCATATTGTCTTGTTTTTCCTTTTTGTGTTTTCTTGCTGGGACCAGAATCTACAGTTATGATGTTTGTAGTGGGTTTTGACGTACAGATCTGGTCTTGCTTTTATCGGACAAGTGGCTATTTCTTTGGTTGCAACCTGACATCAGAACCTGACATCAGAAGAATGATGCTTGGTTTTCAATCATGGCGACACTGTGTTTTAGGGTTTAGTTTCCATTAAGTACTAGATCATTGCAGTGGGTCGGCTAATTTTAGGTTTGCAGGCAGGGGAGGGCTGACTCTGAAATTCGCTTAAATAGAACTTGATGTCCAGCTCCACAAAAAGTAACAGAGGTAGAACTAGGGATACTCTGACTTTGGCCCTGGATGCCAGTGAGTTTGAAGTGGATAGGGTTGGGTGAGAGGAGGGGCTGAGGTAGTGTGAGTGATAGGTCTCAGAGTACTCTAGAGAGACCAGAATGAATCAGTGGAAGGAAGGCACAGGTAGCTACCCGGGTTCTCGACAAGTGTGTGCCTGTGGGTCCCTGGAAGAGAACAGTGCAATACTGCCTTTTTTGAAATATAAACATTACTTACCATATTTTCTTAAAACTTAAAATGAAGAAAATTTCCTGTAGTCACTTCAGCGAGTAACAGAAAAATGAAAAGAATCACTTTCAGAATACACATAAAGTTAGGATCAATATCATATTTTTTTTTTTTTTTTGGTTTTTCGAGACAGGGTTTCTCTGTGGCTTTGGAGCCTGTCCTGGAACTAGCTCTTGTAGACCAGGCTGGTCTCGAACTCACAGAAATTCACCTGCCTCTGCCTCCCAAGTGCTGGGATAATATCACATAATTTTGACTTATAGTTAGACAAAAAATTCCTCCTACAATTTCCTATAAACAAAGTTTACACTTAGAACTCATAGCTCTGACAGTTCATAGGAAATTCTTGTACCTAGAATAGGCCTGCTAGTGCTCTTATCTGGAACTTGCTGAAGGAAGAAAAATAAAGTGTCATAGATTCACCAGGCCCGACAGAAACATTACAAAGGACTCAGAGTTACAACTTCTAATGTCTAAAAATGTGACACTTGCTTTCTAAGGGAGCCCAGGTTAAGCATTGAGTACTCTCAACCTTTTCTGTACAACTGATGCTTTTTATCCTAGACAAATGACATTTGCCGCCATGTGTTTTTATGAGAAACTTCAGTGTGGCTGTTACTGTTTGCTGGGTATCTGACATGAACAGTGGCATAATGAGTTCATTCGTGCTGGATGCATAAAGAAATGACATGATGCCAGATATTTGCATGTGTGCATGGTGCCATGAGCACCAACTCATCCAGCAAAGAGGTATCCTAGAGTATGTGGGAATAAACCACTTACAGAGAACACAGGCTCCAGAAGTGTTGGCTTTCTTTTAGTTAGAAATCATTATTATTGCTATTATTGTCATTCTCAATAGCACTGATATGGGATCACTGCCATTGAGATAATTGCTGCATTCTTTCTTCTTTGAAAGCAGAGATGATTTCTCTGTTTTGTTTGTGTGGTGGTTGCTTGGTTTGGGCATATTAAATCGTGCTGAAGTTGTTTTCTTCTAGTTACAGTTCTCTCTTAGGCTTGTATCAAACATAGGCACAGTCATTGACATGTATGCCCTAACGGTCAGTCTATGAACTCGCTTAGAAGAAACAGAGCTGCTGAGGAGTTGCTTCCTAAATACTTAAGGCTAGAATTGTTCAACCTCCTCTATCTGGTCATGGCCCTGAATGAGACTTTGGGGTCAAACAATTGTCTTCTCAAATTCTCACTTGAATAAATTTCTCTAGACAAACTTAAAACACTATGTTTAACTTCCATGTCCTACTGCTTACCACAAGAGTTTATTTGCCCAGGAAATAAGGCATTTACTTGAGGATGAAGCCAGAAGAAAATAGCTTCACAAACCACAATCCCAGAGAATTTAGACAACAATGAGGATACTAAGAGAGACTTACATAGATCTAATCTACATGGGAAGTAGAAAAAGACAAGATCGTCTGAGTAAATTAGGAGCATGGTGACCTTGGTAGTGGGTTGAAGTGGGGAGGGGATAGGCAGCGAGGCCAGGAGAGAAAAGTGTTAAAGCTCAATAAAAATTAATTAAAAAAAGAAAATAGCATCAAATTTCCATTTTAACATGAATAGCAATTTAAAACAAAAGCCATGCAAATAGCTCCTATCTCTGTACATAACAGCACTACAACATGAACTTCTTTTTAACCAAGTTTACTTATGTATATGTAGGTACTATAGAAGCCAGAAGAGGGTGTTGAATTCCTTGGAACTTAAATTACAATCAGTTGTTGTGAACCAGAGGTTGGTGCTCATAATCAAATATGAGTCCTTTGGAAGAGCAGTAGGTACTCTTAAATGCTTAGCTATCGCCGGGCGGTGGTGGCGCACGCCTTTAATCCCAGCACTTGGGAGGCAGAGGCAGGCGGATCTCTGTGAGTTCGAGACCAGCCTGGTCTACAAGAGCTAGTTCCAGGACAGGCTCCAAACCCACAGAGAAACCCTGTCTCGAAAAACCAAAAAAAAAAAAAAAAAAAAAAAAAAAAAAAAAAAAAAAAAAAAAAAGCTTAGCTATCTCTCTAGCATTTACCGCTTGATTTATTCATTTATTGATTTATTCATTAATTGATTGATTTTTAAAGCTTAAGGATGACTGCTTCACTGAAGTTACTTGCATGACAGGTACTTGCATCCCAGTATTCTGAGGGAGTTCCAAGAGAGACAGAACGAAAGTGACACACTCAAACAACAGTCACAGAATAGTTTCTAACCACCCAAAGGCTACAATCAGTTTCCTAAAGATAGTTGTATAGTATGATGGGTAATAGTGTATGCTAACGTTTTGGATAACCTGGATAGCCTGGAATAACTTGAAAATGTATGAGAGGGATGCTTCCTTCATTCTAAAGGTCCTCTGCAGAAAATTCATCTATAATTCCCATAAACATGTGATCTGATGCAGACTCGAGAGTTGGAGTAAATTTGATTTTGAGAACCTTAAGAATACCATTAACACCATCTGTATCACCATCTGGCCTCAGAAACAGCTGGAAGAAGTCTGGCCAACAGCTGAAAACAAATAAACCACATCATATCATTCCTCAGCTGGATTTATGCCATAAGGATCAGTTGGAAGTGATCTGGAGGCTTTTCACATGGACTTTCATATTCATTTACCATGATGGGGAGTATATAAGAAAAGGAGTAGAATTTAGCAGATCTTGAATAAGACCTGTTACCATCTAAACTCTCCTTTATAAACAGAAAACAATGGGCAATAGGACTCAGATGAACCATCCTCTTCCACCCCACAAACTATATTCTAATTCCACATTCTCCCATCCACCACAAGTTACCAGAGAAATAAACCCCAGTTTTATGTGGGCAAATGAATAGAATGTAACACTCTCCAAGAGGGAAATCCTTGGCCTCTCAGGAATAATTAGAGACCTGTCCCCATGTCAGTTCTGGGACTACAGCAATGGAAGGAGAAACCAGCAAGCTTCTTTGAAGATTTATGGCAATTTAAAAGTAAAGTTCAAGGGCTGGAGAGATGGCTCAGAGGTTAAGAGCATTGCCTGCTCTTCCAAAGGTCCTGAATTCAATTCCCAGCAACCACATGGTGGCTCACAACCATCTGTAATGGGGTCTGGTGCCCTCTTCTGGCCTGCAGAAATATAGACAGAATATCGTATACATAATAAATACATAATTTTTTTAAAAGTAATGTTCAAAATAGCAATTAGGAAAATGCAAATCAAAGCAACTTTGAATTTAATCTTACCTCTGTCAGAATTACTAAGAATAGGATGTGAAGAAAAGAGAATCTCTCGACACTGTAGATTTACAAACTGGTCCAATCACTCTAGAATCTAATTAGCATGGAGGATTCTCAAAAACAAACAAGCAAACAAATAAAAACCTACCATATGACCCAAATATACTGCTCCTTGAGATATTTCCAAAGGATTTGACATCCTACACCACAGATATGTTTATTGTTTGTTGCTCTATTCACAATAGGTAGAAAATTGGAATAATCTTAATGTCCTTTAACTGATGAATGGATAATGAAATTATGGCCCATAAACATTACAGAATACTATTAAACTGTAAAGAAAAATGGAATAATGAATTTTGCAGATAAATAGACAGACTTAGAAAATATCGAGTCAAAGATTCAAAAGACAAACATCTCATGTTCTCATTCTTTGGAGGCTCCTAGCTGGAAATTTTCAGATGTGACTATGTATTGTGGAGTAATCGCAGAAAGCAGAAAAGTAAAAAGAACCACTGTGGAGGAAAAGACTTGAGATACAATAAAGAGGGGAATAGAAGGGTATGAGTGATCTGATTTGGGAATGGGAAAAACTGCGATCGTCCATTTAAAGATGGGAAAATGGCATAGACATAGAAGAAAGAAGAGGAGGATAAAGTAACAGTAAGAATATTTGAAAGAGTCATAAGGAATCATAATATTAACTATGTACCTAATTTTTTAAAATAAAAGTCTCTATAAGTATATATTACAGTTTCATGAAATTTTCCCAACTATGCAGCTTTTCAGATGCAAAGAACACCTAACAAAGGTCCCAACAGTAAGCAAGACAAGTGCTCTTTAGAATTGTTGGTCAGTGCTGTCCAAGAGACTCTCCATGTATTTCAGGCTATTGTTATTGCTTTTGGTTGCTCCCTTCTGATAGAGGCAGAAGGCAAGTTCATACTGCTGAAGATACCATGCACTTCAGAAACAGGGACCAGGACCCCTCAGCTAAAACTGGCCTCAAAGCCTCTCCTTCTGGGACTAGTTTCATAATACTGAAGGCATTATGGAACCTTCCATAGGTGGAAAACAATCAGTAGTACAACCCAGTTTGATGCCTATGAACCATAACAATGATCAATGTGGCAAATAACTCTAAGGATGCAGTATGGAAAGCATACTTGGTGGTAACCAAGACTCTCTAATTGTATTTATGACCTGCGTAGCAAGAGAGAAATCATGCCTGGTACTAGAAACCCCACCAACCACTCAATGCTATTGAAGTCATAGAGCTTACAACTCAAGAGAGCTTACAACTGCTAATTTACTAAACAAGCATAATCACTAAATACATTTGAAGTATTTGTCCTTAAATCCACTGACAAGGATAGTCCTCATCTATCATTAATAAAATGTTTCTTTGAAACAAATGGTGCCCATTACAGAAAACCATAATTGATCAAAATGCTAATTTGTGGAGCCCAGTCCTGATGGATATATCTTTGAAACAATAGATGTACCTAAAGCTCAGGGAACATTGAACAAGAGGTAGTAAAAAGATTGTAAGTGTCATAAGATCAGGAAAAAATAGCAAGGAAAACTTTTCTGACAAAAAATAAAAAGCCATTTGCAGATGGATTCACAGCAGAATTCTACTGGTGTTTCACAGAAGATCGATAAACAATATTTTTACATTATTTAAAGAAATAAAAAAGAATAGAAGCAGAAAGAATAATACTAGTTTCTTTCTATGAAGACAATATGACTCTAGTATCAGAATAAGTAAAGATACAACAAAAAAGAAAAGTACAGTCCAATATTCTTGATGAACACAGATGCTAAATTCCTCAAAACAATGCTCACAAACTGAAAATGGGAATATATAAAAAAAACCATAATCCATCATGATCAAATTGGCTTCTTCTCTGTGAGACAGTCATGTTTAAACATATAACAATCAAAAATTGTAATGAATTATAGATATGGACATAAATATAAAAATTATATAATAATCTCAATAAAGGCAAAAATATCCTTTGACAATACCCAACATGACTTTGTGATAAAAGTTCCACAGAATATAGTTCTATATGAAATATATTGCAATTAATGAAGGCCACATGTAAAAAACAGACCATATCATCCTAAATGGAGAAAACCCTCTTTCCCATTAAAATTGGGAAAGAGAGAAAGCAATAAATTATCTCACTCCTTTTTATTACAGTGCACAAAAAACTAACAGGAACAATAAAGGAAGAGAAAGAAATCAAAAAAATAGGAAAAGAATAGTCAAACTATATCTTTTTTCATCTGATTTAATCCACAAGAGATTCTCAATATTGAACTAGAAAACTTATTAAAGTCATCTACAATTTCAGCAAAGTATCAGGATACGATAACAAATAACTTTTCTGTATACCAACAACAAACATCATGACAAGTAGATCATGGACACAACCCCATTAACAATATCCCCAGAGAAACTAAAAATATCTAGGAATAAACCTAATGAAGGAGGTGAAAGCCTCTGCAATGAAAAGTTTAAGCTCCTGAAGAGAGAGCTATAAAAAGATGCTAGAAAAATCAGAAGACCTCCCACATGCTCTGATTGGTAGAACTAATATTGGAGAAATGACCATTCTACCCAAAGTTACTCATAGACTCAATGGAATGCCAATGAAAATGTCCATAACATTCTTCACAAGAATAAAAAAAAAGGAAGTATAAAATTAACGTGAAATCACAAAGAACCTGACCGAGCAAAAGCAATTCTGCTTGGGGATAAAAACAATGTTGAAGGGATTACCATTCTGAATCTTATGTTATGTTACAGAGCCATTTGAATGAAAACAATAAAAATCACAAACAAACATGCAAACACACATAACTGAAGCCACATAACATTTGACAAATATGGCAAAAAACATACACTGGAGAAATGATGGTGATAAATGATGCTGGGAAAACTAGACATGGAGGAAGGAATCAAGAATCATGTCTATAAACCCCTCAATAGCTAACTTCAAATATGTCAAAGTGTGAAAGCTGAAACACTGAAACTATTGGAAGGAAACTGCTAGAAAAAATATTAAAATGTAGGAATGTTCAGAATAGAACTTCATTTGCCCAAGAAATAAGAACAATAGTTTAAAAGTGAGACCTCATAATACTAAAAAGCTTTTGTATAGCTAAGAAAATAATCAATTTGGAAACAAGAAAGTCACAGAGTATGAAAATATCTTTTTTGTGTATATATCTGATATAGGATCATTATCTAGATTACATAAGCATTCAAAAAACAAAAAGTAACAAAAAGACCTGTTAAAAATAGGCTATGGGTCTGAATAGAAAGCTCTCAAAACAAAATAAAAATAAGTAAGAAATATGTCAAAAATTACTAATCATTCTTAAGAAATGAAATGAAAAGAAAAGTATTTGAGATTTCATCTTACTCATTGACAGAACAACCAACAACAGATGCTGAGTATGTGGGGAAAGGGAACTCACATTTACTGTTAATGGGATTGCAAACTACTGTGGTCATTCTTGAAAACTGGGAAAAACTCTCAGAATCTATTGTATAGTCCACCTACACCTTTCCTTAACAAATTCCTTGACAAGTTCCCAAAAGACTTGATATCATACCCTCAGACACTTGCTCAGTTGTGCTCATTGCTGTTCTATACACAATAGCAAGGTAATGAAAAATAACCTCTATTTCTTTAAATTGATAAATTAGTAAGGGCAATGTGATACATATACACAACTGAACAGTATTCAGCTGAAAAAATTAAAATTATGGGATTTTTTGGTAAATGGATGGAACTAGAAAATATATTATATAAGGCAAGTCAGACCCAGGAATATAAACTCCACCTTTTCTCTCTCATCTGTGATTTATAGCTCCAAATCTTCAGATGAGTGTATAGAATGTGGAGCAACAGCAGAAACCAGGATAGTAAAAAGTAACCTTAGAGAGTAAGGTTACATAGGGGATAACAGGATAGAGACAATATTATGGGTCATAGTTGAAGAGAGCAGGCACTTTGGATGCAGATCTGGGATCATTCAAGTTGAATCTGACCAGAATATCTCCTCCTGGAAGACTAGCTTTCATAGTACTGGAAGGTACTGTGTCTGTTATTATGGGAGAAAAACAATCAATATGCTTACCTACCTGAGATTCCTATGAACCACAACAATGAGGAGCAAGAAAAGACAACTTGAAAAGTAGTATAGTAGCACTTCTTAGTGGTAACCAGCACCAGTTTAATTGGATGTAAAACCCACTTAATAGGAAAAATGTTATGCTTGCTATTGGAAAACTAGATGTAGTTAGTGATGTTATTGATCTTAGAAAGGAACACACCACTGCCACTTTTCTGAACCATTACATTTCCTAACTATAATCTAAATATTTGTCTTTATACCTACAGACAAGAGCCCCTACCCCTAAACAAATAAGGTTTACTTTATAGAAGATAGAGATTATTACAAACAAACAAACAAACAAAGCAATTAATGAAACAAAGCAAGTAAGCAAACAAAAAGCATCTGGTCAAAGAACAAAGGATAACAAATCTTGGAGTGACCAGTTCCAGTGAATACATCTACAGTACAACTCCTGCACCCATGACTCAGGGAATATCATGGAAGAGAGATCAGAAAGACTCCAAGAGTTAGAGGAACAGGAACTCTGTTATGAAATTAATGTCTTAGAAAGTTATTCCTGAGAAGGTACACCCATGATACTTCAGCGATATGACTCTGTAAATAAGACCTGAACAATGAACTAGTAGGCATGCTAATGTGGAAGGGGAAAATCTTGTGGGATACCATACCTACAAAGAAATAAAGGAAATGCTGAGAAAGGGAGATTTAGCTTCACCTCGTGATGAGCCACTAATTGCTTCTATAAATCAAGTAGTGATCATTTCTAAAATCATGGTCCTTGGACCTCCCACAGGGCAGGGAAACCTGATTGCTCTTTGGGCTGAGGAGGGAGGAAGACTTGATTGGGGTACGGGGGGAAATGGGAGGTGGTGGCGGGGAAGAGGCAGAAATCTTTAATAATTAAATAAATTAATTAATTAATAAAAAAACTTGAGTGAATTAAATGATCCAATAAAAGAAAATGTCACATCAAAACAAACAGACAATCATTCAATCAAACTCTAAAATGAATTAAGAAAGTCCAAACATGCTAAAAAGAGGTATAGAATAAGGAGAAGAGACCCAGGTCAATAACACAGCAAAACATTTCAACAAAATCAGAAGAAAACCTTCCCAATTTATGGAAGATCATAGATTCCTTCCCATAAATCACCCTCTAGTCACCCTACACATCTGATTACATGGCTACTGCCTTCCAGGGATTGAGACCTCCATACACATCTTTTCCTTGCTTTGAGACTTATCAAATCACAGACTCATTAACCCTATAACTGGCACATGTAACACAGAGACACCGGTAACCAATGTGTAATCTCTGGTACAAGCTCCTTACGTTGGTCTGTCTGAGGTTGCTTGCATAAGAACCATACTTCTGGCAAATCCCAGACTGAGCATCCTTTGCTATAGCACAGTCTCTTTAGCAGCCTGATTCTGAAACAATATCCATCTTTATAAAGCTTACAGGAAAATCAACTTTAAAGAGAGGCACCACTTTAAAGTAAAGGAATGGAAACAGTTATTCCAAGTAAACAGAATCAAGAAGCAAGCAGATGTAGCTATCCTAGTATCTGACAAAATGGACTTCACTATAAAACTAATCAGAAGAGATAATGAAGGTCTCTGTATTTAAATCAAGGAAACAATTCATCAAAAAGACATTATAATATGAAACATATATGAACCAAACTCTGATTCTCCCATTTTCCTAAAAAGTGTACTACTAGAATTACAGATACAGATGAACACTAACCCAATAAATATTACTAGGTGATTTCAATACCCCACTTTTCCCAATAGACAAAAACCAAATACATTAGAATTAAATGACGTATCCACCAAGAGGACCTAACAAATATCTATAGAATATTCCACTCAAACACCAAAACATTCTGATAAGTAGCTCATGGGATTGTCTTTAAAAAATGTGCCATAAGACCAGTCTCAATATATAAAGAAAAATGGAAATAACTCTACATATCCTATCTGGCCACAATGCAATAAAGTATAAAATGACCAAGAAAAATACCTTATAAGTACACAAACTAAAATAGATTAAAAAACTCACTCTTAAATAATAAATAAGCCAAAGATGAAATCAAGAAATAAAAAAATTCCTGGAATGAAATTAAAACACAAAACAACAAAACTTAAGGGACATATCGGAAAGAGTTCTGTGAGGGAAATTTATAGATTAATGTAACAATGAGGGCTGGCTTGCTTGTTGGGGTTTTCTGTCCTGCCCAGAACCCCACAGCTGGCAAGCCCCAAAGAAAATCACACAGAGGACTCCATAAGATTATAAAACTGATTGGCCCATCAGCTCAGGCTACATATTAGCTCTTGTAGCTCATATTAACCCATTATTCTTATCTATGCTAGCCACATGGTTCGGTACCTTTTTCAGCAGGGCAGTTCACATCTCACTTCTTTGGAGTCTGGACAGGAGTGGGAGGAATCAACTTCCTCCTTCCCAGAATTCTCCTGTTCTCATTGCATCATTTCTACTTCCTGTCTGGTTTTCCTGCCTATACTTCCTACCTGGCCAATCAGCGTTTATTTAAAACATGATTGACAGAATACAGACAATTCTCCCACACCAGATTAAAACTTCTAGAGAACAACAACAACAAAAACAAAAAGAGAACAAATAAATGACTTAATAATATAACTCAATAATTTGGAAAGAAAGAACAGGCCAAGCCCAAATCTAGTAGATCGTAAGAAATACTAAAAAAATCAGAGTATAAGTTAATGAAAAGAAAATAGTGTAAAGAATCAACAAATTTCAGAGCTGGTTCTTTGAGATTAGATAACCAAGAATGGCTGACCTTTGGCCCAAATAACCAAAAAAATGAGATGACACAAGTTAACAGAACCAGAAGAGAACAGGGAAACATTATAACCAACAGCAAAAAAATTTAGAATATAGTAAGAGAATAATTTAAAAATCTATACTTCATTAAGTTTAAAAGTCTAAAAGAAATGGATAAATTTCTAAATTCTTTCCAAAAGGCAAACCAAGGTGGGATCAACAATCTAATTAACATCTAACAAATAATAATATTAAAATGTAATATATTTTAAGCCTTACAATTAAAAGAGACCCTAGGCTCAGGTGGATTTATACAAAACATTATTTCCCAGAATAATTAGTAGTAGAATTGCTTCAGACATTCAAAGCAGTTTTACTACCAATACTTCTTACATTATAAATAAACAAAGAAAGGAATGAAGGAAAAATGGGAGGAAGGAAGGAAGGAAGGAACAAAAGAAGGGGCAAAAGGATTGTTTCTAAACTCCAGATATGTGAGTATACCTTTATTACCAAAGCCATGTCAAGATATGACAACAACAAAGAAAACTAATGGCCAATATTCCTGATGAATGAAGATTCAAAGAATCCTTAATAAGATACTTAGAATCTGAATGTAAGTACATATCAAAAGCAAGTTTGCAAAGATAGGTCAACGTACTTTACAAATAAGTGTAGTAAGTCAGATAAATGGACTTAAAGACAAACATCATAAAATCAACTCAATAGAAGCAGAAAAAGCTCATGACAAATTTCAACATGCTGTTTTAGCAAAAGTCTTAGAAACAGTAGGACTAGAGGGAACATATCTCAACATAGGAAATCTTATAAATGTTAAAACAATTTACTAAATGGAAAAAATCTTAAGGTATTCCTGTTAAAATAAGGAATCAGACAGCACCATCAGATATCACTTTTCCTTGTCAAAGTAGTACTGAAGTACAAACTAGAGTAATAAAACAAGAAAAGGAAATTAAAGGGTTAAAATAGGAAAAATGACTCATTACTATAAATTGCAGATAGGATGCTCTACTTAAGAGTCCACAAAAGCTGGGCGGTGATGGTACACGCCTTTAACCCAAGCATTCGGGAGGCAGAGGCAGGTGGATCTCTGTGTGCATTAGTTTGTGCACTCCCACATGTATGCATATGCACACACTCATATAAGTACATATAAACACACAAAAGGTATAGAAAACATTATTTACCCTGAATAATTATTATATATTGTGTATTTATCACATAGTACTTCTTAAATAGGCATAGTCATCATGAATCAGTTAATTTAGTTTCAATTATACTGTTAACAGCAGTTACCTCGTTGACTAGTCTTTGCTATGTAGGAAAAAGAGAAATAAAATAGTTTGGTCTTCATTTAAATAACTTTCTGATAAATCTGGGCAGTGGTGGAACATACCTTTAATTCCAACACTTGGGAGGCAGAGGCAGGTGGATGTCTACAGAGCAACTTCCAGGACAGTCAATGTAGAAGGAGCTGTGGGCTGGCCTGGGAGCTGCGAGCTGCATTTCTGCCACCTGGCTCCCAGCTGCCAGCTAGCTTATGCCCCGAAATAACAACACACAAACTGTATTCTTTTAAACACTGTCTGGCCCATTATATCTAGCCTTTTCTTGGCTAATTCTCACGTATTAATTTAGCCCATTTCTAATAATCTCTGTAGCACCCCAAGGTGCGCTTACCGGGAAGATTCTAGCCTACGTCCATCCTGAGTTGGAGCTTCATCGCATCTGCTCCAGAGAGGAGAGCTATCGAGGCTGAGCTCACTTCCTCTTCCTCCCAGCATTCTGTTCTGTTTACTCTATCCACCTATGTTCTAACCTATGAGGGCCAAACAGTTTCTTTATTTTTTTAACCAATGACCTTCCTCCATCAAGTCAAAACTGAGTACACAGAGAAACCCTATCTTGAATTGCCACCTCCCTCAACAAAAACTCCTTTCTGACCTTTCTGAAAAATTATTAAAGAATTACAAGAAATAATAATCCCTTTGTATAAAGTTAATTAATTAGCACAGATGATCTGTAATTAACTATGGGAAACAAACTCACTCATAATAACCATGGAGAGAAGTATCTTTAAAGGCTCATGGTAAAGATAGGAATATATAGATATATCAGTGGCTAACAGTGTGCTTTGAATACAGAAGGCTGTAGCACTATTGTGTAGTGCTGAAAGGACAGATGATAGATAAATGATGATAGATAGGATAGACAAAAAGCAGGAAGAAAAAACGAGAGAAAGAGAAATGGAGCAAAAAAACAAAACAAAACAAAAAACCAAACAAACACTCTCCTTCTGCTCCTCCTTTGGATCGTGAGACTTCAGTCCAGTGCTCCAGTGTTGGTCTCTGTCTCTGTCTTCTTTCATCGCCTGATGAAGGTTAATATTCAGGAGGATGCTTATATGTTTTTCTTTGGGTTCACCTTCTTATTTAGCTTCTCTAGAATCACGAATTATAGTCTCAATGTCCTTTATTTATGGCTAGAAACCAAATATGAGTGAGTACATCCCATGTTCCTCTTTTTGGGTCTGGCTTACACTCAGGATAGTGTTTTCTATTTCCGTCCATTTGTATGCAAAATTCAAGGAGTCATTGTTTTTTACTGCTGAGTAGTACTCTAATATGTATATATTCCATACTTTCTTCATCCATTCTTCCATTGAAGGACATCTAGGTTGTTTCCAGGTTCTGGCTATTACAAACAATGCTGCTATGAACATAGTTGAGCATATACTTTTGTTGTATGTTTGGACATCTCTTGGGTATATTCCCAATAGTGGTATTCCTGGGTCGAGAGGTAGGTTGATCCCGACTTTCCTGAGAAACCGCCACACTGCTTTCCAAAGTGGTTGCGAGCAAGGAACTCAGGACCGCGAGGGGTGCACCCACACACTGAGGCAAAGGGGATGTTCTATCGGGAACTCACCAAGGCCAGCTGGCCGGGGTCTGAAAAAGCATGGGACAAAACCGGTCTCGCTGAACATAATGGACAATGAGGACTACTGAGAACTGATGAACAATGGCAATGGGTTCTTGATCCTATTGCACGTAATGGCTTTGTGGGAGCCCAGGTAGTTTGGATGCTCACCTTAATAGACCTGGATGGAGGTGGGTGGTCCTTGGACCTCCCACAGGGCAGAGAAACCTGCTTGCTCTTTGGGCTGAGGAGGGAGGAAGACTTGATTGGGGGAGGGGGAGGGAATGGGAGGTGGAGGCGGGGAAGAGGCAGAAATCTTTAATAATTAAATTAATTAATTAATAAAAAACAATTATGAATAAAAAACAAACAAACAAAAAAAAATGAAAAACCTCAATGTTCATTATCCAGAGTGAATGACTGTGGAGAACCAAAGTGCAAAAGATATGGCTACACATAATAGTAATACTGCTTTGGGTTTCAGTTTTTCTGAGTAAATAATGGGTAAGCCATTGTACAAAGTTTTTGGTTTATTATTTTTGTTTTTCCCCCCTAGTTTTCAATAAAATTAGTTCCATGACACCCATATATATATTTATATTTATATTTATAATTTGCCAAATATATATATATATATTTATGCACCCATATATATGAACGGAGCAATTCTTCACCCTCAATACCACCACCACCATCATCATCACTATGATTATCAACCTTACTCATCTCACTCCTGTACGTATTTTGTGTGATTTATTTGTGTGCTAATGTATGTGTGGATGCAGTTGCCCATTCATGCACATTTGGTATCTACTAGTAGATGTGCTCCTCAAGTTCTCTCTACCATATCTTTTGAGGGATGGGCTCTCACTGAACCTGGGGTGTACCATTTGAGTAATCCAGCTGATGAAGACATCATCAACAAAACATCAGTTCTGAACCTGAGAAAAATAGATGTTTTAGTTTTGCGGTTCAGTAGTGTTCTTAACAAAACAAATGGGGGACTAGATGATTATTTACACATCTTGTCAATGCCTAAAAGCAGTGATTCACCTTGTCCAATCACAATTTGAACTTTACTCTTCTTTTTCCTCATTTGTAATTAGGTTGAAAGTGTCCAGTGTGTCAAAGGTCAACCGTGAAACCATTTGTGTTGTCAGTATGCATTTTGAGATATTCAGATTCTCTTCTTTGTGCAAACAAAGCTCTTAAGCAGTAAGTTTCTCACAAATTTTAACTTTCTGTATATTAAGTGCTGAAGTCCCTTTAAAGAGAAATTTATATTTCTGAAATATTTCCCATGAAAAATGCTGTATACTATTTAAGAACTAAAGTCAAAGAGCTATTCAATATAAATAAGATTATTGGAAAACAACTTAAATGCTTTAAAATGTCCAAACAGAAATAGCAATTTTGAGAAACAAAGGGGGGAAATAGCCATTACTTATCTTTATTCATGAGTGCTAATTTATTTTTGGCATTATTATTTTATACAGAGCCTCCATTCTACCTTGAAGGAATATGTGTCTCAACTCTTGTCCATCCTCTTCCCAACAATATGGTCTTTCTGGACTTCCCACACCTGTTGCTGTAGCTGTGATGTTCTGGTTAAGTTTCTATCAATTTAATAAAAGCTAGAGTCATTTGGGAAGAGGGACCTCAACTGAGAAAATGTTTTCAAAATACCTTGTTGCTTATAGGCAATTCTGTTGGTCTTTTTCTTGATTAATGATTGATGTGGAAAGTCCCAGTCCACTGAGGAACCTGGTCTTGGTCTTTGTCCTGGGTTGTATCCAGTATGCCTCTCTCTCTCTCTCTCTCTCTCTCTCTCTCTCTCTCTCTCTCTCTCTCTCTCTCTCTCTGTCTCTCTCTCTTTCTCTCTCTCCCTCCCTATATCTTTTGCTTCAGTGCCTGCCTCCAAGTTCCTGCCTTCAGTTCTGACACTGACTTCCCTCAACGATGGATTTGATGTGGAAGGGTAAGACAAATAAATTATTTCATCTTTAGATTGCTGTTTAAGATTTATTCCAGTCACTGTAAGCAAGATAGGGCAGAAATTGGTGTAAGGTTCGTAGATAACACTGTGACATATCTGCCCATGTTATTTCGGGGAAGACTATAGAAAGACTTTGGAAGTTTGGGCTAGAAAAGCCATTTGATGATTTGAGCTTAATGGGTTGTTTTGGAAGTACTTGAAAGATGAGACTGTTGAAAGAAATGCAGATGATTAAGGCCTGGCTTGTGAAACTTCAGAAGGAAGTCTGAGAGTCCTTCAAATACTTTATCAGGGCTGTTCATGGGATACTCTGAATTAAGAATATGATGCTTCTGGCAAGCTGGGGCTGAAGGACTGACTATAGTTAACAAGAGACCAGCATTACTGAAGTGAAACCTTTGGCTTACTCATTCAATGAATGCTGGTTAGACCTGAAATATGATGATTATGAAGAGAGTCATCAAGAGGCCCAAAGTCTAGGAAGTTTTTTTCTCACACAGAAATGGGGGTGCTGAGTGGGAGCTAAGATTGCATTTCAAGTTTGCAGAAAAAAAATGGTAATGTTTCAGAGTCCATTTTACATTACTAGTTTTGGTGGTATGAAAGCTTGTAGTATTTTGATATCATGGGTCATGGAAAGAAGCTGAAGCTTAATACTGCAAAAGGTCAGTGGAAACAATTGGTTAATGTGAAAGTCATTTGCAGTAGAAACACCAGGATCAAAGGGGTAATGAAAAGAAGCTGAGGCTTGGAACTATGTAGCAAGGTGAGAGTCCCTGAAGAGAGGTCAGGAGGCCATTTGTGAAAGTATAGCCTGTGGAGACTCAGCATATGGCAGAATGCCAGACCATGAGATGACTACCAAGGACAGAAGCAGTTATGGAGTGGAGCTAGCCTGAGCATTGCAAACAAGCTGTGTGTGCAACAGAAGGCAGGACAAGACAACTGAAGTTGCTCGAGTCATTTGGGGTCCAGAAGACTGTGATTAAATCCCAGAAATTTGACACTGAGTTATTTACTCATTTGGAGTTTGGATTTGCTTTGATCCAATTGTGACTGTGTCCTGGTTCTTCACTCTGAGAGTAAGAAATTACTGAACTTATTTTTCATTTTACAGAAGGTCACAGTAAAAAGACTTCAGATATTTTACAGAGACTAAACTTGTAAAGAATAGAGATCCACTTAAAGTTTGAATGTTGTATATTGTGATATTGGTGTTAATATGAGATCCTGGAGATACACAATAAAGGAAAAGACATTGTCTAACAGTGTTGTATTGATGTGTCAAGTTAACAAAAGAAGTCAATAATCCTGATGAATTTTTTTCTTTTTTGTAAATTCAGCACAAGCTAGAGTCATATAAGAAGAACCTCAGTTGAGAAAATGCCTCCTGTAAACTGGCTACAGGTAGGACTGTAGAACACTTCTTGGATTAATTATTGATGTACATAAACCCACTGTGAGGGATTTCATCTTTGGAAAGGTAGTCCTGGATTGTATAAAAAAGCAGGCTTAACTAACCACAGAGAGCAAGGCAGTAAACAGCTTTCCTCCATGGCCTCTGCTTCAATGACTGTCTCCGTGTTTTTGTGTTGAATTATTGGTCTGACTTTCGCTCAGTGGTAGCCTATGATGCACAACTATAAGCTAAACAAACCCTTTCCGCCTGAGTTACTTTTGGTTATGTGTTTAACACAGAGATAGAAAGCAAACTAGGGCATCTTTTCAGGTCATCCTTCTTACATTGACCAGAGTTCGTCCTGAAGGGTGCGTGTGTGTGTGTGTGTGTGTGTGTGTGTGTAGCAGGGAGTGGGGGGGGGTGAGGAACAGATGAAGAAGAAGAGTGGAAAGTTAAGGAGTTTATATGCTAGCTGTTAGTCTACAACATGTATTTATTTTCTCCTCTCACTTAAAAAAATACCTCCCAAAAATCCCCTCGTATTTGCGAAAGAAAATGACTGTTTTCTTTAATAGCAAGTGGTTTGACACACATCAATCTGGTTTCTGGTGACAAAATTATTTATCACTTTCATTACCAAACCCTGGGAAACTTGATAGGAAGGTATCCTAGTTTGCTTTCTATTTCTATGGTAAAACGCTGATCAAAACCAACTCGGGAAGCAAGGATTACTTCACCCTACAGTTCTGGACCACATTTCACCAGGGAGGGAGGTCACACCAGAAACTCAAAGAAGGAGCCTAGAGGAAGAAACTAAGGCAGAAGCCCTGAAAGAATGATTCTTATTGGCATGTTCTTCATGAATGGCCCTCCCCCACGAATCAAAATGAAGGGAATTGCCCTGTAGACTTAACTACAGACCAACTTATTAGAGGCATTTTCAGTTTCTTCTCAGATGACCATAGCCCATGTCAAGTTGACAAAAAAAAAAAAAAAAACCTGACTTATCTTGACACACAAGTATGTCATTATTAAACTATAACCTTAAATTTCTTGTTTTTCCAAGATTTTATGTTATTATCATAACACAAATCATAATATAATTTAGAAGTTCTATTATAGTCTTCTTTAAAATTCAAATACTTGTTGACATGCAGTTATTCCAACATCATTTGCTGAAGATGCTTTCTTTTTTCCATAGTATAATTTTACTTTCTTTGTCAAAAATCAGGTGTTCATAGGTGTGTGGAATAATAATAGGGTCTTTGATTTGATTCCATGTGTCTTCCTGTCTATTTTTATGTTAATACTAAGCTGTTTTCATTAGTCTATAATAGAGCTTGATGTCAGGGATGGTGATACCTCCAGAAGTTCCTTCATTTTACAGGATTGTTTGGGCTATCTTGGGCCTTTTGTTTTTTTCATATGAAGTTGAGTATTATTTTTTTGAGGACTGTGAGGAATTGTGTTAGGACATTGATGGGAGTTGCATTGAATCTGTAGATTGCTTTTGGTTATTTTATTATGTTAATCATACCTTTCTAAGAATATGGGAAATATTTCCATTTTCTGATATCGTCTTCAATTTCTTTCTTCCAAGACTTGAAATTCTTGTCATATAGGTCTTTCCCTTTTATGGTTACTGTTACTCCAAAATATTTTATGTTATTTGTGGCTATTGTAAATGGTAATGTTTCTCTGATTTCTTTCTCAGCCTGTTTATCATTTGAATATAGGAAAGCTAATGATTTTTTTTGAGTTGATCTTGTATTCTGCCACATTACTGAAGGTGTTTATTAGCTAGCTATAAGAGTTCCCTCATAGAATTTTCGTGGTCACTTATGTGTACTATCATATCGTATGCACATAGAAAAAGTTTGTCTTCTTCCTTTCTAATTTGTATCTTCTTGATATCCTTTTGTTGTCTTATTACTCTAACCAGAACTTTAAGTACTATATTGAATAAATATGGAGAGAGTGGACAGCCTTGTCTTGTTACAGATTTTAGTGGAATAGCTTTGAATTTCTGTTGAAGGAGCTGTGGGCTGTGTTCCTGCCACCCAGCTCCTGGCCGCCTGGCTAGCTTATACCCTGAAATAACAACACAAAAACTGTATTCTTTTAAACACTGCCTGGCCCATTATATCTAGCCTCTTCTAGGCTAATTCTCATGTATTAATTTAGCCCATTTCTAATAATCTGCTTAGCACCACTAGGTGCCTTACCGGGAAAGATTCAGCATGTCTGACCTGGAGGCTGGCTGAATCACATCTGGCTCTGAGAGGAGCTGCCCTGCATCTGAGCTCACTTCCTCTTCCTTCCAGCATTCTGTTCTGTTTACTCCACCCACCTATGTTCTAACCTATGAGGCCAAGCAGTTTCTTTATTAATTAACCAATGACCTTCCTCCAACAAATTTCTTTCCATTTAATCTGATGTTGGTTGTCAGATTGCTGTATATTGCTTTAATTATGTTTAGATAAGTTCCTGTACCCCTGATCTCTCCAAGACCTTTATCATGAAGCGGTATTGAATTCTGTTGAATACTTTTTCAGCATCTAGTGAGATCATCATATTTTTCCCAGTTTATTTATATAGTGGATTACATTGATAGATTTTTGTATGTTGAACCGTCTATGCATCTCTGGGATAAAGCCAACTTGAGCATGGTATATGATATTTTGATATGTTCTGGAATTTGGATTGCCAGTATTTTACTGAGTATTCTTGCATCAAATGTTCATGAGGGAGATTGCTTTGTAATTCTTTTTCTTAGTTGAGTCTTTGTGTGGTTTGGGTAGAAGACTGAAAATAGATCTATATCTATCCCCATGCACAAAACACAAGTCCAATTAGATCAAAGACCTCAATATAAATCTAGCCACACTGAACTTCACAAAAGTGAAAGTGGTAAACAGCCTTGAATGCATGGGCACAGGAGACCGTTTCCTAAATATAGCACCAGTAGCACAGACACTGTGAGCAACAATAAATAAATGGTACTTTCTGAAACTGAGAGGCTTTTGGAAGGCAAAGGACACACTCAATAAGACAAAACAGCAGCCTACTAAATGGGAAAAGATTTTCACCACCTGGAACAGGACTGATATCCAAAATATATAAGGGACTCAAGAAACTAGACATCAAAATACCAAATAATCCAACTAAAAATGGGGTACAGATCTAAACAAAGAATTCTCAACAGAAGAATCTCAAATGGCCAAAAGACACTTAACATGCTCAACATCCTTAGTCTTCAGGGAAATGCAAATCCAATGGGTTTTGAGATCCAGAATTATCTCACAAGTTAGAATGGCTAAGATCAAAACACCAATGATAGCTCATGCTGGAGAGGATGCCAAGCAGTTTCTCAGATAATTGGGAATTGACCTACCTCAAGACCCAGCAATACCCCTCTTGGTCATATATCCAAAGGATGTTCAATCATACTATAAGAACATTTGCTTGATTATGTTCATAGCAGAATTATTTGTAATAACCAAAACCTGGAAACAACCTCGATGCCCCTCAACCAAAGAATGAATAAAGTAAATGTGGTACATTTTCATAATGGATACTACTCAGTGGTAAAAAAAAATAACATCTTGAAATTTGCATGCGAGTAGATGGGATTAGAAAAAAAAAAACATCCTCAGTGAGGTAATTCAGACCCAGAAAGACAAACATGGTATGTACTCACCCATAAGTGGATATTAGATAGATATAAAGGATGGCCAGCCTATAGTCCATGACCCCAGAGAAGCTAGGTAACAAGGAGAACCCTAAGAGAAACACATGGATCCCCCTGGGAAGAAGAAATAGACAAGATCTCCTGAGGAAATTGGGAGCATGGGAGTTGGGGGAGAAGGGAGGGCAGAAGGGACTGAGGAAGGGAGATGAGGAGGGAGAGGAGAACATGACGGAATGGGATGGTCAAGATGGGGAAGGGAAGAGAGGTAGAGCAAGGAAAGAGATATCTTGATTGAGGGAGCCATTATGGGGTTAGGAAGATACCTGGCACCAGGTAAATTCTCAGGAATCCAAAAGGATGACCCCAGCTAAGACCTTAAGCAATAGGGGAGAAGGTGCCTGAACAGGCCTTCACCTACAATCAAATTGATGAATACTTTAAGTGTCATCATAGAACATTCATCCGCAACTGATGGAAGCAGATGTAGACATCCACAGTGAAGCACTGGGCTGAGCTCCCAAAGTCCAGTCAAAGAGAGGGAGAAGAGATAACATAAGCAAAGGGGTCAAGACCATGATAAGGAATACCCATTGAAACAGCTTACCTGAGTTAATGGGTTCTCACTGATTCAGGACTGACAGTGGGGGAACCAGCAAAGGACCAAACTAGGCCCTCTGAATGTGGGTGACAGTTATATGCCTGGGACAGTCTGTGGGGCCCACTGGCAGTGAGACCAGGATTTATCCCTACTACTTGAATAGTTTTTTAGAGCCCATTCTCTTTGGAGGGATACCTTGTTCAACCTAGATATAGATATAGGGCCTTGATCCTGCCTCAAAGCAATGTGCTAGACTTTTTTGCCTCCCCATGGGAAGCTTCACCCTCTGTCTAAGGAGTGGATGGGGGCCATGGTGGGGAAAAAGTGGAGGGAGCAGAAGGAGGGGAGGAAGTGGTAATTCTGATTGGTACGTAAAATTTTAATTAAATAATGATAATAATAATAATAATAAAAATTCAAATACTTTAAAATTCTAGTCTCTAAACTATTCTTTATTTAAAATTCTAGTGTCTCAATTGTAGTATCTATCCTACAAAATAAAGAAAAATGAATTTTATACTTTGTGTTTTAATCAGGAAGAACGAGAGCACAATTCCCATCAAATAAAAGCAAAATAATCATCTAGCAGTTTTACACAAGCTTTGGGGCTTTAAAAGGATTGAACAGCTCTACTTGTCTGGCTCTGGCTTTCATGGCGCACATAGTTTGTCTCATAGGATCAGGCTGTCTCCACTCCACCCCTGCTGCTGTCCTTAGTGGGCTTCCAATAGTTTGGTATCATTAATATTCTGGGGGTCTCCATAAGCTGTACCTTCACCACTGTCCTCCTGGCTCCCTGTCACAGATTCTGGCCTGCCAAACGCTTCCAAGCCTCCATTCCCTTCCATGACCAAATTAACTTGTGTTTCCATTGCAAATACATTTACCAATAACCTCTTTTGTTCTCTCATAGTGTCATGCTTAAGCCTTTCTCTATGATTTCTTTGTTCCTGAAGTCTCCGTGGCAACTATAGCTGTACCTTCACCAGTAGCCTCTCTGGCTACCAAGTCTCAGCTCTGCTCCATGATTTCCCTTCAGTCAGGCAGCTCCCAAGTCATCAAAACCAGTAAAACAAAGGAGACTTACACATTACCAAGCTCACCTGCCAGCATGAGATGCAACCATCTTGGGTCCATCTGAAACATAAGTCTGTGTGCTGATCCTGAGGAAATACTCCGGTTTTATCTCAATGTTTCTTGTCTCTTCTTAATCATAGCTAATTTTTCAGTCCCATCTAACTAGTTTCCAGTGTCCCCGTAAAGCAAATATTTCACAACAGTAATCCTAATTTTTTAAACACTACTGATTTTTCTGTCCTACCTGAGCAGAACCACTGATTCTTCCCCCAAACTATCACACAAATAGTATTATAGAGTCTTTGGGGGGACTCACAAACTTCCTTCAGAAACCTCAGAATCCAGGCTTCCATCATTTTCGTTGCTCTCAGCATTATCTTCTAAGTTCCTATAGCAGTCTACTAAGTTCTCAGTGGCCCACATTTCTAAACACTTCTGCAGTCATACCCAAAATAACATGGCAAAGTCTTCAAAGAAATATCTTGTCATCCTTGTACTGATTTTTGGTTTAGTTAAGTTTCTATTACCATGAAATAACACCATGATCAAAAGCAACTTGGGGAATACTGAGTTTATTTTAGCTTACAGTTTATACTTCATCTTGAAGAGAAGTCAGGGCAGGAACTCAAGACAGGGACTGAAGTGGAAGCCATGAAGGTACCTTATTTGTTTGTTTGTTCTTTATAGCATGTTTGATTTACTTTCTTATACAACTAATGACCACATGCCAAGGGTGGTACCCTATGTGGTAGGCTGGGTTCTCTCTCATCAATCATTCACCAAGAAAATATCCCACAGATTTTCTCATAGCCCAATCTGATAATTGATATTTTCCCGAATTTCAGTTCCCCTTTTCACGATAATCCTAGCTTGTATTAAGCAGATGAGGCAAGAGAGAGAGAGAGAGAGAGAGAGAGAGAGAGAGAGAGAGAGAGAGAGAGAGGAAGAAGAAGGAGGAGGAGGAGGAGGAGGAGGAGGAGGAGGAGGAAGAAGAAGAAGAAGAAGAAGAAGAAGAAGAAGAAGAAGAAGAAGAAGAAGAAGAAGAAGAAGAAGAAGAAGAAGAAGAAGAAGAAGAAGAAAATAGCCAGCATAGGGTGGCTATTTCAAGAGAAGGCAATGGGATTTGGGGTATCTATTAGATGTTCTTAGATATTCTTAATGAAGTAATATGCAAAAGCACTTTGGATATATTCTGGAAGAGCTGATTCAGATAAAGAGTCATGTCACTGGAAAAATCAACTCCCTCCTTACAGTGTCTATAGTGAATAATGAGGAATTCTAGAGAGAACACCAGACTTTTAAAGTTATTACCAGATAAGAAAAGATTTTTACTTTACTTTTTTGGGGGGGTGAGGAGAAAAAAACAATACTATCCAGTAAATCTGTCACTATAAATTCAGTTACCAAACAAATCCACTTCTCAGGTCCCCACTTGAGACTATATACCACACCTTAAACTGTACTACCAACCCTTATAATGCAGAGGCAACCATTTGTGGTTAATGAATATTTAACCATACAATTTCAAAGCTCCTGTTCCAACAAGAAATATGAGAGCAAACAGCGTAGAAAGAAGAAGAGGCACTGCAGACAACTGAACTGATGACGGAGGGGGAAGCCAAGGTTATAGAAAAAGGGGAGGAGATTCCCAACTCTTAAACAGAAAGGAGCTGCTATCCACCCATGTATCTTTCAGTCTGTCCTCATCTCCAGAGACAATTCATTTTTCTAGGAAACAAAATTTATTTTTGAATAATTTGTCGCAGAAGTAAAACCATAGCTTGACACTTACATTTCATTTGCTTGAAGATGGATTTGTTAGGTTCTAGCCAGTGCTGGGGAGAAAACAAAAACAAAACAGAGATAGTTAGTGTGAATGAAAACTCCTGAAAAGAAACTGAAACTGGGTGGATAGACTGGAACGTTACATGTCCAGAGGCTAAATGTCTCATATGGGGCTAGTTCTAGACTTCAAGAACAGTCATTCCTTGCCCACTACTGTAACTAAATTAAGATTTTTTGAGTAACAGATAAAATAGAAAGCTTTTACAATCTAGTAACGAAGCAGACAACTAGGTTTCACCAATTCAACAGCTAAGAATGGCATCAGATAGCATATTGGAGAGTTAGGAACCTTCCAGGTCCAGAGGCTAATTAAAATTTACCAAAGGCCATCTTTAGCCTTCAAAATGGTCATTTCATTTCCATTTATTTATTGGATCTAACATCCTGCGATTTTTAGGTAAAAAACCTTATGAAAGCTTTAGGTTAGCAAAACCCTACTGTCCACCAGTGAAGGGGCAAAGAATGTCGTCAGGCAGCATCTAAGGGGTGGTGCAGCTCTTCTCTCTGTTTTGCTGTAAGCCAACCTCTCTGATGGTTCCATCAATGTATTGCAAAGTGTTTTGACTTACGACTTTCTCTGCTCTGTTATTATAAGTACTTAATAAAATTGCTTTGTTGTTGGAATATATGATTTGAGTAAACCTGAGTTTTTCTTTCATGGTCATTCATATTTGGTTCCAAAACAAACTATCTCTTATCCCCTTTGTGGTGAGAGCTGTGTTTCTGTGTCAACAACATTATGAATTCAGGAGAGTCTATTTTATGTGCACCTGCCTGCTCCATGCTAGAACGGAAAAGAGCAGAGTTTTTGCACTTCACTCTAACTTCTTTTTTTGAAGTGCATCTTGTATTTGTGCATTCTTGCTGAATCCATTTATGCCATTCTCTTGAAGAATCTGGTGGAAAGCTACCCAATTCTACTCTCGGAACCCAAGGTCAAGATGTCCCTGCTACCTTATCTTAGCTCTATTTAACCACCTGCTTGTGCAAACCTTTCCCTTCAGCTACTTGCTTGTCTTAGTATCTGTTAAATTGCTTGATTGTTCAAAAACCTCTCCTCTATCTGCTAAGCAACATACCAGAATGTGAATTTTGCCTTTAAAAGCCCCTTTTTCTAAATACTTAGGTCGACATCTGGGTCATGAATATCTGAACATGGTTGCAACTGGCTGGAATAAAGACTTTAACTAGCTATACACTCTGTCTGAGATTTTATTTCTATAGGGTTCTCCATTGCTTTGTCTGTCTTCCTATAAAACTCAAGACTCTTCATTATACTTATTGTTTAATGTAAGTTCATGCTCATAAAATGAAATAAAAGTAATCAATCATTCATTGTTTACTGACTACAAGATGCCCTTCAAAATTTTCTTGCTGTGGGATATTGTTCTTGTACCTTGTAAAATTTTTTCACTTGTATTGGTTTAATGAAATGCTAATTTGCCAGTTGTCAGGCAGAAAGTATAAGCAGGGTGACTGAACCAGGAAGATTTCTGAAGAGGGTAGGCTCAGTCTGCAGTCACCAACCAAAAAGTAAGATGAGAATGTCTCACTGAGTAAGTTACCAAGCAACATGCTTAAACATAGGTAAGAATTCTGGGTTAATTTAAGTTATAGAAGCTAGTTAATAAAAGCCTGAGCTAATAGGCCAACCAGTGTATAATAGAACTCTGAATCTAAGTTCCAGTTCTTAGAGCTGAAATTCCAATCCCCACTCTGGCCCGGGCTGGTGTCTAGAAAGCCTAACATGGATGACTCTTTTGTAAATTCATGCCCCAAAAGTTAGGCACCAAATAAAGGATGATTAATAAAAACTCAGAGAAAGAAACTGGAGTTTAGTATGAAGGTCAGAAAAGCAAAACAGCCAGTCACTGGCTCTTACCTCTATCTCAGTCTAAAATGGTGATCCTTCCTCCAGGAATCGCAGAATGAGACAGTGAGTGAGACCTGTTTCCTCCTGTTTTATAAGAGTATGCACAACTACCACCTGGTTTCTATGGCAAACTAGTGTGGCTACTAGGATTAAAGGTGTGTGTCATTGTGGCCTTGTCTGTAAGGCTGGCCAGTCTTTTTGATCCTCAGACAAGCTTTTTTTTTATTTTATTTTTTTTTCAAAATACAAATGAAATGGCACTACAGTTTCTTCTTAAACAGGGTAGTTTATGTCATTCTTTTTTTTTTAAATATTTATTTATTATGCATACAATATTCTGTCTGTGTGTATGTCTGCAGGCCAGAAGAGGGCACCAGACCTCATTACAGATGGTTGTGAGCCACCATGTGGTTGCTGGGAATTGAACTCAGGACCTTTGGAAGAGCAGGCAATGCTCTTAACCACTGAGCCATCTCTCCAGCCCCAGTTTATGTCATTCTTACAACTGCTCATTTGCTGAACAAAAGTCTGTGGCTTTTAATATGAAAAGATTTGCTTAGGGCTACCTAGCAAAACCATAATGGAATTCCAGAGAGAGGGTCTTTAGCATCCCAGCTATACAGCCGCCCACTGATCAGTTTGAATGACAATGCAATATTTTCTTTGATGAATACTGTTTATTTTCTCAGAAACTGAAAAACTGAGTGGCCAAATCAAGTTTCTAATCTAATATGTCCAATCTGTGAAATCTTCACAAACAGTAAGAAGACTTTTAACTGCTTCATTATTAAGGAAAAATTCACCAAGAAACCATGCATAGGTGAGCTTTTCCCAAAGAGCAAGTTCTTTTCTTTTAGCCAAAATTATGTCAGGTTGTTTTAGAAAACCATACCAATATTTAATAAAAAAAATCAGAGAGATAACTAATCTATTCATTTAGCATCGACAGAACATTGTGCAACAATATTCTCTGCATCTCAAATTCCACAAATATAAAAGTGAAAATTGACCTAGCATCAACATTAGGGGTATTTCAAGGGCTTAGAGTTATTATAAAGATAATAAATATGGGTCTCACAGACGCACTGTTGAAATTATAAAGATTTCTTGCTGTTGCCATTGTTTTTATTTAGTTTGCAAAATTTTTTAGATGGGCTACATCTTTCAGTGGGTTTCATGAAGGTGAATAATAAACAGATCCACTGTGATTAAATCACTTTTAGAGAAATAGATAGGCTAATTTAAAATTATGCTCAGGGGAAAAGAGGTAAGAGCAATCAGAGCCCTGCACATATTATTGCTTCATGAAGAGATTCACGGGTCATTTTGCTAGTCTGATATGTAAATAACATTTTCAGGTTCTCCATGCTTTAGCATCCTTTGAAATTCTTACCCTTCCTTTGCTGAATTTGAACTCATTTCTCTAAAGTCACTCTGATTCAGTTGCATGTGTTCTCAAGATGATGCTAGTACTGGATGAAGACTCAAAGAGAATGAAAGTCATTTGGGGATTGGCTATGACTGCCAAGGAGAGGGATAGGAAATATTTAAGGAATGCCTTTAAGGTACTTACCATCTGTGCCCTAAATAAATTATTTATTCTAAATGAGCTAGTTTCTTCATTGTTCTAACACACCTCACAGTTTCTTATCAGTTCCTGTTTTCTGTCCTTTCAGGGTTTGTGTATCTCATCTACTTACAATGTGACTGATAGTTATTTTTTTAGGGCAACAATTCTTTTCCAAGGGGATAATCACAAAGCAAAGAGACTTAGCTAAAATAACCTAGTAATAATCATGTTTCACAGGATTATAGGAAACCGTGTTTTAGAAGAGGGCTAAGTTAATCTGTTAATAGTAGTTAAAACAATGGCCAAACAATTTCTATATTTTGTAATTCATGCATGTAAGCAAAGAAATGCATAGCATTTTCATTGCAATTTTGAATGAAGTAGTAAAGGGTTACAAGTCACACCTAAGGTCACCGTTAGGAAAATAGGTTAATAAACTGTACTTTGCCAATGTTATGGATGATTAAAAATGAGGGTTTTATATGAGATAAAGTTTTGTATGTAACATATACAAAATTTTTAGACACAATACAGAATGAAAAAGTTCATTGCAAATTTCTAACTGTGGTAGCAGTTAGCAACCCAGGGGAATATAGCCATAGCAAACATCTGTTAACACCACAGCCACCTTTCCAGAGAGTCCACAGTTCTAACATTGCTTTGTGCTTCGCTGTTTTCGATGGTATTTTTTTCCCTCCAAATTCAGTTTGCATGTTGTGATAAAAGGCAGATAATATCCAAAAGTTGTCAAGGGACACACAAAGAGTACTCAAGAAGTGCAAACCTGCCATTATGGAGTAATTGTGCTTAATTTAGTATTAAATGAAAACAATATTTTTCTTAAAACTTATTTGCAAAATGTTACAAGGTACAACTATGTTATCAGTACGCAAATGGTTATTATAGTATTTAGATTTGACTCTTACTTATTATATGGAAACTGTTCTTCAGCTTACAGGCAACAATGGAATAACAACTAAGATAGTAAGTGATTTATACATTGAGAAAACTTTGGAAAAATTTGAATAATATATCATAATTAACATGATTTGTTTTTAATTTAAAAGTATAAAACTATAATATATTTGAAAGGTAAATCTAGGCCTCTAAAACTATTCTTTAAAGTTCAGAAGCAATATAATAAAGTGATACCAGTGGGAGAATACATAGTATTGGTGAGAGGCACTAATTTAGGAGTGTTGGCTAAATAAATTTAGAGCTTCAGTTTTTTGTGTTGCATTTTATCTGAGATATTTAAACTTTAATGTTTTCCCCATGTATTAGTACATTCCATGAATAATAAAAAATAAAAATAATAAACCAGAAAACTAAGCTTTAGTTAGAGAATTAAAGTAAATTTCATGTAATTTTTACTTTACATGAAGAATTTTCCACAGAAGAGGAAGACGGGAAGCTCAGCACAGCACTCAGGGTCACAGTCTTTCTCCTTGACTGGTACAAGGGCAGCTTTCCATAAATTCGCTTGTTATTGATCTCTTTACCCTCCCTATCTCACTTTTCATTCTTCTGTACACAAGGATATTATTTATTCATTTGCCAGGCAGCTTTCAGCCTTTTGTTTCTCCATTTTCTTCTTTTATTTCCCTTCTTTGCTTGCTCTTTCCATTAGAGTTAAGAGGTGGCCAATAAAGTCGACTCTGAAGCATGTCAGCAACTTCTATTTTTACTAGAGACCTAGAGGTATAAACGTATTATGTTATGTACTTGGATGCTAGATATAAGGCTTAGATGCTTTTCCTATTTTGTTTAAGTTCATTTGTTGCTTAGAACTATGGCATTTTAGTTTTAAAAATAAATAATTCTATTTTATTACTAAAACCTGGTATTCCTTAAGGCAGAAAAAAAATTGCCATTGTAATATGTGATTTCATGGATAAATGTATTATTGTTGAACACTTAGTCTCTTCAATTATCTTGCAGAATAAGTCTCAAAATATACAGGCACTAATTTCCCATTACTAGGTCCATAAGATAAACTGAAGGAACAAGGAAAAACAGAGGTTGTATTGATTAGTGTTACTTGTACGTACCTGGAGGGCATCAGACTCAGATGAGACGAGAGATAAGTTGTCCTTGCTAGCTTTTTTTTTTTTTTTTTTGTCCTATTGACACTAGGTAGAGTGATGAAGAAGAGAAAATGCTTTCATTAGATTGACCAGTAGGCAACTCTGGCATTTTTTCATAAACGATTGATGTAGGAGGGCCCAACCATTGTGGACATGGCCAGTTCTGTGCAGGCAGTCCTGAGAAGTATAAGCCAGCTCGCTGAACTTAAGTTTAGACTGCAAGCCAGTAAGCAGTGCTCCTCCATTGCTCCTACTTCAATTTCTGTCTCCAGGTTAATGCCCTGAGTTCCTGCTCCAAATTCCATTCATGCTGGACTACACTTATAAGTTAAAATAAATTCTTTTCATACCAGGTGACTTTTGGTTATTATTCTTATCACAGTAATAGAAATAACTAAGATAATAGTCTTTGTCTTTTTGAGAATGTTTATTAAGTTATTGGAATCTTCTGTAGGATAGCTTCCACAATTCATCTTAACTTCCACAAGCCAGGGTTGTTTTTAAACAATACATGACCAAACATTCTTCAGTTTCCCTGTGAGATAGAAGAAAGGATCTTTGCCCAATATTTTGATATTGCTCTGCTTCTTTCCTTTTTATGTCCTAATCCTGTGCCTCCCACAACTCTTTTCATGGAAACACTGCCTAAAAGCACTTCGGGAAAATTTTAACTCAAGGCCTGATTTAGAGAAGCATATGTAATACCTCTCCTTTCATATGCCTAGTATCCTCCATTTGGAGATTCATTGCTTCTATCTTCAGTTGAAACCCTGGCCATACACAAACTCCCAATATATAAGGGCTTTTAGTATTGACAAAATCTAGCATGACAATATCAGTAGTCCCCCCCCCTTTTTTTTTTTAAAAAAAGAACACATTAATTTTGATTTAGGGAAGCTTTTAAGCTTAAGACGAAAGAAGAAATGTAGAAAGAAGCTAAATAAGTTGAAATACAGTTTCAACTTTTCTCATCTGCAATGACAGTAGGAAAGGTCATGATTGGAGGTGTGAGATTGGGTGCAGACTCCTTTTGATCCTGTAGTCTACACTCCATGAACCTGTAGGATAAGCACATTACCAAGTCTTTCTTATATTTCTGTCACGATAACTTTCTAGTACCTATTGTACACCACAAAGGCATGTGCTCAGTTATGTTCATAGCAGTGTTATTTGTCATAGTCAGAACCTGGAAACAACCTAAATGCCTCTCGACCTAAGAATGGATAAGGAAAATGTGGGTACATTTACTCAATGGCATATTATGCAGTGGGAAAAAAATAATGACATCTTCAAATTTCTGGGCAAATGGATGGACCTAGAAAACATCATATTGAATGAGGTAACCCAGACACAGAAAGACAAATAAAATATGTACTCACTCATAAGTGGCTTTTAGAAATAAAGCAAAGAATACCAGCCTACAATTCATAATCCCAGAGAACCTACACAATAAAGAGACCCTAAGAGAGTCTAATCTATATGTTAAGCAGAAAAAGACAATCTAATCTACATAGAAAGCAGAAAAAAGACAAGATCTCCTGAGTAAATTGGGAGCATGGGGATCATGGGAGAGGGTAGAAGGGGAGGGGAGAGGTAGAGGGGGGAGCGGAGGAAAATATATTGCTCAATAAAAACAATTAAAAAATCATTTCTTCACTTATTTCATATCCTAATGCAGACTAATAGGTTGGGAAGATATTATGGGAAGGGGCAACTAATTTATTAGCAGTCTGATTTTTAATTTTGTAGTTGCCAATACAAAAAATTTTAAAAAGGTCCCTAAAATAATAATGTAACACTTATTTAACATCAAATGTTTGGTTTCTGTTGACATGGATTTAGATTATGATAACAGAATAAGTTACACTCCTATTGTCTTTATCATGCATCTTAGTGGCTTAAATCATAAAAATGCATAACCCAGAGAAATATATTCAACAATACATGATTCTCTAAAAAACAATGAATGCAACTTTTGAAGCAGACACCTTTCCACTTAATAGTAACAAGATCCATATATCAAAACAGTTCCCACCATGGCTCTGAAGAATGCTTGGTTCTCATATCCATCAGGGAAAAGCCCAAAGTAACCAAGTTCTGGTATTATAGGGATAAATTATGCCCTTTATGGATTCTTTGGTTTTTGCTTGAAAGGAATAAATGATATCTGAGTGAATATGATCTTGACAGAGTTCTGGATAGTAAAGTAATAGAGAGCTTTCCGTCATTTACCTACCAGTAAAAGGTACTGCAGTCATTTCAGGAAAACATATGGCACAAGAACAAAGGACAAATTACATAGCAAGGATACTGACAATTTACTGTCCATTTGTTTGGAAGTCCTCCACAGAAGAAAACCTTAACTGCTTTAATGTAATGGTTTTTACATCTGTAGCCACAATTGATTTTGTATTTGAGAATCTTGGCTAGCTTAAAAAGGAGCAACAGTTGTATAAAAGAGATGGTGGGTAAGCTAAAAAAGCATAAACTTCCATTCAAATATTCATCAACTCCATATTCTACCTTTATACTGATTCCTACAATGCTTTCAAGACTCTATACATCCCTGCGTCCTTACAAAGCACCCTCATAGGAGAGATGGGGTAGGCAATTAATTTAGGCTTTCTGGTCAATATGGCCTCTGTCATACTACTAACTCTTTTTCAACTATAAAACCAGCCTTAGATAATACACCAATAAGTAGTCTTAATTGTATTGAATTAAAATTCAACTTATAAAGACATGATTTCTTTTTTAATTTTATTGATTTTTATTAAGCTCTACGTTTTTCTCTACTCTTTTCCCTGCCTATCCCCTCCCATTCAATCCTCTCCCAAGGTTCCTATGCTCCCAATTTACTCAGGAGATTTTGTCTTTTTCTACTTCCCATGTAGATTATCTATGTATGTCTCTCTTAGGGTCCTCATTGTTGTCTAGGTTCTCTGGGATTTTGATTTGTAGGCTGGTTTTCTTTGCTTTATATTTTAAAACCACTTATGAGTGAGTACATTATTAATTGTCTTTCTGCATCTGGGTTACCTCACTCGATATGATGTTTTATAGCTCCATCCATTTGCCTGCAAAATTCAAGATGATGCTATTTTTTCTGCTGTGTAGTACTCCATTGTGTAAGTGTACCACATTTTCCTTATCCATTCTTCATAAAAACATACTTTGATGCCAGCTCCTATTCTATAGTTAATAACTCCTTACATATACTAAAAAATTAAATGGTCAGAATATGATATAATACCTTACAAAAATAACTATCTGTGATTATTGCAAACTATATACGAATAATAACAAGACATCAAAAGAGAAATTATGGGTAGTGAAGAGACGATTTAGTTATTAAGAGCACTGGCTGCTCTCACATTAGACCCAGGTTCATTTTCCAGTTTCCACATGGTGGCTCATAACTGCTTATAACTACAGTTTTAGGGAATCTGAAGCCTTCTTTAGCACTAAAGGGGCATCAGGTTGTAAGTGAGATATATATATATATATATATACAGGAACACATACATACACATAAAATAAATAAGGGAACTTGCGGAATTCATCCAATCTTATGATTTGTCAATGCAGATCACTAGTTTTCATACCATATTAATTCAATAACATTGTTAATGAACTGTTCTAAGGTCAGATATCCCCATGGGGCTATTTATATTCTTTAAAATGTGGCATATAAAATCAATTAAATAAAATAAATAATATGCATGATTCATTTAAAAAACATAGGTACAATTTGTCCTGAGATGAAGAAACCAAGGGATACAGTGATGAGGACTCTGCTCAAGGCTGTTCAAGAGGTAAATGACATGAACAGTCTTCCTATTGTTATATGATAAAATTTTTAGCCATGGTCCTTGAAACTTTCAAGTCTTCTCTGTGCCAAGTCTAGAGCTGTGTTTACCTCATTTTTCCTGTCTGCTCTATTTGGTCTTCCTCATTTCTCTTTCTAGAATATACCTTAAAATATGAGTGTCCCTTAGCTTTCTGATTCTCCTCCATAGCTCCACAATCAAATTCCAGGGTTTGAAGAAATAAAATATCTTGTTGGCTACAAACAATTATATCTGAGGTCAAAAGCTCTTTATTTAGCTTCTGACTCAAATTTACAAACATTTACAGGCTCACTGCTTTAACTATGCTAACAGACTTTCCAAACTTAATACATTCACACTGGTACTGCTCAGTTTCTCTGCATCTCATTTGGTGATTAGATCTATATGTATGTGACACTCCAGCCAGTCATGTCATGGCTGCAGATGTTCTGAAACTAAATTCAGAGAGAAAGGGTCCCCCTACATCTTTTACCCCCTCCTTCAACCAAGGTAACAAAGCCCATGAAGATGAAGATGAAAGAAAGTTTCTTAGATTATTCCTGACCAGTCATCTGCTAAACACCTGCTCAATTTAGTCCTGCTCAAACACCAAGCTTGTATATATCCTATAAGAGATAAAACTCATACAGGATGTTCTAAGTCAATAAACTTGTTACACAGCAAGTTAACTCACGCAGTGATCAGCTCCATGTCATGCTTCATTGATGTAAAGCAACTACAATTCAATTTTGAAAAAAAAAAAACTTGTGATTTAAGCTCAAAAGGATGGTTGTTGTCTGACTACACTCTTTGTATTTAAGCTGTGGGTCATAGCAATGGTAACCTTGTCCCAGGTTGACTTAAAATTTGACTCAAAAGCTATTTCAAAGCTTTGAAGTCTTTGGTTTAGAGTGGGATCTCATGGTCATGGCTGCTGTAAACCTCCAACTGCCCCTTCTTTATCCAATATATTGTGTAAACTTTATTTCTCTAATTGATTCCCCTCCAGGTTCTTCTTAAACAAAGTGAGAAAAAGTTTCCTACACTGGATATATTTTTTTTTTACTCCAATTGGGTTAAAATTACATTTCTCACCTAATCCCTTATTCCTATAATTGTGTTCTGTTTCAAACAGAACAACGAGTTTGTATATTTGCCCCCTCTCCTGTGAAATCAATGACATCAGAGTATGCTGAGTAAGTTCCAGTTCTTCCTATACCCTCTCAGGAGGGCTTCAGATGTAGACAAACTGACTATTGTGTGCAATAATTATAGTTAAACTCCAAGTTCTTCTGTCTGCTGAAGTATTCTTATGATATCCTCGAATGTAGCAATTTTAACTCTCTGAAACACACCTGGACCTCTTAATCAAATATCCAGTTTCAAAGAGGTGATGACACAGCTCTCTGCTACGTGACTCCAGTGACTAAGACTTTTCCTTAGAAGAACAAGTCATCTGTACATATCCCACAAGGTACCCAGGAAGTTGTAATTTTTAAAAATACTTCTTTTTATTTTTTAAGTTATGTGCATGCGCATATGTCTCTGTGTGAAAGTTTATGTGAGTTTGGTATCTGCAGAGACAAGAGGGCATTAGGATAACCTCAAACTGGAGACATGGGCAAATGTGAGCTGGCCAATGTGGGTGCGGAAAATCAAACTCAGGTCTTCTGTAAGAGCAACAAGCATTGCAAACCACAGAGTGATTTCTCCAGCTTCTGAAATTGTGACATTTGACCCTTGTTGATCTTTAAATACAAAAGAAAATTTATTAAGCAGGCCAATCCATAAGTAAGGACTTCTGCTTGCAGTAAATCCTGTTGTTTTCAGGGCTGTCCTGAATCTTTGGTTCCTTTCCTGTTCTCAGTTATGAGCATATGAGAAGCAATTATCCTGAGGAGGCCAGCAGGAAGCAGCCTTTCAATAGCAGGAGCAGGTGGTAGGACATAATACCATCTGGCTTCCTGCCACCAGCCCAGGAGTTTATTTCATTCTGTGTCCTCCTGAAGGTACTTGTAGAAAAAGTAAACTGTTCTGATACAGACAAGATTTTTTTCCATCATTAATAAGGCAGCAATAGGCTCATCATCTGACTTCCTATGTAAAAAGCTCAGGACTGTATTTACCTACATTAAGAGGAGGTACCAATACTTAGGACCCCAGACTATAAACCAATCACCTATAGCCTAAGTGTGGCATAATTCTTCTTTGGTTGGGTTAGTGGCTAGAGTATGCTTAGATCTAATACATAATGTCTGACTTCCTTGCTTAGATATAGAGAAAATGATGAGGAGCTACTGTAGTCAGACTTCCCTTGGGTCACCAGCTCACAAATAATTACACGGAGATTATTATTAATCATGAAACTTAGCCTTCCTTAGCTTAGGCTTTTTCTCAACTAATTCTTATAACTTAAATTAACACTCTACCACATGGTTCAGTTACCTCTCCTACGTACTGTATGTTTAATTGCTTCAGTATTTCTCTGGAGTGTTTCTCTTGTGTCTAGATTCAATCCAAGTTCCTCTCTTTCCCCAGAAGTCCTGCCTATTCTTTCCTGCCCAGCTATTGGTCATTCAGCTCTTTATTAAACCAATCACAGTGACACATCTTTACACAGTGTCAACAAATATCCTGCAACAGGGTAGAGAAATATGGCAGTAAATCTAATACAAAGTGTTGTAATCTGCTGGCCATGGCCTGACCTGTCACCTGGGTACTCAGTCCTTTGAGAGACAAGCCCTACCACTCCCAATCTGTCCCCCCTCCCCTGACACTTCCCCTGCTAAGGCAAGGGGATCTCTCACCTCCTTTCCAGTCTCTCTTTTTTCTTTCTCTGTTCCCCTCCCTTTCTCTCCCCTCCCACTCCATACTCACTAAATAAACTCTAAATCTAAGCTCTCTCCACATGGTCTATCTGTCTGTCTTCCACTAGCCAGGGACCCGCGTGGTTTTGAGTCACCCTCCACTGCCCTTTATGGGACTGGCCTCAGGTCACCTGCATCATGAATGATAACACGATGTACATTTAAATTCATAATTATAGAAATTAGTGTTATAAAATTCAGCTACTTGTATAAAAATCTATTCCAAATGGAACTTACCCTCATTAACTGAGAAAAATGGTAGATTTAAAATAATAATATTCCATAATGATTTACCATCAGGGAGGCTGAGAGGAGGTACAGGTAACCCACTAACTACACAGTGTGGGTAATTACACTTGGCTTCTCTAGTTCACCTGGTTTTCTTAATTAATTAGATTTTTATAAATAAATCATCAAGGACTCTTAGTAGTGTCCCCCTTCCTTAAAAGAAGTTACAAACATTTGTTCTACAGGCACTAAACACGTCTTAAGTACTCACCTGGACCTAGTCAAAGCCTAATAATTACAAAAGCAATAGCATCAATTCATAGTGAGAACAACATGTAACGCATAGTCAATGTGCGCCATATATATACCACATGCCAAGCATGACATACCCTATTCTAATTCTCTTAAAAGTTATGAAGCAAATAGTTTATTTATTAGTTCCATTGGGAAAGCACACAGAAGTTAAATAACCCGGTGTGTCCAGCAGTTTACTAACCAAAGGAAGTAAAGTTTCTAAAGCAGATCTTTTTGAGCCCATGAGATATGCAGTTTTAAGAGGTTGGACTGTAACTCAGTGGTCGAATACTTGCCTACTGTGTAAAAGGCTCCAAGTCTGATCCATATCAATGGAAACAGCAAACCAAATAAAAATTATTCAAGCATGCTACCACAAAACCACATGCTTATAATTTTAGAAGCTACAAGGTTGAAGCCAGAAGATGTAGAAGAGTTTTAGGCCAGCCTAAAGTAAGTGTGAGATCTTGGCTCAAATTAAAATAGGAAACTTTCCAGTACTGTACAACAATAACACTGCAACTAATGTATCTATAGAAGGTCATAGCAGCTAATAAATATTGAGAAAAACAGGTATGGCTGTTGTGGTGGCTTGAATAAAAATGGCCCACTTAGGCTTATAGAGAGTGGCACTATTAGGATGTGTGGCCTTGTTGGAGTAGCTGTGGTCTTTTGGAGGAAGTTTGTCACAATCCCTTCCTGCTTCCTATGGATCAAGGTGTAGAACTTCAGTTACTTCTCCAGCACCATGTCTGCCTGCATGTCACCATGCTTTCTGCCATGATAGTAATGGAGCAAACCTCTGAACTGTAAGCCAGTCCTAGTTAAATGTTTTCCTTTATAAAACTGGCCATGGTCATAGTGTCTCTTCATAGCAAAGACAAAAACCAAAAACCAGACAAAACCAAAAACCAAAAAACCAAAAATCCTAACTAAGACAGTTGTAGCATGGTTGTAGTGATATTTTCATCTGCCAGTCTTCTTTTCCAGGCAGTTTCTATCTCCAGGCTGTCTCCTATGTGTTGAGAAGTAGTTTCTACAGTATTCCCTATCCAGTAGTTAATTCACTGATATAATACAGTAACAGGTGACTATAAACAGGTTTTTATAAAGGACTAATTTATGTAAGAAGTAAAGGAAACCTCATGATAATGTATACATTAATATTTTAGTTATTACTTATGTGTGGAAAACTGTAGAGAAGAAGTAACCTATATCGATAAGACTAATGATTAGTATTTTGTTGGTAGTTGGGAGAATGGGAAAAGGCATAAAATAAGGAGAATAAGGAACAAAAGTGGGGAGAGATGTAGAGAAATTGTTTAATGATAGAATAAAAAGAGGGAATCAATAAATGTACGCAGATGTCATAATATCTGTAAGGTCAGCCTCTGCCATTGGCTGTATGACAGTAAGAGGAATGCATATGGGAAAAGAGAAAACAAAAAATGGATAAAAAAGAAAAAAACTGAATGGTAGGGTACAATGTCAGCTTTTTACATTGATTTGTTTTATTAAATAAATAAGAAACAACTGGTAGGGAGAGGATAGCTGACTGGAGAGATAAGAAAATAAAAACACCCTCAAATGGCCAAAGGATACTTAAGGACATGTTCCACTTCTTTAGCTATCAGGGAAATGTTTCCATCTCTCCATAAGGAAACCCTTTCTCTACTACGTCCATCCCTCCCCTCTGCCAGTAAGTTGTTATGTCTGTGTGTGTGTGTGCTGGGGACAGGAGTGGTGGAGCTCTCCATAACTAGATTATATGCAACGACTCTGAGGTTTGCAGAGCAGAGGAGCATTTCTATTCTTTCATGAGAGACCAGCTTCCTGAAATGCCTTTCCTTTCCCTCGTCCTTCCAGTTAGGTAGTCTTCCAGTCACACCAGCCATTTTATTTCCCATGCCAATAATTCATGAGAACAAAGGTACCGTAAAGGTTCTGGAAAGGATGCCACAGTGCCTGGCATACTTGGCCTTTCCCTAACCCCACAGTTTGAAGATCAAGATTGGCTCTTACCCTCTGCTTCTCTGGGTCCACATAGCGAATTCCGAAGTAGTCCTTCTCCAGCAAGCTGTAATAGTTGCAGATGTGCTCAATAAGAAACTGGCCTTTGGTCTCCCTCTGCAAAAGAAGTGCATTTAAATTACAGCCTGAGCCCACAAGCACATTCGCATTCCATTCCCAGCAGCTCTTACTTACCCAACTAGTTCTGTGCTTAGAACAATGGATTTGGTTACTTTAGACACTGCCATAAGGGTTTCCAATATTTTTTAATTACAACCTCAGCACAGAACAGATTTTACTAGGTGGGCAGATCAACAATTTTCTGGTTGTGACCAAGTGAGTGACAAGAAGCAGTTGATAGCAGGAAAGCCTTAATTTTATTTGTGGTTGAATGGGATAAAGTCCATTAGAGCAGGAAAGGCATCACAATGAATGTATGACTGCTTGTGCATATCCAGGCAGATTGAGAAATAGAAGGGTGAAAAAAAGTACAGCTAGGAAAAACAGAAACCAATAAAATCCAAAAACCAAAACCAACAAAAACACAACCACCTCAAACTCCAACCACAGAAGACCACTTTCTCCAGTGAAGCCCCAAATCCTAAAGGGTTCAAAAACTCATCAAATAGCGCCTTCATCTGGGAAGAAAATGCTAAAACACATTATCCTGCAGGGAACATTTGACATTCAAACCATAAAAATGAGCCAACACACACACACACACACACACACACACACACTTTAAATCACAAGAAAACCCAAAGGGTGGAATCAATGGGACACATAACAATATCTACCACTGCTACAAAGAGCTCTTGTGTGTTCTGCTGTTCCATTCTATTACAGGTCATTTAATTTACAATATTCATAACTGAGAAAACATTTCACAATCAATACTGTGTGGGAATCCACAATTTACAATTAATGGTGCCCCTGAGTTCTTCTCTAAATGGTTTTTGTTATTCACCCATTTAGTTTTCTGAGAAAACGGAGCCACAAAGTAATCCAATGACTTGTCTAATATTATGCAACTTGTATGAATCAAGGTAGGATCTCAGTCAAGGAAAGTGGATGTGGAATGTGGATTTCTGCACAACTGCAGTGTCATTCTGGAATATTCTGAGAACACGGAGAGACTTGACGTGCAATGAAAGGTATAAGTATATCCTGACTCCCCCAGAAACGTTGTGAAATTCAGTTTCTTCAGTTTGAGAACCATGATAAATCAAAAGAGAAGAGCATACTTTAATGACATTGCTGACAATGGATTGGAGAGATGGCTTGGTGATAAAGATTGTTGCTCTTATAAAAAACCTAGAGTTGGTTCCTAGCACCTACACAGTAGCTCACTACTACCTGTAACTCCAGTTCCAGGCAATCCATTGCCCTCTTCTTGTATCCTTTGGCAGCATGCACACAGACAGACAGATAAAACACACATCATCATACATATACAATAAATAAATCTTCTTGTTTTAGTTGCTGATAGATAGATGGACTACTTCAGAGTGTGTTTTGACCTATAAATAGAAATTTTGAAATTTGAGAGATTAAGGATCATTGTCCCAAGATATTAAAAACAGTTTTAGGTAGAATGTAGTGACACATGCTGTCTTAGTTACTGTTCTATTGCTATGCAGGGACACAATGATCAAGGCAACTCACAGTAGAAAGTATGCTTGCAGAGGGTGAGTACATGACTACCATGGATGAGAGAGCAAGGCAGCAAGCAAGCATGGGAGTAGTAACTAAGAGTTTACATCTAATCCGAGAGAGAGAGAGAGAGAGAGAGAGAGAGAGAGAGAGAGAGAGAGAGAGAGAGAGAGAGAGAGAGATTTGGCATGGCATCATGGTGGTTTTTTGAAACCTCGAAACCCACCCCCAGTGACACACCTCTTCCAAAAAGGCCACACCTCCTAATCCTTCCCCAACTAGTTCCACCAACTAGCAACCAAACATTCAAATATATTAGTCTGTGAATTCCTTCTCATTCAAGCCTCCACACATCTTTTGTCACAGCACTTTGTAGTCTGAAGCAAGATGATCCTTGTTAGTTCAAGGCCATCCTGGCCTACATATTGAGTTCCAGGTCAGCCAGGCTGATGCACTGAGATGTCAAAAGGGGGAATGGCACAGATTCTTCACACTACTCTCCAGGATCTAGCTGGGTGAATCCTCTGTTTCTCTTGCCCAAATACCCTATCCACTCCATCCCCCAGAGTCAGTCCATCTAATACATCCAGCGCCCAGCTCTTTTTTTTTTTTTAAACCATCCCTGCCTGTGCAACAACCAACTTTTAGGCTTTGGCAAGGAGCTATCCTCTGAACCTGCCTGCTGTGATTCATAGGCTCCTTCCACACCATTTCCAATCTCTCCACTCAACCTCATCCTGCACATCCTTCTGCAGGACTTAGCTCAGTGAATCCTTCTGATTCTGCCTTCCTAACCCACTCCCAAGCTCCCCCATAGATAGCTAATGTCATACATACTGTGCTCCAGACTAGCAAGGCTACCCTTGATTAGACTGCAAGCAAACTTTAGGCTTCTGCCAGGACCCACCCCAGCTGCTCCTGACCAACACCAGTATCAACTCCCTTCTACCACCACAACCACCTTGCCATACAGCCAGACGCTGCTCTAGGATCTAGTCAGGTGAGTAATTGTGTTTCTTCCCACCACACAGTTTCCTCCAAACCCCACATCTATCCCCACACTCCAAGTTTGAACTGGAATACCCATTCTACATACTAGCCCAATTATCTGTGTCCTTCTTACTTCATCCAAGCAATTAGACCCAATCTAATGTGCACGTCTTCCTTCAGGCTCCGACCTGCTTTCTCCACGTCAGACACAGACCTAATAAAGAAGTCCACAGGCCCAGATACCACTGGAAAAACACAAATAACACTACTCCCTCCCCATGCACAAAAATCCAACAACCTAACAAACGAAAAGCCTCCAGTCCTCCAGAATTTTCCTTTCTTTCTTTCTTTCTTTCTTTCTTTCTTTCTTTCTTTCTTTCTTTCTTTCTTTCTTTCTTCCTTCCTTCCTTCCTTCCTTCCTTCCTTCCTTCCTTCCTTCCTTCTTTCTTTCTTTCTTTCTTTCTTTCTTTCTTTCTTTCTTTCTTTCTTTCTTTCTTTCCTTCTATAGCTCTGGCTGTCCTATAACTTGCTCTGTAGGAAAGGCTGGCCTTGAAATCAGAGATCTGTCTGCCTCTGTCTCCCAAGTGCTGGGATTAAAGGTGTGTGCCATCACTGCCCATCTTTTCTGTAGGGATTTTTGACAGTAAGAATTTTTTACATGAGCCACAGGACACATAAGTTAAAAGAACAATCATAAACTTCGACAAAGATTTATTGGAGTTTAAAGAAGACAAAAAGAAACAGCTCATTGAAATAAAGGAAAAAGAGTTTAAAGAGAACCCGTATCTGGATGATGTACAAGAGAAAGCAAACATAAGGGTGATGGAAATGAAAGGTCTGGTCTGGGGTGGTATTGATGACTCCAGTTGCCAGTGAGGGTTCTGTGGATGCCCGGAACTAGCCAGTTACTTGGGATCACGTTGACGCCCCAGGGCCATGCTACCGGCAGGACATGCTGTTCTGACGGACCTGTGCTGCCACTGGGCCGCCGTGGTGTTGTCCCTGCCTGAGCTGCTGCCGAGGGCCACCTCTGGGTCTAACCTTCCTGCTGTAGCTGAGGTCTGTGGGGGATGTCCACAGCCTGTGGTAGCATGGAGGTCTTTGGAATCATGCTGTGCTCAAATGGCTCCACCTTTCACTGACCCTGGGATGGCTGATCCTGCTCCTTGGTGATTACTGCAGTAGGTGAGCTGGCCCTAACTCTCCAGGCATGGGAAAGGGAGAGCTGACCCTATCCTCCCAGTCTGTCTTGTGGTGGCAGTGGGTGAGGGAAAAATGTCCTCCTCCCCTCCCATATTATCACCTGCCTCAGTTGAGAGAACTGGCTCTTAGGGTCACAAGTGTGGGAGAGCCTGCTGCAGCACTTGAGAAAGTAGCCTCTGCTTTGGGGTCTGGCAAACACACTAGAGCTGACCTTGTCAGGGATGTAGGTGAGCCAGCAATGAGGATATAAAAGCAACAGAGAAGACCAGTCCTCCCTGTCGTCTGCTATCTGTTGGCACTGGTGAGAGAAAGTTGCCTTGCCCTCCCTCCTCCTCCCCTGGCTACCTGCGGCATGCAAGAGACCTGGCCCCAGGGCCAGGAGAGTGAGAGTACTAGACTACTAGTCCTGCTTTAAAACAGCGACAGCACACAGAAGGGTCCTATGCTACACCTGGACAGCACATTAGAGCTGACCCTGTAGCTGGGGTACAGATAAGTCAGCCCTGAGGGGTGAGAGCAGGAGAGCTGACCCTGCCTCAGCCCCCCACCCCCCCAACAGCAATAGGGAAAGAGGACCTTTCATCTTGTCTGAGAAAAACAGTAGAACTGGCCCTGCTTCTTGCTGTAGGCTACATTGTGTGAGTGAGGTAAGGCAGCGATGGAGAGCTCATTCAGGTAGTGATGATGAGGGAGCTGACCAAGGCAGATACCACTCAGGCCCAGAACCAGGGCTATGAGTTTGTCCACCCCAAAAGCTACCGAATCTATGAACTGTGAGCATGTGAAGGGGAGGAACCTACAGATCTAAAACAGCAGGATCTCCATGACACAGGACAACAACAGGATATCCAAAAAGAGCCCCAGTGAGTTTCCATTTTCCATGGTGAGGCCTCGAGCCAGAGCAATGACCCTTCTCCATAAACACAAGTTAAGTTAAATAGACTAAAGGGTAAACTGTGTGTCTCAACAGGCCACACTACAGCTTCCACTACAAGATTCTTCTTCTTCCTCTCTTTCTCCTTCTCCTTCTTCTTTTTCTTGGTTTGGTTTTGCTTTTTTAAAATTTGGTTTTGTTTTGGGGGAGATGTGAGGGACAGGAAGTAAGGTGGGGTAGGAATGGATGATCCACAAAGAATCAAGAAAAGAAAGTAATATATAAGCCTTTTAGTAATAGTGATGCTGTATCCAAAGCAAATAATACTTTTTACCAATAAGGACGATTTACTGTGAATTTCTTGTTTAATTAAAAATACTAAATGAAATATGTATATTAAAAATTTTAAAAATATTCTAAAAGAATTTATAGCCAACAAAAAACTTAAGAAAATGCAGAGAGAAATAATTTAGGTTGAAGAGAAGATGAGTATTGCCAAGAAACTGTAAAGAAATATAAATCCATAATGACCAAAACTCAAATTACCATGGAGAATATAAACAACAATACAATAACCACAATTAACACACATATTTTAACAGCATTAAATATCAACAGTTTCAGTTCTCCAATAAAAAGTTATAAATTGGCTAAATGGATCAACAAATTTCTTCTCTGTATTGCCTTTATGAAAGTATCTTAGCTTTAAAAATAAGTATTCTCTTATAGGTAAAAGAATCTGGTTCTAATCAACAGGAACCAGAAATCAAGAAGCAATCACGATCCTAATAATTGAGAAAATAGACTTCAAACTAAAATTAATCAGAATATATAAAGAAAGCCATGTTATTCTAACAAAGAAAACACCTAATGAAGGTGACATTACTTTCCCAAATATATATGCACCAAATCCTAGTGCACCCAGTTTTATAAAACATGCACTACAGGATTTAAAGACACAGATTAACATTAACTATTAATAGTAGGTGATTTCACTACCCAACTTTCTCCAAAAGACAGGTCATCTAGACCAAGTTAAACTTAGACACCTTAGAATTAAATGATACCTTACACCAAATGGACTTAAAATAAAGCTTCCAAACCTTCCATTTAAAGACATGGAAGCTACTCTAAAATAGACTACACAATGGGTCATGAAATAAAGGTTTACATATTAAAAAAGATCCAAATAACTCCACATTCTAACTGATTATAAGTTAATACAGCTTAAAGTTGACAGCAAATAAGTATTTAGTAAACACACAGCTTCATGAGAGGAAATACCTCAGTGCTGAATGATGAAGGCTTCAAAGACAAAATCAAGAATGAAATAAAATTTTTCCTGGAACTAAATGAAAATGAAGATACAACACAACAAAATCCCCCAGAACACAGTAAAAACAGTCCTAAGAAGGATGTTTTTATCACTGACTGTCTATATTACAAGACAAATCAGAAAGAGCACAAATAAGTAACTTAATGATGTATTTCAAGATTTTGGAAAGGCAAAAGCAAAAAATTTGAATCAAATTGACTACTTAAATAATAAAAATTGAGTAGAAATTAATGAAATAGGGACAGAAAAAAGGAAGAAATAATGAATATAAGAGCTATTTCTCTGAGATCAACAGATCCTTCGATGAAGTAGCTAAAAGAAAAACAATTAACAGGATCAGAACCAAAGAGGCTAACATACAACAGACAAAAAAGAAGTTCAGAATATTATAATGGGATACTTTATAAACCTGTACTCTATTAAGCTATAAAATAATAAAAAAGAGAGCCGGGTGGTGGTGGCGCACGCCTTTAATCCCAGCACTCAGGAGGCAGAGGCAGGCGGATCTCTGTGAGTTCGAGGCCAGCCTGGTCTACAAGAGCTAGTTCCAGGACAGGAACTAAAAGCTACGGAGAAACCCTGTCTCGAAAATCCAAAAAAAGGAAAAAGAAAAAAAAATAATAAAAAACATGAAAAAATTCCTAATTCAGTCAAACCACTATATTTAAACCAAAAAGTTTATAATTATAACTACTGAGGATATTAAAACAGCAATTCAAAATCCTTCCAGTTAAAAGACAAGGCTAGGGCCACATAGTTTCACTGAAGAATCCTACCTGACTTTCAAAGAAGATCTACAGCCAATCCTATGGGGAAGGAAAGAAAGAAAGAAGGGGAGGGGGGCATTCCCCAAAATTTTTGAAGCCAGTATCACTTTAATACAAAAACCAGATAAAGATACAACTCATATGAAACTATAGACCAATATCTCTGATGAACACAGATTATTCAATAAGTGTTTCCAAACCATATTTTATTCATGTCTATAAAGACATGAATAAAAAATGATTTACTGTAACCAGTTGGCTTTATTACTGAAATTCAGGAATGGGTTGCCATAAATATATCAATAAACTACATAAACGGATCTAAAGAATGCAGGGGAAACCCTTTGAGAGAATCCAATATGTTTTTATGGCAAAAATCCTTGAGAAAGGACTAGAGTTAACATACCTCAATGCAATAAGTAAATATAAAATCAATAGCCAAAATCAACATAAATGGAGGGAAACAAAGCAATCACACTGAAATCAGGAAGTGATTTAATGATATTTTGAATGGTATAAGCTTGATCCAGAAATATAAATATTGCAGGTTCTTTTCACCTGAGATTTTGATCTCCAAATCTTCACATGGGAATACATATGCTGGGGAAACTACAGTAACCAGGAAAGTAAAAATAGACCACTGTTGGGAGAGAAGATAGAGGAGCAATAAAAGGGAGTAGCAGCTTACAAGTGGCCTGATGAGGGAAATGGGGAAAACTCGGTGGAAGGGCTCTAACTGTGAAAAGGGTGATAGATATATACAGAAGAGGGTGAGAGGAGGGTTGCAAAAACACTAAGAATTTCTGAAACATCATAATAAGCTATAATATCAATTACTACCTAAAATACATATAATACACATAACTTAGTTTTTACATGTTCTTAAATAGTTTAAATAAAGTTTTCCTATCTGAGCTTTCAATGCTCTCCAAGAACAAGAGACCATCTAACAAACACCCTATCACTAGGCTTCAGAAGTCCTTATCAATACAGGCTACTGCTATAGTCACCAGAATTGGAAGTTAAGTTCCTACTGCTGAAGACATCATATACTTCTGAAGACACTGATAGTGGACCTGATCTGAATGTCTCTTCCCTGAGGACTACATTTCATGGTACTAAAAGGTGCAAGATTTCAAATAAGGGAAGTTAACAACCTACCCTACCTCATAGCAAAGAGCAGTATGGCACAATAACCCTAAGAGAGCTGTAGTGGCATGCATACATTGACAATAACTGACAGCTCTCTGATTGGACCCAGGGCTACCTCAACAAGAAGAACTATGCCTGGTACTAAAATTCTCACAAATACCAAGGGCTAGTGAAGCCATTGATTTTGGAGAATATACAATTGTCACTATACTAAACTGCCATCTGCCATAACTGCTAACTACATTCTGAATAGTTGTCCTTATACCCATAGAAAAATATAGTGTACACTCCTCATCATGGAAACTTTTTTTTTTGCTGTAGAAAGAGACTATTACATAAAACTGCAACTAATCTAAATTCAGAGTTACAGAGCCCATTCTGAACTGACTTATCTATACACAACTCCTGTACACAAGTGTCAGAGATCACTGTGGAAGATGTGGTAGAAATACAGTAAGAGCCAAAGGAACAGGGTGTTTGTTGTTTTAGGATCTACACCTATGAAGTCTCACCAACATTACAGCATAAATATGTCCTGAACGAAGATATCACCAATAGATAATAACATGAATGTCTTAAAGACCAGGAGGCCTCAAGTCTACAGAAAAACATCAGGCAACTAAGGAATTCTGAAAACAGGAGAAGTAGTCTTCTCCAGAGAAAAGCACATCAATTTTATTCAATACCAAATGGTCAGTTCTAAAAACAAATACATACAAAGGCCATTTTATAAACTGAGTGATAGTTGCATTTATGTATTTAGGAATACAGATAGACAGAGACATAAATATGTAGATAGATACAAGGAAGATGATGATAGATGAGTAGATCATAGGTATATAATAGGTAGATCAATGATAGATGATGGATGACAGATAGATAGATAGATAGATAGATAGATAGATAGATAGATAGATAGATAACAATAGTTAAGGAAAAGGGGCCATGAATTCGAAGGGCTGTTCAGGAAGACTTGGAGGGAGAAAGGGCAAACGGAATATTATGCAATTGTATTGTAAACTCAAAAGCTTAAAAAATAGTCTCAAAGAAGGAGACTATTTTGCTTTATGCTCTACATAATGGATAATGGCATTTAACAAAGCACTATTACTAGCTGCTGAGCAAGTTGTGATTAATAAGACAACCCTTGGCCTGTGTATACTAAAAATATCATTGGGTATGTAAGACTGTGCTGTGGTCTGAAGCCTTTATTGTTTTCCTGAAACCAAATCCCAGTTACTTCTATGAGCTGTGAGGCTTTATTTCTTCCTACACAGTTGAAGATAAATTATCAATATAAATTTCATCATAAGATTTGGTAATTGTTTTTTAAATCTGCTCACTGAAATGACAACTTGTGCCTCAGGATAGCAGAATTCAATGTCCAAAATATTCTATAACTGAACATAATAGAAGCTCATCATTCAAGATTGATTGTAAGCTCTCTGTAAGCAACTCTAGAATAAGCAACAACATCTTATCATACGTGAGATGAATTTTAAAAAGCTATGTGGGTCAAGGATTCTTCATAAGGAATCAAAAAGTCCTGCTTTTGCATAATGTACTTGGATGCCTTTTTTTCTCCTAAGGGAAGAGTCTGGTTTGTTGATCTCTCCAATTTCTAAATTTCTGTTTATAGGTCATGTTCTATCCCTAAAGTGTGTTATGAACTTTTCAGCATTTAAAAAAAAAAACCTCTTAGACTATTTTTAGTGAATGACCAGATTACCAGTATATAGCCCTTAGCAACACTTCCTTAAGGTTATTCAAGATCCTTGAGATAAAATAAGTACTGCAAACACTGCAATGACTAGAATGTGTAAATGTGAAGATTGTAGGGATAATTAAGTTGTATAAAAGCAGATTAGGACAACTGGAATGGAGTTCCCTAAAGGATTTGATATTAGTATATATTGTACCAAACTAATATAAATATAAGTAAGTATTCACTGTTAAAATATTTTAGGCAATATTTTTTTCCGGAGGTTTTCCATAGACTATGTTGTAATATGAACTGTTTGTTAGAGTCTTTAATTAGATTAGTGCAGAAATTCATTTTCAATGTGTTTTTTATTGGGATTACTTCAGAACAGATGGGCAAAACAAACATAGAACCCATTCCAAAGAACGTTTACTCTGATCAAAAGTGGCACTATATATGGTTCCATTCAGGACTTCTTTAATTTAGAGGTCTCAAAATGTGAGTGGATTAGGTGCCTTCTCCACATTCTCTACCTTTTTGGTGAGACAACTGTCTATGTGTAAAGATTCTTAACCTTCTGCACAGACCACACCTTGTCTGAGGGTCTTCTCCTGTGAATTGGAACCAAGCACCCTGCCTTTGTGTATGGCAGGATACTTGGCATAATTTGGTGTACCTTAAAAGACAAATTTAAGTGAACCACCATTTCAGCTGTCTTTGTACAAAATCACAGTGTTTTTGAGCAGAGAAGGCAGGGAGTTTTTGTTAATGAAAAGCCTCATTCTGTTGCCCTTGCATCAGACTGCCTAACTGGATTCCTTTCAGTGGTGCAAGGATGGGAAACAGCAGGTCAGTGGACATCCATGTAAGTACAGTTGCTCTGTGGCCTACAATGTGGGATGGGGCATCTTACCTGTCTTAGAACTGCTGCCAGAGAATTAGCTCTCTTTTCTAGCAGATTCTAATATGGCAACAATACACCAGCTGGATTCCTTTGGAAGTAATTTTGAGAGGAGAAATACCTTTAGTGTCTCTGAATTTCTATTACCTAGTCTTATAGGTAAGTAATTTCCTATTTCATGGGAGTATTAAAGATGATTGTTAGGCATGGTGGGCACACCTGTAATTCCAGTGGTTGAGAGGCAGAGGTTTAGGCAGAACTGCAAGATCTAGGTTAGTCTGGGCTACATAGTGAAACATAAGAACTACATCGCTTCTGGCTAGACAACATTATATACAAAGACCGATTCAAAAAGTGAATAATAACAATGATAATATATAGAAGGAGCTGCGGGCTGTGTTCCTGTCACCTGGCTCCCGGCCGCCTGGCTAGCTTATGCCCTGAAATAACAAGACACAAACTGTGTTCTTTTAAACACTGCCTGGCACATTAGTTTCAGCCTCTTCTTGGCTAACTCTCACATCTTGACTAACCCATTTCTAATAATCTGTGTAGCACCACAAGGCAGTAGCTTACCAGGAAGATTCTAGCCTACGTCCATCTTGGGCTGGAGCTTCATCGCATCTGCCCCAGAGAGGAGAGGCATGGCGTCTGCCTCACTTCCTCCCAGCATTCTGTTCTGTTTACTCCACCCACCTATGTTCTAACCTATCAGGCCAAGCAGTTTCTTTATTAATTAACCAATGAAATCAACAGATTGATATATGACACTCCCACATCAATAACAGTAACAAACAAATTTAAAGATTGACAACAAGGAGATGTTCAGTAAATGAAAACTACAATCAAGTGTGGTGGCAAATGCCTGTAATCCTAGGACTCAGAAGGCTGAATCATGTAGATTATAAATTCAAAGCCAGCCTGGGCTAAACAATGAGATTCTGTATTGAAACAAAAGAAATAAACAACTGTATTATAATATAATAGGAAGGCATTTTACTTATGATGCCATGGTCCTTGTCTGAAGGCTGTCACATGGACTAGAGTAAGCAGGATTTTCCTATTAAACGCAGATTGAAAATAGAACTTGTTATTCTCTCATGAGATGGGTTTTACTTATTTATGCCTCAAAGAACCTGATTTTTGTAAACACAAACTAGGTTACTTTTAAAAATTTTTCTTATCATCTTACCACTTCAAAGAAGGGATCAAAAAACAGAACAAACCACTGCATTCAAACCTTATTTCTACTACTTCCCAGCTGAGTGACCTTCAGCAAGTCATGAAATCTTGAGGCTGAGTTTTACCTCAGTAAATGGGTAGCGATTATAATAATTTCCAGGTCTACACTTAGCAGGTTATTTTAAGGCTCATTCGTATATTTGTTAAACACCTGTCATGTACTGGCTAGCAATTAGAAAAAAACAGTGAAGAAGTTGAAAGGGATTTGAAATTGTGAACCATCTTAGAAATGGCAAAGTACGGTGATAAGTCATCAATACTAACATTAAGGATAAACTTAAATATAATTTATTATTTCCAGTGTCCTGGGTTATTTTTAATTAAAAAATGTTGCTTGGAGTAGTAGTTGCTTCCTAGAATCGGTTCTTATGAGGGAGGGGAAGTAACACGGAAATGGTTCAATTCTTTCCACAACAGCCAGTTGCCAATAATATATTTAATTACCCGGATCAATGGTAAAGCCAAAACAATAATATAGTTGAGATTTTAAAAATTGCAAAGAAATAAGTGGCCTAAATCAGCAGTGACGTTTTTCCCATGAAAAAAAATCATAAAAACCTTAACCTTTAATTCTGAAAGCTCAAATCTAGGAGATTTTCCACTCTTTTTAATATTGGTTAAGTCTAAAAAGGGACATCACTCAAACAGTATGATTCTAAACCAAAGCTGAGTTTGGAATAGTACCTTCTGAAAAGAAGGTAAAAACACAACAATAGCAAATATTGCTTATTTAATTAAATACTTAGAGTATACTATGAGCTGCTTTCACAGATTATGTCTTTAATCTCCTGACAAACTACTGATTTAGTGAATATTCTTCCCAGGGTAGCTATTAGAATTTGTACAGGTATAAGAAGGGACACTTGGTTACAAAACAAACTATAATATCTATCAAAAATTGGACTTGTGTTTTCAGAAAATACTAAGTACATTATATATAGTGAAGTCATTGGATGACTGTCCAGTAGCCTAATACTCCCATGTCTTTCCTAATATCACGCCAAACTGTGCAATTGTGTGCATGAGTATACATACACAAACCCACATCAAAGTTTAAAGGAACTAGGACCCACCCTATCTCTAAGGACCAGATTGATCTAAAGATAATCCATTTTATCCTGTATGGCTGGTTCTACATACAACATAGCATGAGAAGCAATTTATTAGGGGATTTAGAATAATTTCTGTTTATTTTTCTGAAAGAATTTCAAGAAATAAGCAAGGTAATAAGCAAGGGCATGTAATCAAAGACAGTTTGAAATCAATTTGGCTAGAACCTAACATCCAGAGAAATGAAGGCTTTGTCTTCAAATTATTAGATTAATATATTGAATGTAAAGAGATGTCCGTGATGTCCACTTATGTACAAATTTGCTTTCCTGTTTGCTGTACTCAAATTTTTCACTTAGGGCAAACAATGACTCAATGACTCAGGCCAAATACAAATTATTAGTAGCCAATAATATGGGTATAACCCATAGGTCAAGGTGACCACTGGACCAGCTGAATTTTTCAACTCTTCTACTGTTCTATTTTGTCAACAAAGCACCTCAACAGTTTGGAGTTGGAAACACTCTTATAACCCGGCTGCTGGATGATCTTGAAAAGACTGGCGTTCAGCATTAGTTGCTCCTTCCCTGCAGATTGAATGTTATAATGTGCTACATTCACACAGATCTTTTTGTCTTTCATGTCCCTAATTTCTTTTGTCCTAACAAGTATTCTCATTTATAATCCTAGACTGTAGGAATGATTTTTTTCTGAGAAATACTGTTTAAACCTTACCTGTATAATTCAAACTCTCACCTTCCCTACAATAGGTAAAATTTATGACTATGTACTCATTCTGTTTTCATTCTTTGCATTCAACTTGTTCAGAATTATTTGATCATTAAGGATAGCTATGAAATTAGTCTTACTAGGATTTGAATTTCTGATGTAATTAACTCTTATAAGTTAAGCTAGACTCTTGGGTTTGAGTTTATACCCATGCTCCCTATTTTTCCTTTGTGGCACATTCATGCTCCTGACTCAGAAAAACTTACGTATTAAGATGGCTAGATGCAAGACCATTCACCAAAAGCAGTGCAGTGTTAAAAGCAACACCTCACAAAAGTATTGAGAACAAAATATGGGTATAGATGAATGACATGTGATTGTGGCTTTGTGTGCTTTTCTAGGTCAACATGGTCAGAAAAGCAATTTCTTCCTTTGTGAGGCTCTTAGAAATATAAAATAAAAAGGTCATCATTGCTTTTTCTTACTGTATTTGCTATATTATCTTCAATAAACAAGGAGGGAGCTTTTGTTCAAGTGATCAGAACATTTCAGAACAACATGCAAGCTGGCCATAGTGTCTCTCTGGTCAAGTGCCAGTGAACTCAGAGGATAGGCACCAGGGCATGGGCAGTCCACTATGGGAGGCCTGTAGCAATTGTGTATTCTTAATACATCAATAGTAGAGCTGTGACAGGAAGAAAAAGGCTTTGTTCCCAGAAAGTAGTGGATGAAGAAAAAGGGTGCTGGGTAATTTCGTGGAACATTTTGTGTGATGAAAGTAACTGGAAGAAAGGATGGAAAAGGGGCTGGAGAGATGGCTCAGTGGTTAAGAGCATTGCCTGCTCTTCCAAAGGTCCTGAGTTCAATTCCCAGCAACCACATGGTGGCTCACAACCATCTGTAATGAGGTCTGATGCCCTCTTCTGGCCTGCAGACATACGCACAGACAGAATATTGTATAAATAACAAATAAATAAATATTTAAAAAAAAAGAAAGAAAGGAAGGAAAAAAAAAGCAAAACTAACGATAAACCCAAAACAAAACTAAACAACAACCACAACACAACTTGAATAGCAAATAATAATAATAATAATAATAACAAAACTCTGCAAGTTAGGCAATAAATTTAGTCACATTCAGAATTTCCTTGCCTTCTTTAGTGGCTTGTGTTCTTTCAGACACTGTTTAACATAAACTGATTTTCACATGATGGAATCTTTGTCATTGTCTTTAAGTTCAAGATACCACCTTTCAGAAGAGCAGCATTTAACTTAGGGTAGTAGCACTGGAGGTGGAGGGAGGGTTGCCATCAGAACTGTGTCTTGGCTTGTAAGAGATGATGTCCTCTCCCTTTCTGAGTCCTGGAATGCCTGTCAATGCTTGTTATCTACAGACTTCCCTCTCACCTATGAAATCTGGGAAGAACCTTGTGCTGCCCCCTTCTTATTTGTAGGAAGCATGCATGTGTGTATAAACTGCAGTGCAATAATTCTTACATAGGTATACTTCAAAATGTGGTCGTGGTTTTGGTTTTGGTGATCTTTGACTGGTTTCTTTTTCATATTCCCACTTTGAATTGGGAGCAAGGATTGGGAAGCCCTTCATAAAAAGTGGTCATTTCTTTTTCTTTCTTTCTTTCTTTCTTTCTTTCTTTCTTTCTTTCTTTCTTTCTTTCTTTCTTTCTTTCTTTCTTTCTTTCTTTTTTGAGACAGGGTTTCTCTGTGGTTTCGGAGCCTGTCCTGGAACTAGCTCTTGTAGACCAGGCTGGTCTCGAACTCACAGAGATCCGCCTGCCTCTGCCTCTCGAGTGCTGGGATTAAAGGCGTGTGCCACCACCGCCCGGCAAAAGTGGTCATTTCTGCAAGGTATAGGCAAGGTATAGAGCAGGAGGCAGGGAAAGAGTGGACTGATGGCAGAGGAGGAGTGAACTATTTTGTGTGTTTTAGAAAGCCTAAAGAGGCAATCAGTTAGCAACACTATGAGTTTGCTTTCTTATGCATAGCCCAGACTGCTCTGAATTAGCCTTAACGTTACCTTTTTAGCATGTTTACATAGTGAAGTAGGTATGGAGAAAGCATGTGACAGACTTCTGGAAAAGAAAACAAATTGCCAGTATTCACTGAAACATAATTTGGTATTGGACTTCATCTGTATGGAGTAACAACATTTTCATTCAAACCAAAAAAATATGAACCCAAAAAACAGGTCTTTTCAATTCCAACAAATATGCCAAGCTAAAAATCTCTGCTGACTCTGGTCCTGTCTTTATCCAAGGACTCTATGTGGAGTAAGGATGATGTACACTTTAAAAACCATTTTTTTAAAAATATCTATCTATCTATCATCTATCTATCTATCTATCTATCTATCTATCTATCTATCTATCTATCTATCTATCTATCTATTATGTATATAATATTCTGCATGTGTGTGTGTCTGCAGGCCAGAAGAGGGCACCAAACCTCATTACAGATGGTTGTGAGCCACCATGTGGTTGCTGGAAATTGAACTCATGACCTTTGGAAGAGCAGGCAATGCCCTTAACCACTGAGCCATCTCTCCAGCCCTAAAAACCATTTTTATTTATCCCCAAGCCCCAATCTCCAAATCCCTCTATGAACCTATAAAGAGGCTAGCTTTCAGATATGAGTGAACAACACCAACTCTAAAGAGAGAGCAAGCACAACCTACAGATATCACAGTTCTGGTCGGGGATGGTCCTTTGCCAGCATCAATCCCTGCTTATTGTTGTGTGTCTGGGGCACTTGGAAGCCCTACAAAAGGTGAGTAATTTTCCAGGTCAGTGTTTGGCAGAGGTAGGAAGTAATGGAACTTTAAGATCAGAGGTATTCTCACTTTACTAAATCTCTTGTTTCTCCTAATTCTTAGATGAAAACTAAGTAATGCTTCTAGTAATAAGATAACTTAAAGTCTTGTTTTCAAGTCCCAAGAATGTCATTAGAGGCCATGTTGATGTCTGTGTTCGGTCCAGAAGCCACCTTGATGTCCATGGTCCTTCCACACTGCGCCAGAGGCCATGCTGATATTCATGGTCCATGTTGCTACTGGAAGCCATGTTAAAGTCCGTGATGTATGCTGTTGCCGTTAGTATGGCAAGGCAGCTTTTTTTGGCAATGGAATTGATGACTACAGACTCATAACTGAGAATGAGAGACACTGAAGACTTCTGTGACAACCCTTCTCCCAAAAAGAAAGAGTTCAGACAGGAAGCTATTGAAAAGAGTCCTTATAGCCGGGCGGTGGTGGCGCACGCCTTTAATCCCAGCACTCGGGAGGCAGAGGCAGGCGGATCTCTGTGAGTTCGAGACCAGCCTGGTCTACAGAGCTAGTTCCAGGACAGGCTCCAAAGCCACAGAGAAACCCTGTCTCGAAAAAACCAAAAAAAAAAAAAAAAAAAAAAAAAAAAAAAAAAAAAAGAAAAGAGTCCTTAAAACTGTTTTAAGGATACTGAACTGTAACTCTTCACAGTTGATACTTCTTTTGGGGGCCTCCCTTTTCATTAAGGGGCTGGCCACTGGGAGTTTGGCCAGGTTCCATTGAATATATGGGCAACAAAAATTGTAGTGGATTGTTTTATTATTATTTTTTAATTATTTTTTATGGAGTGGGTGAGGGCAGGCCATGAGGGCTGGAGGTGGACCTGAAAGGCATGGGAGAATGCGGAGTGAGTGTGACTGGGATGTATTGCAAAAAAAAAAAATCCCAAATAATTAATATAAATATCATGTTGGGCAGAAAAAGAATCTTGAGATTTATTTTTACAGTGGTTTGAAAGAATATTGTGTGCATGTTACCTCCACAGAGCAAAATATGCCCTTCATGATAAAAATGAACTATATCATGCTGATAACTCAATGATTACTGCTTTGTATTGAAACTCAAAAATATGAATAAACTCACAGATATCTAGAAACAGACTGTCATCTCTCATTGGTATCACTCTCAACTTTATCTTTGTCACTTACAAGTCTTTATTCTCTGTGTCTATATGTCTATATATTGTATGTGTGTAAATATGATATGAAACAAATGTGAAACACACATTTTTGCAAGATGATTCTTTATATCTATATTTTATACATGTTGAATATCTACCTACGAATTTCTTCTTAAGAGTGAGCCCCAGTGAACACTGAAGGGCTCTCTAACAGATTCAAGCGTTGCAAACATGGTGCTATCAGTTCTTGCTGTTTCCCTTCCTAAACCATTAGATTACATCCGTAAAGCTACCACCAAGGTCTATTCCTTTATTTGGTCATGTTCTTATGTCTGACTAAACCCCAAAGTCTAGCTATCAAAACACCAAGTCTAGCTTTCTAAATTCATTATCTGGATACCCTGGCTAACATGTTCAATCAGGACTTATCAATTTATCCTAGCACATGCTTCCTCTTTTCTTCTTCTTCAATAAATCACTCCTGCAGAGACCCCACCACTATGTCTTCTAGGGCAAACAAATCTGCTTTGTGTTGAGAATTTGATGCCTAGTGTTTCCTGTGCCAACTCTGAGGTCTCTTCAAAAATCCTCATGAAAGAGAATTTTTAATTTACAATCAAAATACTGTGGGGTATATATCAACTGAAGATTTATTAGTTCAGACCTATAAGAACACAGAAATTTCACAGACTCAGAGAAACTTAAAAAAAGAAAGAAATATATAAATATGCCACATATTGCAAACACTCAGCCATCATGAACTTCAACATAATACTGAAAATGAACATTGAATTGAAGCAGCTATATTTATAAAACAGAAGCGTCACATATTTAATTTTTTGATGAGTGGCTTTTTGGAAATCATCTGATTCAAACAAGGGGTGCACAAAGCCAACCACCGAACTGAATCCTTCCTACATTTGATTCACTGACACAAACTCAGTTAATATTAGGCAAAAGAACCCAAAATGCTTTCTGTGATCATGCAGTCTGGACAGGATTTGCTCTGGAGCCTTGTTGAAACAGAGACAAGCATGATCTTCAAGAATAAAAAGCTGGCAGAATGGATATGATATTTTCCTTTTTCCAGGAACCTCCCATCTGTCGCAGAGTAAAAAAGGCAGAGGAGGATTAATGAACATAAAAGGTTTGCAATAGCTGATAACAGTGACTAAATTGCTACCAGGCATTCTGTATATTTTTAGTTTCCTACAAACAAAACAACCCTGGCTTGGGATCCTGTGTTGTCAGAACAGATACGAGTATAATCAAGATGTTTTTCCTTGTCCATGACTAAGCTCTGGAAATGAGGAGGAGGAATAATTGGGGAGCCCAGCCTTGTAGGCTTTAAATACTTATAACAAAGCATTCTCGTGGCAGGCAAACTGGACTCCTCTGTGTGTGTAAGGATGTGTGCATATGGGTACTTTTGTATATGAAGGAAACCACATCAGTGCATGCCTAAGAGGGAAGAGAGTCCAGGAGAGACAGATGACAAAAGTCTTGACATGAAATTCTGTCAAATTTTAGAAAACTAAATTTCAGACTCTTTCAGCTTAAGTTCAGGGAATTCCACAGAATCCTAGTTACAAAATCCTAGTTACAAAAGTTTGTATTAGACTCTAAATTAATTTTTTCCTCTATGAAAACATCATCTTGTCCTCTTAAAGTTCAGATTTTTCCTTCTTTCGTTCTTTTCTTCCTTCCTTTCTCTTTCTTTCTTTCTTTCTTTCTTTCTTTCTCTTTTGCTTCACTGCTAAATAGCAGAGATGAGTGAAGCATCTGGCACATGCACTCTTTGATACAAAGTAGTATACAAACAGGGAGAGCAGAACAGGACAAATAAATTCAAAACAGCCACTATGAATATAGCCAAGGACCTCAAGGAAGATATTAATAAACGCCTGAGCACAGACTGAAAATACAGTTGAATAAAATAAAGAAAAATTCAAGACATTAGAGTAGAATTTCACAAAGAAACAGAGTCACTAGAGAAAACCTAAATGGAAATAAACCCAAAATGAACAACTCAGAATGCCAAACTAAAAGGTCAGAGATAAGCCTCAAGAACAAATTAAAAGACATGAAAAATAGAATTTCTGGTTTTGAAGACTAGTTAGAAAAAAATGAAAAAATATGATACCTATACTAGGCAGAGAACATTCGGGAAATGTGAGACACTATAAAAATACCAAACAAATAATTGGCATAGCAAAAGGATAAGAAACACAAAACAAAGGAAAAGAACCTACTTTAAAAATCATAGAGAAAAACCCCCAAATCTAAAAAAGAAAAAAAAAAAAAACAAAAAACAGACTGGTGCCCTTCAAGGTACAAGAAGCATAGTAGACAGGATATAAAAGAGGATAGTATGAAGCATAGTAATCAAATAAAAAATAGACTTCCCTTTTGACAAACTTGGTATTCAAAGCTTTCAACTTAACAACAGCTTCCTTAGTCGATTTCACCACTACATTTTTTGTTTGTGCTTTGCCACATTCTTGATAAACTTTGTTGCTTTTACCAACAATCCAGGGATCACACCTGGCATCTATACCAAGATCTATACCAAAATCTACTGGGAAAAATCATGGCTCTTGTCCTTCCTAAGGACAATGGTTGGAATTATTTCTGGGGTTGTGGTAGAGAGTATGGATGTGGGGAATGAGAGGCATTACTGTTAATCAATCGAAGGAAGCCAGTTGACAGAAAGATTGAAAACCCAGGTCATCCATGGCTATGTGTTTAAAATAAAGAAATAAATTTAAGGAAAGAGACAGAGAGCGGCAGGAGGGAAGAATATAAAATATAGCATGCGTGATGTGGGAGTCTCCTCTGTATGCTGTAAATATCATTGGTTAATAAAGAAACTGCTTTGGGCCTATAACAGAGCTATAGGGGAACAGAGCTAGGCAGGAAAAATTAAATGGAATGCTGGGAGAAAGGAGTCAGAGAGAAGCCATGGGGCCTCTGTCGGAGCCAGACATGTTGAAACTTTGCTGGTAGGCCACAACTTCGTGGTGATGGACAGATTAATGGAGATGGGTTAAATTAAAGATGTAAGAGTTAGCCAGAAATATGCTTAAGTTATTGGCCAAACAGTATTGCAGATAATATGGTTTCTTTCTTTTTTTTTTTTTTTTTTTGTTTTTTTGAGACAGGGTTTCTCTGTAGCTTTGGTGCCCGTCCCGGAACTAGCTCTTGTAGACCAGGCTGGCCTCGAACTCACAGAGATCCGCCTGCTTCTGCTTACCGAGTGCTGGGATTAAAGGCATGCGCCACCACCGCCCAGCCGATAATATGGTTTCTATGTGATAATTTTCGGGTCTAAGCTGCAGGGTGGCCAGAATCAAATGGTCTCCTCCTAATAACACATGTGTGAAAAACACCCCAGGAATTATACATCATGTATATATGATGATATATATGACTTATATAATACCTGGGCCATATTTACTTGCCTGAGGCTTTAGAGCCTCCTACATGCCCCAGCTCATCAGCCCACTTCCACTCTTTGAAGTGCTTGTTTTTTTCCTTGATAATCTCAGTTTCCATCACTATCTATATTACTCTACTTTCTATTACTATGACAAAATATTGACTGAAACAACTTTGGGAGGAAAGGGTTTATTTGGCTTATATATTTGGAGTCACAATCCACCAACAGAACTGAATATAGGAATTCAAGGTAGCAATCCAGATGCAGGAATTAAAGCAGAAGTCAAAGAGGAACACTCTTTATTGACTTTCTAATCATGGGTTGTTCGTCCTGCTTTTTTATATAACCCAGGACCAACTGTCCAAGGGTGGCACTGCCCAAAGTAAGCTGGGCCCACTCAAATCAATCATTAATAAAGAAAATTACCAACAGGTTTGCCTATTGAGAAAAGTGATAAAGGCATTTTCTCGATTGAAGATACATTTCCATCATGACCCCACCTGTGTCAAGGAGACATAAAAGCTAGTCAGTTCACTATCTATGTGTCCTTAGTCAAAGTGTTTATTCTAACATGCTAGACTTTAAAAACCAGGTCTGGGTTCAGATTCATGAGATGTCTGCAGAATAAAGGTATCAGTTAATGTTATTATGAACTGATTTTGAACTTACTATATATAAACATATGTTTACATACATTGATACAGATCATTCTCTATACACATGCATGTACACATAGTTATGTACATATATGAATGTGGTAGCTTATATGAGAATGCCCCCACATAGGTTCATGTATGTGTGTGCTTGATCCCCAGTTTATGAACTGTTTGAAAGAGATTATGAGGTGTTTCCTTGCTGGAGTAAATGCGCCTTTTTAAAGATGTAATGTTAGCAGTGGGCTTTGAGTATTTTCAAACTGGCACAACCAGTCCCAGTCTTGATCTCTGACTGTTGCCCACAGAACAGGATGTAAACCTCTCAGCTACTGATCTAGTACCTTTCCTATCTGTTTCCCACACTGATTATGATGGACTAACCCTTTGGAATGGTAAGCCAGCTTTATATGCTTCCTTTTATAAACATTGGTCATAATGTGTCTTCATAGCAATAGAACAGTAACTAAGACAATGTATGCATATATGTGTGTGTTTATTGTATATAGTATACTATATAGTAATATGTAATACAGAGTCTATACTGATAGGAATTTATCTATAATTTAACTTCTTTAAAAAGATGACTGAGCTCAGTCCGGTGCTCCAGTGTGGGCCTCTGTCTCTATCTCCATCCATCGCTAGATGAAAGTTCTATGGTGATATGCAAGATATTCATCAGTATGGCTATAGGATAGGGTCATTTCAAATTCCCTATCCTCAGCTGCCCAAAGAAATAACTGGGGACATTGCCCTGGCACCTGGTAGCCACTCCAGGTTAAAGTCTCTTGCCAACCCTTAGGTGGCTTCCTTAACTAAGATATGTGCTTCCCTGCTCACCTATCCAACCTTCCTTTATCTCCAATCATCCCATTTCCCCAAGTTCCCCCCATCCTCTCCTTCACACTTTTCTCTCCCCATCTCCCCTTACCCCCATCCCACCCCACCCCCAAGATTCCAATTTTTTGCCACGCAATCTTGTCTACTTCCCATAGCCAGGAGGATAACTATATGTTTTTCCTTGGGCTCACCCTCTTATTTAGCTTCTTTAGGATCACAGATTATAGACTCAGTGGCCCCTATCCACGGCTAGAAACCAATTACGAGTAACGAGGAGCAGAAGGAGGGAGAACATGAGCAAGGAAGGCAGGACCACCCACTGAGACAGTGGGTCTGATCTATTGGGAGCTCACCAAGGCCAGCTGGACTGTGACTGAAAAAGCATGGGATAATACCGGACTCTCTGAACATGGCGGACAATGAGAGCTGATGAGAGGCCAAGGACAATGGCACGGGGTTTTGATCCTACTTCATGTTCTGGCTTTGTGGGAGCCTAGACAGTTTGGATGTTCACCTTCCTAGACCTGGATGGAGTGGGGAGGACCTTGGACTTTCCACAGGGCAGGGAACCCTGACTGCTCTTGGGACTGGAGAGGGAGGAGAAGAGGAGTAGGGGGAGGGGGAGAGGGGCGGGAGGAGGGGAAGGGAAATGGGAGGCTGGGAGGAGGCGGAAAATTTTTTTTCAATAAAAAAAAAAAGCAAAATATCATTTGCTACCTATAATACTGGCAGCCATTTAACTTTAAAATTCACCATTTCAAAGTAATAATGAGATTCAGATAAACTGGAAACTCATGTTCTGCTTATAGGAAGGCAAATGAATGTAAACCTTTAGAATACTGTCTGAGACAACCTAGAAGAGTTGAAGCAGTGTTTAATGAGTATATCCCTGCCCCATAGGCAATCAAAGAAAGGCTAGCACAAAGGATATATAACTTTTATCACATATATAATAAAAGTATATAATAGTGCATTTTATAATAAAATAAAACCAAAATAATTTAAGCATTCATAAAGAGAATGAAAATCATTCTTCTATGCACATGTACTTTTACACACATGCTCAGTGACCTTAGGCATATGAGACATATATTATACCCAAGTTGGCCCAATGCCTTTTATATATAAAACATTTAGTCCTCAGTTCATTTAATGAGTAATTTAAAAAATATTTCCATCCATTTCTTGAATGCAAAATTCAAGAAGTCATTGTTTTTTACTGCTGAGTAGTACTCTAATATGTATATATTCCATACTTTCTTCATCCATTCTTCCATTGAAGGGCATCTAGGTTGTTTCCAGGTTCTGGCTATTACAAACAATGCTGCTATGAACATAGTTGAGCATATACTTTTGTTGTATGTTAGGGCATCTCTTGGGTATATTCCCAATAGTGGTATTGCTGGGTCGAGAGGTAGGTTGAACCCGACTTTCCTGAGAAACCACCACACTGCTTTCCAAAATGGAAATTGAAAGCACTATCCTGAGTGAGTTAAGCCAGATCCAAAAAGAGGAACAGGGGATGTACTCACTCATATTTGGTTTCTAGCCATAAATAAAGGACATTGAGACTATAATTCGTGATTCTAGAGAAGCTAAATAAGAAGGTGAACCCAAAGAAAAACATATAAGCATCCTCCTGAATATTAACCTTCATCAGGCGATGAAAGAAGACAGAGACAGAGACCAACATTGGAGCACTGGACTGAAGTCTCACGATCCAAAGGAGGAGCAAGAAGGAGAGAGAGCATGAGCAAGGAACTCAGGACCGCGAGGAGTGCACCCACACACTGAGGCAATGGGGATGTTCTATCGGGAACTCACCAAGGCCAGCTGGCCGGGGTCTGAAAAAGCATGGGACAAAACCGGTCTCGCTGAACATAACGGACAATGAGGACTACTGAGAACTGAAGAACAATGGCAATGGGTTCTTGATCCTATTGCACGTAATGGCTTTGTGGGAGCCTAGCTAGTTTGGATGCTCACCTTAATAGACCTGGATGGAGGTGGGTGGTCCTTGGACCTCCCACAGGGCAGGGAAACCTGCTTGCTCTTTGGGCTGAGGAGGGGGGAAGACTTGATTGGGGGAGGGGGAGAATGGGAGGTGTTGGCGGGGAAGAGGCAGAAATCTTTAATAATTAAATAAATTAATTAATAAAAAAATAAAAGAAAAATAAAAAAAGAAAAAATATTTCCATCATTTTACTAAATACGGGTCATGATATTTTCCTATTTAGTTCATTTATAATTCCATGTACATATAATGAATTCTGATTACTTTTGCCTCTCACCCATTTTAACATTTTTCACTCCTATCACATCCTACCACTCCCTTTCCCAGATTCATGTTTTGTTACTCACTGAATTTAGTCTACTAAACTCCTCCTAGGTCTACCCCTATTGTCCTACCCACCCAACCTTATGTCTTCTTTTTTTGCGGTTAATCTATTTGTATTGATTTATAATTGATGAGAATTAACAAGCATGAGTCATGAAAAATATTGCATTAAAAAGAAAACACACAGGACTGGTGGCATAGCTCAGCAGACAAAGGTAGATGCTGCCAAGAATGATGACTTAAATTAAATTCCTGAGACCCATATGGTTGATAGAACTGTTCCTTACAAGTTGTCCTCTTGCATTCACATGTGTGCCATGGTATAGATACATACAATAAGCAAGCACATAAGTAAATATGTAATATTTTTAAAAAGAAAACATACAAGTAATGCTTCTAAGTCATGTTTAGTTCCCCCTCTAGAAACTGGCTAGTTTACCTACTGTGAACAATGAGTTGAAACTGGAGATTTGGTCTAATCTTCTGCTCTATAAACTACTTCTGCATCTTGCCAAACAGTGAGTTACCCCCGCACCAATGAATCTCTATGGGAAGAACACTAAAGAGCTGCCAGATGGCATTGGTCCACCAGGCTAACCAGTGGCCCAGGAAGAATGTGATTATGTGTCTTTTATGTCATTCTCTGCCCACAGTCTGCCTGCCCATACTCCTCCGGAGTCCTCTCACATTCTATGATTTTCTATGTGAACTACAGTGAAGCCCACTGCCATACCATGGAAAGTACTGCCCACGATTCTAAGTCCTCTGGAATTTTCAAAGGTCAGGAAGAGAAATATTCAAAACAAAGGTCAGAGAACACCCACTCAAAGCCTAATGAAATAATTGCTTGCAAGTTCAATATAATAAGAATAAAAAGTTTAATATGAGAGAAATATTTTTAGTTATAAAATGTTTATTTTTTTGAATATTGCAGAAAGATAAAACAAACAGTGAATGCTACATGAAAAAACACATTAATAAAGGCTTTGATAGAAGTAACCATTAGCCATGTCATCAAAGTCTGTGTGCTCAGCAATAATGATGGCTATGCAAGGTTAGAAGAGAAAGACAGAGATGTCCAAACAGATATTCAACTGTGTTTTGGGGAGACAAATGGTATACAAACTTGAACATTTCTACCTCTTTTCAAACCTAAACATAACCCCTTATAAAAATACCTTAAAAACTACAGTTTTTGGACAAATATTTTAAAAAAAGAGGAGGGGTTCTTAGCAGCTTTGAGAGCCACCAAAGTTCTACTATGCTTGCTAATTATGAAGAAATATAATTGTGACTATTCCTTGAGAAGCCTATGTCCTTGCTTGGCTTATTTGTTTCCATAACGTCTTTCTATTCCAAACATCTAAGTTTAAAAACGTGTCTCAAGAAATCTCTAACTATGCTTGATAGAGGCTTTTTTCTCTTTTTTTTTCCTGGAAGACACAAATCATGATTTTTCTCAAATAGAAGATTCTGAGGGAAAAGGGAACTCTTAAGACTTCTGTCAGCAAGATATGGAGCTCTGCTTCTGTCCTATCTCGGATGACAATATAAAATAAGATAACTATAATCAATGGTTCTCTCACAATGTCTTAGCCTTAAAACCCAGAGATTATTATACTTTTTAGTGGAGAACAAGGAGTAGGTGTGGGAGAAGATAAGCTATAAAGTATGGCCAGCAGTCTACTGCTTCTCCTTTGAACAGATCAATATTTTTCAATTGAGGTGCTAACACTTGAATTTCTTAGCTAATATTGCTTATTCAGAACTTTTTAATTCTGCAACTGCCCAAGGAAATAACAGAGAATCAGTAATGCACACAGGGACTTCCATGTTATTTCTCTATAATCTTCTAAATGAAAATCCACCCTGGAAATCTTCAGGTCCAATCTGTTTGGGAATGTCAAAAACTGAGGAACTCAAATAGTCTTTGTACAAAACAAGTCTGTGCCTCTTTAAAGTCAATTATAAAGCCACTGCAAACCAAACAGTCAATGAAAAAGGTCAAGGGGCCGAGGACAAAAGCTTCCTACTGACAATAGCTTTTCTATAGAGTCATAGAGGCAACAGGGTCCTTCCTAAAACCATAAACCTGTGAACACTATTGTTAGCAAGACTATCCTTTAAACATCTATGCTGTAGGTGGACTTCTTTTCATCTAGATACCTCAATAAGAAGTCAAAATGACTTCACTGAAAGCATCTGTTTTGGCTTATTTTACTATATTTTTATTGGGTACATAAATTAAGAATAATGTAAAAATAATATAATATCTATTTAAGTGATTCTCAATCTTTTAAGATGTCCTGGAAGGCTTTCAAAGGAACTTTCATTGCTTCATCCTTCAGTAAATCTTAAGTGTAAATTCATGAGTCTGCTTTTGAGCATCCCTTTGCCCCATTGATTTTAATGAAATATCCAGACTATAAGACACAGAAAGTGAATGGGTTACTTGCATGGGTGTGTGTTTTTTGTGTATTTTTTTTATTATGGTTTTGTTTGTTATTCCCATATTTGTTTTCCAAATAGAGAATAAAAGGTCATGGAATCTGATTGGTGGGGATCATTTGGAAAGACTTAGGGAAGGGAAATATTACAGAATACATTGTATAAAATTTTTTCAATAAAAATAAATATCAAACAAGAAATCAGAAGACTGCTACAATGTTGCCTACAAGGATAGTTTTTATAAATAATCACATCATGTATTATCAAGAAAAATTATCCAAACTTTAAAAATTAGGCCATCAGATGATTGAATGTCAACCCAATATCACATAAATTATCCTCCAACACATCCACACAAGGGCTGGCTCACTCTTTAAAAATGTAAAATTGGTTAGATTTCATGTTTACTATGCTTCAAGATAAAAACAATGAAATTAGATGCTTACTTGTAGAAGATTCATGAGCTAAAAATAATTTCTCTTTCAAAGTTTACCATTTTAACACCTTATTGCTGAGCTCTGTCAAAGCTATGCCTTGATACGTCTTGTGTTAGCATCATTCTCTTTCATTTAATGTATATGCTTACTATATTTCTTAGAAATGGCTTTGCCAGCTTTCTAGTTCTCTCATTAGTAGGCTAAACAAATCTTTGGTGGATTCAAATTACATATGTGAGGAGAAGCTGTTTCGTACTGGCTAAATGAGGAGATCCTGTGGCTATGGCCAGTGGTGATGAACTTATAACAAACATATGAACAAAGTGGAGACTTAACTCATACTATTTTCATTTATTGAAAATTTAACAGTGAAATTTTCTTTGCCATTTGACCCAGTCATCTCTCTGCCCTGTAAGTGAATTCCAATTCTAGTCTATCATCGAATACTGAATTCAAAAATTATTACCAAAATACTTTGAGCCAAGGTTCCACTTAGCTCATATAGTTTTCCTAAGACCAACACCACCGACGTTTGCCTGTATATCGGTTTCTCTTATGGAGTCTACCACCCTTTGACTAAACTGCAACCCAAGCATGCAACCCAGATGCACAGAACAGAGACTTCTAGACAAGCAGAAAACAGTTGAAAGAAAGAACAGATAGGTCATACTCTCATCTTATTAGGTTCCATAGCACATTGCTATTGGTTGCTACAAGAAATTAGGTTTATATCAGGCTTTTTCCATTTAAATGAGTGTGTATGTCACTGAACAAAGCTAGATAAGAAAAGCAAAGTGTATCTTCAAGAACACAAAAGGCAGTGTGAGAGAAAAACAGATAAGGAGGTCATGCAAGGGCACAGGAGAATGCTTCATTTTTCAGCGTCAGCCTCTACTCTCAGCTTCACCTCCCACACACTGTCTGTTCTGATACTATAAGCAAACTCATGGAGAGGCTGGAAGTGCCAGGAAAAGTCTAAAAATTCTATCTAAATTAGTAGTAACCATACTAAAAAGAGACCTGAGTCAAGAAAACAACCTGACAGAATTTTCCAAAAAAAAAAAAAAAAAAAAAAAAGAAAAGCAAATGTATTTTCCAAAGTAAGCTAAAGTATAGGATAGATAAACATACCTAGTATTGCTCCAAATGGGTTAAACTGAAAAATTCTATTTTTAAATTGTGAAAATAAACACTGTCTGCAAAAAACCATGCTTGTCACTGACAGATAATATCCTAATGGGACCTTAAAAGTGAGTGTTTAGTAAGGAACATAAGTCATTTCCCTCTGCTTGTTTTGAGATTTTCAAAAGGATGATTTTCTGAACAAATGTGAGAATCCATTTTATGTACACAGCACAGCCCATAAGTAGGTCAACCAAACAACCACACTGGGAACAAAAGAAAGACACAGTCCTCTTGGGAACACCATAAAAGCTTATTCCAAAGACTCAGCTCTACGGCAGCCCTGTTTTCCTCTTACACAGTGTGTAACTCCATAAATCTCTAAGAAAGAAATACGTGAAAGGAAGCAGGAAGGTTTTTGAAGACCTGAGCTTGAAGATGCATGTAGACTTCCTTAAGAAAAGTATCTGTCAAACAGTGTTACTAATCAAGATGTGTCAGTTTTAAGATACAAAAGTTGCATATGGGTGTCGTGGCCCATGCCGGTATTCTCAGTATTTGTTATGCATAGGCAGATGAATCTCTAAAAATTCAAGGGTAGTTTAGTCTATGTAATGAGTTTCAGGAAAGTCAAGACTACATAGTAAGAACACAAACTTGAACTCTCCATAGGTGTGAGTGTGTGTGTGTGTGTGTGTGTGTGATGTTTAATGATATTTATAGGGCACAACAATTGATCATAGCTTGGAGAAGATAAAAACTAAGTTGTTTCAGGAAGTATAATAGAAGAAAGTGAACACATTTGGAGCATCATAGAGAACAGATACAGTTTCAATCCTATCTGTTCCTGAGTAATTAACTTAGTTCTGTAAGTCTCCTTTTAATATGGTTATAGGAACTTGTTCTTTGTGTGGAGTTTATAAATGATGTATTAAAGCATTGAATACTGAGTCTCATCCCTGGAGGTGTGGTGATCTTTAGGGATAGGTCCATATATTCTACTTTTCCTTTTCTTCCAAGCATAAGACTGACCCTCTTGTCTTAAATAGATGTTGTCTCTGGGATTTATTTAAGTCAATGAGCCACTGAAGGGTTCATGACATGAACTTCCAATAACTATGGTATAATTTGATACGAAGCTTTAGATTATACTTGATCATTGTCTCTTAGTTAGGGCTTTTAATTGTTGTGAAGATACATCATGACCACACAACTCTTATAAAGGAAACATTTATTTGGGGTGGCTCTCTCACAATTTCCGAGGTTCAGTTCATTATCATCATGGCAGAAAGCTTGAGAGTGTGTAGGCAGATGTGGTGCTGGAGCTGACAGTCCTTACATCTTTACTCAAAGCAAGAGGAAGTCTACTGACTGTCACATTAAGGGAAGCTTGAGAAAAAGAGACTTCAGAGCCTGTCCCTACAGTGACACACTTTCTTTAAAAAAGTCACACCTCCTAATAGTGCCACTCTGAGGGCCATTTTCTTTCAAACCACCATTATTTTATGACATGATGGTCTAAATAGCTTTGTTGCTGACATGGAACCCTGAAGTATTAGCAGAAAGAAATTCTGTACAGAGCCACTGATACTTAGGGAAAGGGATATTATAGCAGTGTGGTATACCCGTTATTGCCGAAAAGATAAATCCAATGAATTTTGGACAATGCTGATTCTGGGTATTTGTGACTATTGTATTCAAGACCAAAGTACTTTACAGGGAAAGGATCATGGTATATTAGTTACATGACATTAAAGAGAGAACAGACAAATAATCCTAGATCTGAATCTGTATTATGCCTCTAAGGATTTAAATATTCACACTAAGCCTCCTGGGATAAACACAAAATAATCTATAGATTAAAAGCTTAAGAGTTCTGAACCTCAGTCAGAAATAGCCATAATCAAAGAATCAAGGTCAACAGCTCTGGAAAAAGATTAACATTTAAGTATATTGAGCCTTTAAAATTCATCAATTCATGAGAAAACATCTTTCCTATTCTAGATCATAAAGCCACATTACTAAATTGTAACAAGCAACCCTCAGCGTGAAATATATTGCTTTTTTTTTCTGACCAAACCAAACACATACATTAACCTTTCTTTTTCTAATCACAATTGTTCTAGAAGTAGATGCCTTTACAGGATGCATGATTTTTCTCATTTTCCGTCCAGATAAATCAGAAAGCTTCACTTTCCTGGATATTGTACCACATTCTCAAAATGCCAGGATCAATTCCAAAATGTGAATGTCTACTTCTTAATAGATATCTAGCACAGAAGAAAAAAAAAAGGTACTGGAATGAAGAGAATAAAAAATTGTCACAGTCACACACCTAATCAAGTACATACAATATGAGCTCCACATTCCTCTGCAATGGAGCTGAAATCCTATTCTTACCATTCAACAGCTGAGGGATCATAGGTTCATCACTTGATTCAAAATGGAATTTACTCATATTAAGATTACTGACTAGATTTTGGTCAAGCTGAGTACATATAAATGACATGAAAGAAAGAAGTTCTTGCTCTTTGCCTGCTTGTCTTCCATGTCACTGGCAACTTCACTCCTTCATTGGCATTAGAGACTATTTCTTGAGGATTAAGACTTATACTGAAGACAACCTGAGATAATCCATTCTTGCAGACCAACAGCTGCTGGTAAATCATAGATAGATAGAAAGAAAGAAAGATAGATAGATAGACAGACAGACAGATAGATGGTAGATAGATGATAGATAGTTTTTTAGATAGATAGATATATGATAGGATTGATAGATATGATAGATGAGAGAGGAAGGGAGAGAGAGGAGAGATTCATTTTGTCAGTTCCCTTTCTGTAGAGAAACCTGACTAATGCTAGGCTATATGGTGAGATGAGATCCCGTGTCCTAGTTTCCTTCTATTGTTGGAATAAATGCCATAAACAAAATCAACTCCAGGGAGAAAGGGTTCATTTCACTTTACATTTCCATGAGTCTATCACCAAGGGAAGTAAGGGTATGAACTCAAGATAGAGGTAGGAACTGAGGCAGAGGCAATGGAGGAGTAATGCTTACTAGCATATTCTCCATGGCCTGTATCTAATAAAGTCCAGGACACCTGTTCAGGGGTGGCACTCCTCCCAATGGATTGGGACCTCGTACAGCAATCATTAACCAAGAAAATGCCCCCACAAAGTTGCCTGTAGATAAATCTGATAGAGGCATTTTCTCAGTTAAGTTCCCTATCTTGTGTCAAGTTGTTAACAAAACAACATACCCTGCCACAGACAAACATAAATTAGTTAACTAACTTGCTGCACACATATCCACAATAAAAACTCACCTGAAAACTAGGTAAGTCCCTTGTCTATCTAGCAGCACTTCTGGGTGCCTTAGTATGGAGTCTACTAGAAGTTTACTAAATTTCAAATGTTCTGATTTGTTTATATTCATGAGGAAAAATACAACCTTATATAGCAAATGATACCACCCTACCCTAACACAATTTAGCTTCCAAACCATACTTATTGCAGATCTTGCCTCCATCTAATCAGTAACGTTAGAAATAAATGAAGAGCAAGGCAGCTACTCCTACTCCAGTGAAGCCATTGATGGGTAGTCTACAGAAGGGATCTGACTACAGCACTTAGAATCACTTATGCCAGCCTGAAAGGGAACCAGACTTGGAGGGAGAGCCAAGGGAGATAAATACTAGCCACAAGCAAGCCTCAGTCTTAGAGAGACCTACTCTGAGAACAGCAAGGGAACATATATAGTTACAACTAGCAAGAACCTAGGTATCTGGACCTCAAGAAGCTGTAGGGTGGATAAGAACTAACAGCTGACCCCTGTGAAGGCAAGTGTCCATACTCATAGTTCAGGAGGACAGAAGTTGGACAGTAACTACAAAATCCAGTGACACTGAGGCTTAATGTCTTCTGGACAAAGGGACAAAAGTCAATGTGCCATTTTCCGATGTCACCACATTCTGGGTGAGTAACCACAAGCAAAGTATTTGTCCTCTCTATGATCAAAAATGAAGGATATGAGGACTACTTCTCAAGATTTCTGTGAATATCTAGGAATATTTACAAAAGGTCAATACATCATTTTGCACTTAGTAGATAGAGAAGCAGCATATCTTTTTTCTTTTTAAACTGCATCAGAAATTGCAATTTTCCTGTATTCAAGTTAAATAAAATTGCAGGTGTAGACTTGTGCCCCCACCTTTACTTTTGGTTTAAATTAGTAAACATGGATTCTTAGGTTTGCAAAGTAATCTAATTTCAATGTTACTTCCCCTGTAGTCATCATACCTTCTAATCTTTGTGTACATGATCCTAAATCCACTTCTCTAAGAGAATTGTTACACAACTGAAAGCAACATCTGATGAGGAGCCTGTTAACCTCTGTTGCAGCCCTACACTGTTTTCTTTTACCCCTGCTTTGTCTATATAACATGTTCCCTACCTGGCCATGCATAAAACTGAGTCTATGACTCCTCTTAAGGCAAGATTCAGTGCAATCTGAAGACAGATGAAGAGAGCGAGGTACAAAAGTACACACAGCCCTATCCTTACTTAACACAGACATCTATGGCAACCAGCCATCTTACTGTGCCAGTGGATACACCCCTTTGACCATGAGTCAAACCCTAGGTACTCAATTGGCACCAGGAAGACTTGGCAAGGTGCTGTATCAGCAAAGAGCCCTGGCTATTTCCTGCAAGATAAGAGAATGAGACTATTAACCAGGTATATGATATCTTTTAGAAGAGCATCTCATCTGTTGGCTAGGTTTCAGAAATTTTTTGGCTGAACTGTAACACAATGCACTTATTATATTGATATAAAGGTCATAATTCCACTAGATTCTAATTCTGTCCCATGGGAAATCCAAAAGCATCACCAAGAGCTTCCCTAAAGCCAACCTAATGACAGAGCTGTATTTAAAACATTGACCTTTGATTACTTGTTGGGAATCATCAACTCACATCATCCTATAAAGGTCCTTTACACCATTTGCTAAACCATGCTACAGTTGGTATTACTATTTTGTACTCAATTTTGTGAACTGGAAATAAAAATCTAAATGATATATTTGACATCAGAAGTTTTTTAAGAAAATTGAGGAACCTATAGCTGGCCTGGCAGGCAAGAAAAGCAGTAATAGTATACAAATACTAGATATATAATATATTCTACAAATGATCAATCCATGGTCCTCTGTCATTTAGAGTATGGAAACTTCATTTGGATCTGTTTTGTTCACTCCAGAAAGTGGAGTTGAAGCACTTTGCAATACGCATAAAATACAATAATACATTTTAGATGGAATAAACCCATAATATTTAATCTTTATCTTGACTATCTAAGCAGTTAATGGTGAAAAAGTTAGTTTTGAAAATTTGATGTTATTTTCATAATGACCCATTAAGAAGCCCTGTGATGACACAACTGACAATTTTCTTTAAGACTTATTTTTATTCCTGTGTATATATGTGCCTTTATGAGAATGTATAGCACATGTATATCTGCCTCATGCTGCCTCTGTGAGCAGAGGAAGACATCAGATCACCTGGAGCTGAAATTACAGGCAGTTGGGAGCCACTGATTTGGTTCCAAGGCAAATGCTTGGAACAAAACCTAAGAACTCTGCAAGAGAAGGTAGAACTAGAAACCCCTTAGTGATCTCTCAATCCACCACAGCTAACAATTTTTAAAAGCTAAGCTTAAATTAGTATATAAATTTATTAAGGAATGTGGGGAAGAACAGACTCATGGAGTTGGAGATTGAGAGAGCTAGGAACTAACTAAACACTGCCCCACACAGTCTTCATAGCTCAAGAGTCCACACTTTCTCTCTCTTCTTTTAAGAGATCACATCTGGAGACAAGAAGGCATGCCTTAAGACTGGTATCCCAAAGCTATTGGTGGGATGAATTCCCATAACACTTCCATTTTAAGTCTCAATAAAAGGTTCTAATCTGAATATAAATCTATTTACAATAAGAACAATTATCAAGTATTTTCCAGGAGAAAGAAAGGATAATAACATAAACAAAATGGAACTATAGCTAACAAGAGCAACATCAAGCAAAAAACATATACTAAATGTTCAGGATATAGGTAATTGGCAAATAACAGAGATTATTCTGATAGCTGTCTTACCCTGAATAATCTAAGCACTGCACATTATATACCTTAGCTAAGATATGAGATGATGGTAACCCTGTCAAAGACCTGAGAAGAAATTAACATTATCTGAGTAAACAGGGAGAGCAAGCAAGCAACTTACAAAAGATGTAAAAATGATAGAAACAGTTGTCTACTTGAACAGTCACCTAAAGTCTCTCTTCAACATTGGAACAACCAACTTTGGCTATAGGCCTAGAATATCTGACAGATCATTTTTAGAGGCAGGAATATTTGAAAGACTGTCCTACCCTGTCTTGGCAAAGTTCAGCAATCACTTATCCTTGTATCCTGCTTGTCTAGATTGGACAGTGTGTTTCTTCCAGCAGTTGAGGCAAGGGTAGTTCTTTGCCCAACAGGTTAGTTTTGTTAAGAAGAAAAAAAGCTCCATATTGAGTGGCCTTGGTGCCCATCATTCTCTTGTGAGTAGATCAGTGCTGTTAGGAGTTGTCATGTCTCATGTCAACAGAATTCCAAATTATTAAAAGATTTAAATGACATATTCTATAGGTTTTTGAACTGTTTGAAGATTATCTAACTTTGTACATCTAGAGAACTTAATTAACATATCCATACTATAAATATGACTAACATGGGTGATTATTAACATGTAATTTTAGATAATCTATATAGCTTAAAGACTAAGGCTTCACATTATAAAAATAAACAATCTTCAAACATGTGTACAGCATAAGAGCAATGATCTCAAAATTGTAACAATATATGAAAATATCTTAATCTGAGATTTAAATGTATAGTGCAATATGACAAAAATATCTTTAGTTTGTATCAAAATACAAAATATCTTAAGCAGAAGTAGAATCACTCTACCCATTTCCAGGCACACAGACAGATGGATGTACATACACATGAATCACCATCTTACAAAAGCTACAAGCTCACAGCCTCCTTAATAGATACATTGGGAAAGAATTAAACTAACAAAAGTCAAGTTTTCAACACCAATATGTATATTTGTTTTTAGCGATTCTATTCCAAGGTTACAGCCCCATAGGCAGTTAAGGGCAAAATGCATATTATAAAACTCTTCTTCCTATTCAAAGATAGTAAATTCCTATGTTACAGGCCCTGAAACAAAGGTCCTCAACTTCCTAGGACTGGAAGACTCTGAATGGAAGCAGAAGACAAAGCAAGACTATTAATGGCCATCAGAACTAAATACTGATTGGCTGTAGTGGAGGCATCTAGGCAAGAGAAACAAAACTGTTTCTCAAGATCTCCTGAGTAAATTGGGAACATGGGGACCTTGGGAGAGGGTTGAAGGGGAGGAGGGAGGCAGGGAGGGGAGCAGAGAAAAATGTAGAGCTCAATAAAAATCAATTAAAAAAAGGCTCCATCCCTCTGGAAAATTGCCATTATGGAAATAAAGTACTTGGATGACATTATTGGTGAGATAATATTATATAGAGAATATGAAATGCGAACAGTTTCTAATTGGAAGACGGTGTGTAATTTACATGCTGGTAAAATACAAGGAAAAAATGGCTTTAAAAAGTACCCACATGACAGGCTGTGGACCGGGACATGTCGGGGCAGGGCATGGCCTGTGAGGACCAGAGCCAGTGATCTCTGTGGGACCAGGCCTGAGACAGCGACCTCCATGGGAACAGCCCTGAGCCAATGACCTCCGACTTCTACTGGAGCAAATCTGAGCCAGTGACCTTCATGGTCCCAGGCCTGAGCCAGCAACCTCCATGGAACCAGGCCCAAACCAGTGATTACTATGGGACCGGCTTGAACCAGAGACCTCCACAGAAACAGGTTTGAGCGAGCAACCTCTGTAGGACTGGGGCCAGGCAAGAAACCTCTGAGCGAGCAGGCCCAAACCAGCGATCTTCTTTGGAGCAGGCCTAAGTCAACCAAATCCATTAGATCAGGCCTGAGGCAGCCACCTCTGTGGGAGGCAGTGGGCCCAAACAAGCTCCTTCATGGAAGCAGTCCTAAGTGACTTCAGGGATTGCAGAGCACCTCTGGGAGGATCGAGAGACCACCAGGAATGCTGAGTGATCTCTGGCTTGACTGAAACAGTATCCCTGACATGACCATAAGGAACAACTGTCTGAGCCTTGGGTCAACTGGCAACTGGAAGAGTGATCACGAGAGACATGACCTCAAACTACACCAGTCAGAGGATAGAGATAAGTAGACAAGGTAAGAACATACCGAACACCACAAAAGGCAGCATTATGACACCAGCAAAAATTAGTGTCTCTAAAACAGCGAACTTGAACATCCTAATTCAGATGAAGTAGAAGAAAATAACCTAAAAATAACTTCAGGAGGATATTTAAGGCCCTTTAAGGTAAAATAAAAAAAATTCTCTCAAAGAAATGGAGGAAAAATTGGAAGAAATCAACAAATTCCTTAAAGAAAACGCAATCAAATGGGTGAAATAAATGAAACAAAAAACAGCCATCAAAAGTCTCCCAACCAAAAAAAGCCCAGGATCAGATGGTTTCAGCTCAGAATTTTCAAGATTTTCAAAGAAGAACTAATACCAATACTCCTCAAATTCCACACAATAGAAGCAGAAGGAACATTGCCAAACTCTTTTTATGAGGCTATAATTACCCTGCTACCTAAACCACACAAAGACATTACTAAGAAAGAGAATCACAGACCAGTCTCCCTCAGGAGCATTGATGAAAAAATACTCAATAAAATACTGGCAAATCAAATCTAAGAACTCATCATAAAAATCATCAACCATGACCAAATAGGCTTCATTCCAGAGATGCAGGGATGGTTCAACATACAAAAATCTGTCACTACAATCAAATATATAAAGAAATTGGGAAAAAAACCACATGATCATCTCATTAGATGCTGAAAAAGCCATCAACAAAATACAACATCCCCTCATGATAAGTGTCTTAGAGAGAGTATGATACAAGGAACATACCTAAACATAATAAAGGCAACATACAGCAAGCCAATAGCCAACATCAAATTAAATGAAGAGAGACTCCCACTGAAATCAGGAACAAGACAGGGTTGTCCACTCTGCCATATTTATTCAATATAGTGCTTGAGATTCTAGGTATAGCACTAAGACAACAAAAGGAGATCAAGGGGATACTAACCAAAAAAGAAAAAGTCAAACTCTCACTATTTGCTGATGATGTGATAGCTTACATAAGTCACCCCAAAAATTCTACCAAGGAACTTCTACAGTTCATAAACACCTTCAGTAATATAGCAGGATACAAGATTAACCTGAGAAAAATCAGTCTCTTTCCTTTAAACAGATGATAAATAGGCTGAGAAAGAAATCAGAGAAACAACTCCCTTCAAAACAGCCACAAATTGCCAGTATCAGTTGAAGATAGGTAGGGGTGGAAGCCCATGTTCACTTCCTCCTCTCAGTGATGGAACCCCATCTGGTTTGAACCAGCAAGACTTCGTTTATGTGTCACAGTCTGAGTTTCTATTTTCATAAGACCTGTTGTGTCTGAATGATTCTTTACACTGTAATTATCTGTCAACTCTGGCTGTTAACAATCTTTCCACATTGTCTTTTTCATAGATTCCTGATCCTTGAGGAGTAAGCTTTGATGAAGACATACCATTTAGGATGATTGCTAAGTCTCTCTCTGCAAATCATACAGTTCTGAGTTCCTGTGTTATTTCCTATCTATTGCAAGACAGTTCTCTGAAGAGGGTTGAGTAAGACATTGATCTTTCAATAGACCAGTATCCAAGTAGGAGTCATTTTGTCATTTTATTGCTATGTTTCTTTAGTGGAATAGTAGTAGCAGTATTTTCCCAAGGTCCATGAGCTATCTAGTTTACATTCATGGACACTTTAGCTTTGTTAGGCATGGGTTCCAACTCATGGAATGGACTTTCAATTCAATAAAAAGTAATTTATTCCTATAAATTTGTGTCACTATTGTACCAGTATATATTTCAAGAATATTACTGATCTATGTCAGAGAGTTTGTAACTAGGAGATATTAATGATTAATTTTTCTCCTCCAGTAGTGTGCAGCATGTCTTCCAGGATCATGAACACAAATCAATAGGGCTGAAGCTTCTAGTTAGGCACCATCTTCACTGGTCCATGTTTGATGATGTATGTAAATGTTATCTTTGGCAAAAAAGCCTTATCAAGTTGGAGAAAGTAACTGTCTTAGTCAGGGTTACTATTACTATTATTGAGACACCATGGCCATACCACAGTTCATCCTCAAAGGAAGTCAGGACAGGATTTCAAACAGGGCACGACCTAGAAGTAGGAACTGATGCAGAGGCCATAAAGAGTGCTGCTTATGCTGAGTGATCTCTGGCTTGACTGAAACTGTAGCCCTGAGATGACCATGAGGAACAACCATCTGAGCCTTGGGTCAACTGACAACTGTTTTCTTCTAGAATTCAGGACTGCCAAGGTGAGGTTAACACCCACATTAATCTGGGCACTCCTCCATCAATCAGTAACTAAGAAAACACCCTATAATATTACCCACAGTATGTTCTTATGGAGGAATTTTCTCAATTGTGGTGTCCTCTTCTTCGATGACTGTAGCTTGTTTTAAGTTGATATAAAGTTAGCCAGCACAGTAACACGACAAAAAGCCTTGAAAATAATCTGTGAGGTTGCAGGTTACCATGGATCACCTCTGCTTAATATTATCATAGAATATATTTTAGTAAACAAACATATGGTAAGCTAGAATGAAGGATTAATTCTATGGGAGAGAAGAGAAAAGGAGGAAATGTAAGGACAACTAACATTAAAGGTAATAAGTAAACTTATTACTGTAGAAGCTTCCAAAAATATATACATACATACAAACACACACACACACACACACTGTATGATTAATAAAAGCTCAGGGACATATATTGGGGTTCAACCTGAAGATCTGAAAAGCAAAGCAGCCAGCTGTTACCTCAACCTCAGTCTGAAATGGTAATCCTATCTACAGACATCTCAGAATGAGACTATTTGAGAGCTGTCTCCTCCCATTTTATAATTCTCTCTAGGGCTGGGATTAAAGGCATGCATAGCTGGATTGAAGGCATGTACCATCTGGTTTCTATGGCAACTAGTGTGGCTACTTGGATAGAAATAATAACCTTAAAGTACAATTTAGAAACTAGATTATTTTATTCAAATTATACTGAATAAGAAAATATATTTATAAAGATGGGGAAATATTTTAATCTTTTAAACATGATTTAAGTTTTAATAATAGTGGTTTTTCATTATGATTATGATGGTTTGCTTGGCCATTATTAATGGAAGGGGACTAGAATCTTTATAATTTCATTAAGACATACTTTAAAATCATTTTAAACATGGCTATTTTTAATAGTCAAAAATATAAACAACTTGAATGTGTATTTATTAATGAACATATAAGCTGTGGTACACACAAAGGAATATAATTTGGCTACAGAAAGAAATGAAGCATTGGCAGACTCTATATATGAGTGAAACTTGAAAACATTTTGCAGACTGGAAGCAGACAACAACAAAGTCACGTAATATGATTCCATATGAAACGCACAAAAAAGGAAAAAATGTAGTGGCATAATATAAATTTCTGTTTGCCAAGGAGAAGGGCAAGAATTGGTAGCAGGTATCAAAGTTATGGTTTCCTTCTAGTGATGAAAAAGTCTAAAATGGACTTTGGTCATGGATGAACAGTTCTATCTGTCCTCAAAAATATGCAACTGGGTCAGGAAGGATGAATGAGCTGTGAGGGTGTTTGTCAGCTAAGGTCAACTCTCAGGTCCAACATGAGAGAAGGATAAAGCTGACTCTCATACATTGTCCTCTGACCTCCTTATGTATGCCATGACATAAGTACACACACACACACACACACACAACACAATAAATAAATGTAATTAAAAATTGAAAACTATGGAATTTTACACTTTAAATATTGGCTTGTAAATTATTTGTGTTTTATTCCAATAAACTTTTAAAAGATATGGGAAAATTTCATCACCAACACTTCTAAGAAATACTCTGAGGGCAGGACATGACTCGTATTAAGTGCTTAGTATGAACAATATGGGTTCAGTTTTTACTACCACAGAGAAAGAGAAAGGGAGAGGGAGATAATAAGCAAAAAGAGTTTAGCTTCAAGGTTGTTCCTTTCTCCTACTTCTATTATTAGAAAAAAAAAAAAGAAAGCTCAATAGTGATAGAACCTCTGGGCTTGAATTTCATTTAGGATTCAGTGCAAGCAATCACTCTGCCTCAGCATCTGAATAATTCATAACTGCTAAAACATCCACCCAGGCCATGAACAAACCCGCTCTTCACTGCACACTGATGGGGCCATGTGTTTCTACCTAAGCTCTTCAGGAACAACAGCCAACTCTATCACCAACCACAGATATCTAACAAAACTCTGCTTTCTCTGCAGATAGCTACTGTGTGCCTGGCAATTCTAGGACTAATACTGTAATTTTTGTTTGCTTGTTTGCTTTTTTGAGACAGAGTTTCTTTATGTAGCCCCAGCTACCCCGGAACTAGCTCTGTAGGCTAGCCTGGCCTCGAACTCAGAGAGCTGCTTGCTTTTGCTTACTAAGTGGTAGGGTTAAAGGCATGAGCCATCACCTCCTGGCACCTTCACCTCCTGGCTCATACTTTAATTGTTTTAAACCTCAAGATCTCAGATATATCCAAATTGAAACCCAGTCTACCACTAACTGTCCTTATTATTTGGGGCAGAAGACCCTACAGTTTTATGGCACATTCCTTCATTTGTAAAATAAGAATATTAATTACTATTTCCAAAGGCTGCTTTTGAGGTTTAAATTAGATGGAAGATGTTTGGTGTAGGGTTTCATACATGTAGGTTGTTTATTATTTTGGTAGTTATAATTTGGCAAGTGATTCATTTATTCTTTCATTTAGCCAGTATTTGCATTGAATCCTTTAGTGTTCTATAACAGCCCTTTTAGAGCTGCCAATTGTAGGTTAGAGATAACAAACATATCCACAAAAAAGCAACACAAAGAGGTGCTATGAATATGTGGCAAAAAGGAAACACACAGTGTGTGTAATGAACACACAGTAACAACAAGGTTTTACTTCAGGAACTGGAATGGTTAAGGGTACTTGCCACTCCTGGTTTCAGATTCATGCACCCACACGTCAGCTCACACCCATTTGTAACATCAGCTCCATGGTTCCAATACCATTTTTGGCATCTGTGGGTACCAGACATACACATGGTGCAAATATATACATTCAGACAAAAAACTAGCACACATAAATAAATAAATAAATAAGTATATATTTTTAAATGCTATTACTTTAATAAATGTTTGATGGTTGGTCAGCTCATTGATTACAAACCTGGTCACAGGGTCTACTATACTTGTGGGTATATACGGCACACTTTTACATATCCCCAGGACTTTTCTTTCTTTTATTCTCCTTCTGGAGGCTAGGATTATTTTCTTTTTCTTATCACTCCTATATTTCAGGATCTAATTCATTGTACCTTGCAAAGTTCCTTATATACCAGATAGTCTTATATTTGACTATGCTTCACATTTCACAGAAAATGTGGAATTTTATACAGGGCATCATGGCAGGAGAGGTGGTCCTTTCTGCATACATATAAAAGCTTTAAGAAAGTGAGATGAGAAGAGAAGGAGAAGGACATAGAGGACTCCTCATCTATTTCAATCATACTGCAAAGGAAGGAAATAAAAAGAAATAATTGAAGAAGTAGCAGACATTATCCATCAAAACAGGACTTGACTCTTATCTACTAGCACAAAAATAAATCTATAAGGAAAACACATATACATGTGTGGGGACCAAAATTCTGAAGGTATTGAAAATCTGATAGAAGGAAACCAGCACATTTGATATTTGTATGTGCAAGTGTTAAACTGCCAAGTCCTACAATACATTCCTATGGGAAATGGGATACCTAAGGATTGCAGCTAGGATCATATGCAAAAAGAGATTTTACACTGGGTAATCTTTTGTGTTTATTTGATTTTTTCTATGTGCTTTCATTACTAAGGATAAAAGATATTATCTCCAAAATCAATAAGAGAAGGAAAACTAATTTGAGAGGTGTGTTTATTCATCAGTATTTACTAGAGTGATTTTTTTCACTCAATCATTGTAGGTCATTTTCATTCAGATACAGAAAGAAAATATAGCATATTATCAATGCTTGCATGAACAATAACTTTTTACAAAGAAGAAAGAAGAATGAAAATGGGAGCAAGGTCCTAGCCTTCTTTGTCATTCAGCCTGGTAAGTGGGTCTGTCCCTTTTCACAAAGGATACAGATGCTGACTGAAAAGTCTAAAATCCTACCTAATACCCTGAATACTCTGAGAATAAAGGTGCATATATTCATTTCAATTTTTTCTATGGTTTAAAAATGTGATCCATGTTATACAAATAACATATAAGCACATAAATAAAGATTTCCTGCTCTACCTCTAAAGCAGACCATTACTTCCTGTTACTCCAGGACTGACCAGGTGGTACTTAAACTTAAGGCAACTTTAGATGAATATCCTTGAAACTTTAGTTGCAACTCATACCAATCAAGTTCTCAGTTGCCATATGAGATAGTACCTACCAGCCAGCACAGAAACAGTGGATCTGATTTATTGGGAGCCCACCAAGGCCAGCTCGTCTGGGACTGAATAAGCATGGGTTGAAATTAGACTCTCTGAGCATGGCGGACAATGAAGGCTGATGAGAAGCCAAGGACAATGGCACTAGGCCAGAAATGCTTACCATCAAATCTGATGACCTACATTCTATCCCAGGACCCACATAGTAGAGGGAGAAAACCAATTCCTATCTCTAGATGTCACAGATACCTCAATGTCTCCAGGTAAAGGAGCTGTTGATTCTACATGGCACTGCTGTGTAAGCCCTGTCAAGCATCACTCTGATCTGACATTTACACACGAATGACAGAATCAGTTTGTTCATCTCAACAAAAGCTGAACCTTCATCTAGCTATGGATGGAGATAGAGACAGAGACCCACACTGGAGCACCGGACTGAGCTCCCAAGGTCCTAATGAGGAGCAGAAGGAGGGAGAACATGAACAAGGAAGTCAGGACCACGAGGGGTGCACCCACCCACTGAGACAGTGGGGCTGATCTATTGGGAGCTCACCAAGGCCAGCTGGACTGTGACTGAAAAAGCATGGGATAATACCGGACTCTCTGAACATGGCGGACAATGAGAACTGACGAGAGGCCAAGGTCAATGGCACGGGGTTTTGATCCTACTTCATGTTCTGGCTTTGTGGGAGCCTAGACAGTTTGGATGTTCACCTTCCTAGACCTGGATGGAGGGGGAAGGACCTTGGACTTTCCACAGGGCAGGGAACCCTGGCTCCTGGGACTGGAGAGGGAGGAGAAGAGGTGTGGGGGGAGGGGGCGAGGGGCGGGAGGAGGAGGAGGGAAATGGGAGGCGGGGAGGAGGCAGAAAAAATTTTTTTTCAATAAAAAAAAAGACCTAAAAATAACTTTAGAAGAATATTTTATGCCCTTAAAGAGGAAATGAAAAATTACTTCAAAGAAATGGAGGAAAAAACAAACAAAAAATTGGAAGACATCAACAAATTCATTAAAGAAAACCAAGACAAAGAAATCAAACATATGAAAGAAATTATTCAAGTCTTGAAAACTGAAATAAAGACAATAAAGAAGATACAAGCTGAGGGAATTATAGAAACAGAAACCATGAGAAACCAATCAGGAACCACAAATGCAAGCATAAACAACAAAATACAAGAGGTAAAAGAGAGAATCTCAAGCACTGAAGATACATAGAGGAAATAGACTAATCGGTGAAAGAAAACATTAAATATAACAAAAGTTTAACACAGAAATCCAGGAAATATGGGACACCATGAAAAGACCAAACCTAAGAATAATAAGGATAGAAGAAGGAGAAGAAGTCTAACTCAAAAGCACAGAAAATATATTTAACAAAATCATAGAGGAAACCTTTCCCAACCTAAAAATGATATGTCTATGAAGATACAAAAAGCTTACAGAACATCAAATAAAAAAAATCCAAAAAGTCCCCTTGCCATCTAATAATCAAAACACTAAACATACAGAATAAAGAAAAACTATTAAGAGATGCAAAGGGAAAAGGCCAAGTAGCATATAAAGTCAGACCTATGAGAATTATACCTGACTTCTCAATGGAGACAGTGAAAGTCAGATGGTCCTGGTCAAGTGTTATGCAGACATTAAGAGACCACATGCCAGTCCAGACCACCATACCCAGCAAAACTTTCAATCGCCATAGAAGGACAAAACAAGATATTCCATGATAGAACCAGATTTAACCAATTCCTAGACACAAATCCAGTCCTATACAGAGTACTAGAAGAAAAATTCTAACCCAAGGAAGTTGGCTACGGCCACAAAAACACAGACAATAGATGATCTCACAGCAACAAATCCCAAATAAGAGAAAAACACAGAAAATAACATCACCAACAACAAAAGCTAAAATAACAGGAGATAGTAATCCCTGGTCATTAATATCCCTTAATATAAATGGACTAAACTCACCTATAAATAAGCACAGGCTAATATATTGGATGCAAAAACAGACTCCATTCTTCTTCTGCATACAAAAGACACATCTCAACCTCAAAGACAGATATAGCCTCAGAATAAAGGGTTGGAAAAAATTTTCCAATCAAATGAACCTAAGAAACAAACTGGTGCAGCAATCCTAATGTCTAACAAAATAGACTTCAAACTAAAATCAATCAAAAGAGAGAAAGAAGGACATTTCGTATTAGTCACAGGGAAAAAAGTATCAAGAGGAAATCTCAATACTGATCATTTAAGCCCCCAATACAAGGTCTTCCTCATTTGTAAAAGAAACACTTCTAGAGCTTAAATCACACATTAAACCCCACACATTAATAATGGAAGACTTCAGCACTCCACTCTCACCACTGGACAGGTACGTCAGACAAAAAATTAATAGAGGAATAAAGGAAACAGATGTTATTACTCAAATGGACTTAACAGACATTTGTAGAATATACCATCTAAACATATAAGGATATACCTTCTTCTTAGCACCTCATAGAACCTTCTCAAAAATTGACCACATACTAGGTAACAAAACAAACCTCAACAGATTAAAAAGAAATAGAATAGCCCCGTGTATCTTATCGGATCACCATGGTTTAAAATTAGAATTCAACAGCAACATTAATTCCAGAAAGCCCACAAACACATGGAAATTAAACAATGCTTACCTAAAGCATCAATGGGTCAAGGAAAAAATAAAGAAATTAAAGACTTCCTAAAATTCAATGAAATTGACCACACAACATACACAAATTTATGGGACACAATGAAAGCAGTGTTAAGAGGAAATTGCATAGCAATAAATACCTACATAAAGAATCTGGAAAAATCCTGTGCTAGTGAGTTAACAGCACACCTGGAAACTCTAGAACAAAAAGAAACAAACTCACCCAGGAGGACTAGATGGCAGGAAATAATCAAATTGAGAGCTGAAATCAACAAAAATAGAAACAAAGAAAACAATATAAAGAATCAAGTAGGTTCTTTGAGAAAATCAACAAAATAGACAAACCTTTATCCAACCTAACCAAAGGCAGAGAGAGAATATCCAAATACACAAAACCAGAAATGAAAAGGGGGACATAACAACAGACATGGAGGAAATCCAGAGAAACATTACATCATATTACGAAAACCTGTACTCCACAAAATTGGAAAACTTAAAGAAAATGGACAACTTACCAAAATTAAATCAAGACCACATAAGCAAGTTAAATAGACCTTTAACTGCTAAAGAAATAGAAACAGTCATCAAAAGTCTCCCAACCAAAAAAAAAAAAAAAAAGCCCATGACCAGATGGTTGCAGCTCAAAATTCTACAAGATTTTAAAAACAGAACTAATACCAATACTTTTCAAAGTATTCCACACAATAGAAACAGAAGGAACATTGCCAAACTCTTTTTATGAGGCTACAATTATCATGATACCCAAACCATATAAAGACATTACTAAGAAAGAGAATTACAGACCAGTCTCCCTCATGAGCATTGATGCAAAAATAATAAAATACTGGCAAATTGAATTTAAGAACACATGAGAAAAATCATCCACCATGATCAAGTTGGCTTCATCCCAGAGATACAGGGATGGTTCAATATATAAAAAATTTGTCAACGTACCCAGCAAATCAACAAACTAAAAAATAATAAACCACATGATCATCTCATTAGATGCTGAAAAAGCCTTCGAGAAAATACAACATCCCTTCAAGAGAAATGTCTTGAAGAGAGCAGGGATACAAGGAACATACCTAAACATAATAAACACAATATACAGCAAGCCAACTGCAAACATCAAACTAAATGAAAAGAGACTCAAAGCAATCTCACTGAAATCAGGAACAAGACAAGGTTGCCCACTCTCTCCATATCTATTTAATGTAGTTCTTGAGGTCCTAGCTACAGCAATAATACAACAAAAGTAAATCAAGGGGATACAAATAAGAAAAGAAGAAGGCAAACTCTCATTATATGTTGATGATAGGATAGTTTCTATAAGCAACCCCCAAAATTCTACCAAAGAACTTCTACAATTCATCCTGCACAAGTATGAAGTCTAAGTGGATGAAAGACTTCAACATAAAATCAGATACACTGAATCTGATAGAAGCAAAATTAGGGAATAGCATTGAATGCATTGGTATAGGAGCCAACTTCCTGAACAGAACACCAGTAACACAGGCCATAAGATCAACAATTAATAAATGGAACCTCATGTAACTTAAAAGCTTCTAAGGCAAAGGACACTATCAACAGGACAAAACAGCAGCCTACTGAATGGGAAAAGTTCTTTACTAACCTCACATCTGGAAGATGATTAATTTCCAAAATACAAAAAGAACTCAAGAAACTAGACATCAGCAAACTAATTCTATTAAAAGATGCGGGGACAGACCTAAACAGAGAATATTCAACAGAGGAATTTCAAACAGCTGAGAAGTACTTAAAGAAATGTTCAACATTCTTAGCCACCAGCAAAAATGCACATCAAAACAACTGTGAGATTATATCTTATACCTGTCAGAATAGCTACAATCAAAAACAGAAGTGATAACACATGCTAGAGAGGATAAGGAAGAAGGGGAATACTCCTTTATTGCTGATGGGAGCACAAACTTATACAGTCACTTTGGAAATCAATATGACAGCTTTTAAGAAAAATTCACCCAGCTAGCTATACCACCCTTGACCATACACCCAAAGGGTGCTCTATCCTCCTACCACAAGAACATTGGCTCAACTATGTTCATAGCAGCTTTATTCTTTTTTTGTTTTGTTTTTTTTTGTTTGTTTGTTTTGTTTTTGTTGTTGTTGTTGTTGTTTTGTTTTGTTTTTCGAGACAGGGTTTCTCTGTGGTTTTGGAGCCTGTCCTGGAACTAGCTCTTGCAGACCAGGCTGGTCTCGAACTCACAGAGTTCCGCCTGCCTCTGCCTCCCAAGTGCTGGGATTAAAGGCGTGCGCCACCACCGCCCGGCTAGCAGCTTTATTCTTAATAACCAGATACTGAAAACAAACTAGGTGCTCCTTAACTGAAGAATGGATAAAGAAAATGTGGTGCATTTAGAAAATGCAATGTTTAAAAACAAAACAAAACAACAACAAAAAAACAATGTGATGAAATTTGAAAGCAAATGGGTATAACTAGGAAAAAAAACCACCCTGAGTGATGTAACCCAGACCCCAAAAGACAAACATGGTATATATTCACTCATAAGTGGATATTAGCTGTAAAGAATAGCCAAGCTACAATCCACAGACCCAGAAAAGGTAAATAACAGCAAGAGCTCAAGTGGTGGTGGTGGTGGCATATGAATCTCCCTGGAAGGGGGAAATAGAACAGACATCAAGGGTGGATGGAAGAGGTGGGAGGGGGATGTTTTGGGGGTGGGCATGGGAACAGGAGGTATCAGGTTGGGGGATGATGGAAGAAGAGAATGCTGGGAGCGACAATAATTAGAACTTGGCAGCATCTTAGGGATGAGCTAAAAATCTAGTCCAATGGAAACGCCTAGGAATCTATGAGGGCAACCCTAGCTAAGACTTGTATCAGTGCAGGATAAACTGGCCATTTCATATAACCAGGCAAGACTTCCAGTGGAGAGACTGGGACACCACTCTAGCCATAAAACCTTTGACATACAATTTTTCCTGCCTACAAGATGTGCTGTAGGAAAGTTGGTGCAGAAATCATGGTAGTAGTCAACAAATGACTACTCTAGCTAGAGAACCATGCCATGAGGAGGAACCCACTCCATCACATTCTGCAGAGCCAGGACCCAGAGGCTTGAGAGCTCAAATACTACTGGCCACAAAAAAATAAAGAAAAAGTATCAATTAATGATTCCTAATGATATATATTGCTATAGTTATAGATTGGTGCCTAGCTCAGTTGTCATCCAAGACTTCATCTAGCAACTGACAGAAACTGATGCAAACCCTACTGCCAAGCATTAGGTGGAGCTCAGGGAATTCTCAGGAAGAAGGTGAAGGAGGATTGTACAAACCATTGTGATCAAGAACACCACAATAAAACCCACAGAATCAACTAATCATAGGGGCCCACAGAGACTCAACTGACAAGCATGGAGCCTTCATAGGACTGACCTAGGCTCTCTGCATGTATGTTACAGTTGTATAGCTCGGTCTTCTCGTGGGACTCCTAACAATGGGGGCTGGGGCTGTCTTGTCGGGTCCAACCTGGACAGGTTCTTACATTCCAGGGTAGGGGTGTGTGTGGATTAGAGATGTTAGGCAGAAAAAACAGAGACACAAAAGAAATAGACAGAGACACAGAATAGAGTTGGAAGGGCAACCCAGTGAATGAATCCTCCCACATTTAATTTTCATAGGCTTTATATATCCCAATCCAAAGAGGAGGGAGAAGACAAAAAAAAAAAAACAACAACAACAACAACAACAAACTATTTTGCTCAAATGCAAGGAACAAACAAAGTGATCATCTCAAATACCTAAAACATCAAGTAACCACATCCCAAGTGAAAACATCCTGTTTAGTAGCCACAGGCTGGCTCCAATCTTCTGATAATAACCTTGAAGAAGCAAGAATAGGCCTGAACTTTCTGACCTTTAGTCAATGTGGAATAAATCCACATCTGTGTGCTCAAATACTTTTTCTGAATGTGTTATTTGTTTTTGTGGCCTTTTCCCTCATATTGGGTAGGTACCTAGTCTAACTAAAACTTGATATACCATGCTTGATCGACATCCATGGGAAGCCTGCCCTTTTCTGGAGAGAAAAAGAGGGGGAGTGGATGGGCGGCTGCCAGGGAGAGGTAGCAGCAGTGGTGGTGAGGGAGAATCATAGGAGAGGAGGGAGGGGAAAATGTGGTCTGAATGTAAAAAAAATTAAAAATAATGAAAGCAAACAAACAAGAATAATGACTTGTTTGATTGATAGGTTCGCTCATGCTGGAGGCAGAGCTTAAAAACTTTCTGTTGCTGTTTTTTGACACAAGGTTTCTCTGTTTAGTCCTAGCTGTCCTGGAACTCGCTCTGTAGACAGACTGGCCTCAAACTCAGAGATCCACCTGCCTCTGCTCCCCAAGTACTGAGATTAAAGGCAAGTGCTACCAACACCTGGCTTGAACTTAATATCTTAGTTAAGAATTACAAACTCTAGTGTCCCTGGGATTTTCCTTTACAAAAAGCATTAAGACATTGAAAGCCTGACGCAGAACATTTAAAAACTCTTACCCGTAGCCACAGAAATATGAGCTATTCCACTGTTGTGTAGTACTTTCCTCAGAGGTAAAACATTTCATATTGGAGGGAAGTACATTAAGACATAGGATGTTCGAATGAAGATGAAATACTAGACCTTAAAGTGAAGCCTGAAGTCATTCTTGCTTCTATAAGTAACGCCAATACAACTCAGGGGTTACCCAAGTAGGACTTTGGTATCTATCACTGGTCTGATCCGGTAAGCAGACAGTTATTCACAAGTCCCCATGCATAGTGTTACCCAACAAATACTCAGAAGAAACCCTTCTTCAATTCTCTTTGGCCCCAGCAAACCATTTCTTGATAAGTAATCTTTTTTCCTCCCTACTAAAATGGCCAATAATGCTTTTAGGATTCTTATTATATACTATACTATCTACTTCAGCAGAGAATAGCCAACATTCTGCTGTATTTTATAAACTGTGGTACAAGTCTTTCAATTCCCCATAAATGACAAGTCTTTCCTTATTTTTGGCCTCTTCCTAGAATGTCCTTCAAACTACACTCCTTAATACTGCGCATTTTTTTAGACAATGGCTACTTTTTAATTTTTTTTTAAAATGTATATCACACATCCTTCTCTCCAAAAGTCCACTTGTTCTTTCAGGCTGCATTAGAGCACTGTTCCAATGAAATAACTGCTCCTGGAACGAAGACAGGGTGGAAATCTGGCAGAAAGTGATACTTGTGATTTATCTTGAAGTCACATTTTATAATACAAGGAAAGAGCATACAGAAGTTTAAAAACTTAGTTGAGGACTTACAAAGTCTAATATTCCCTGGGAAAAATGTTTGCTTTGGAAAAGGTAGGTGGATGGATGGAGGTATTTTTTTAAGTATTGAATTCTTCCTTAATAGTGGAATACCCTAAAGGTACAAACCTGAATCTTGTCTCCTTTCTCCATTTTATTTCTAGTAACACCAAGAAAATGTTTCTATCTCAAAGTTCTTTAATATATTGAAAGAAAAAAAAAACCTAGTATTTTCTCATCAATGAGCATATTCAAGAAAAGTCTGGTGAGAATATTTTTTTTAAAAAAACAGAATAAATTGGATAATAGAATTAAAAGATACACTTTCTCTAACGAAGGTACAATTTGAAGAGAAACCGGAGCCATCCTCCTCTTTGGGGCATATGCTTAAGTCTGCTTTGTTCTTATTAACAGTTAAATCTGCTGTTCTCAGGTGGCCACATCGCAGCTGGACCTGCAAACTCAGCTTCTGTAGCTGCCCTTGAATTACAGGAAACTTTCCCTCTCTTTATCCTTTTTAATCAGCACTGAGAAAGATGGTGCCATCTACACCTGGTGGAAAAACTCTTTCCAAACATGGAAGCAAAAAGTACCACTCAAGGTGTCCCTCAATCACGTGGCAGGACATTCATCTGGAGAAACACATCTCCCTTGAGGTTTGAAAACTCAAAAGGTGAAGTTACCCCAGGAAAGGCTCCAGGTGAGATGAAAGAACATAACATTTTGTCTTTTATTTTTTTTCTCCTAACTCTAGTGATTTTATTACTCTTTTCCCTATGCCTTAAGAAAAAAAAAGTGTCAAGCTATATTGGAGCTCGTGCTCAGTTTCAAAACATTATGTTCTCTTAATTTTTTAGAGGGCCTCAAATACCAGGGTCTGACATTATCAGAACTGAACTAACTTGCAGAATCTTCCTTAAGACTACGTGGTATAACATTTTAGAATATAGACAAGAATTATATTGACATTATTTTTATGTTTGTCTTCTTGTAATTATATGAGGATTACTTTGAAATTTCAAACTCTAAGCAATACCTCTATCACGCGACTACACAAAGGAGACTATGTAGCTATATAAGATGCCAACATGCAGATAGATGAGCTTATGTGTGAATGTGTACTGATACTGAAGAAAGCAGAAGGTAACAGTTCTGTGATTTCCATTTGCTTTCTCTTAACACTGGAGTGATGTTATGTTGTTGGGTTTTTTTATTTTACTTTTTCCTTTTGAAATTATAATAAATTTAAATGATTTTCCTCTTTCCATACCCTTCCATATAACCTTCTTTGCTGTCCGTTAATTTCATGGCTTTTTTTCCTGATTATTGTTACATGTATATATGTATATGCATACAAATTTCTAAATACAACATGTTTCTATACTGTCACTTCTACATATTTTGGGGGCTGAACATTTAGTATTAAATAACCAATTGTTATATTCTTTCCTGGGGAAGACTATTTCTCCCTTTCTGAGCATCTGTTAGTTATTTGGAGTTCTTTGTGTAGGACTGAGGCCTCCCGTGGTTATCAACTGTCCATTTTGGCATGTCTAATGGTATCATTCTTTTTCAGTTCATATTATAGGTAGTCATGTCAGTAAGACTTTATGTCCCTAGCTTTCCGACATTACTTGGAGAGAGAGAAAGAAAGTTCACAACAAACTCCTGATCTGGCTCTTACAATCTCTTCAGCCCCTCTTCCACAATGATCCCCAAGGCTTGGGTACAGGAGTTGTTTTGTAGATGTATCCCACGGGACTAGGCTCCACAACTCTGCATTTTGATTAGTTATGGTTTTCTGTAGTGGTCTCTAATTGTTGCAAAGAGATTTTCCTTGATGAGGGTTGATGGTTACACTTATTTGGGAGTATATAAACAAATATTTAGAGTGTAGTTATGATTTATACTGGTTTAGTAAAGAGGTAGTTGTAGGTACTTCTCCAAGACCCATGGCTTCACTAGCACTGTCTTTATCTTATACTTAAACAAACAAAAAACCAGTTTTCAGTGGACAGACATCAGTTTAAACAAACCATTAGAGAAACTTCAAAAGCAAAATAACTGTATGATTTAGTACAGAGAAAACAAACCTAAACTCAAAACATATTACTCTATGATAATTTTGCAAAATATGAGAATTTAGGAATACCACATTGCCTGTGTAACGTTCAGTTTCAGATAATAAGAATTTACACAACTTTCAGACCAATAGTCAACAGGGTGCACACAAAATAATAAAATCTATCTTTGCATAGATGTACCAAAGCAGAATTATTTTTAATAAGTAGCCAACTTATATAAATAGGGCTAATTAATTTTAAGAGGTTAATTTTTTATGATTTTCATTAGTAAAATATATTGGACTTTCTGCTTGTGTGTGAAGATCTTACTCAGTCAACACTGAGATTCTAGGTTAACTCTAAAAATCAAGGCCTAGGTCTTAATACAGCAGTTTGTACTTCTAGAATGCGAGGTAACTAATCTAGCTGTGGTAGTTTAAAAGAAAATGTCTACAAGGGGAGTGGTATTAGTGGAAGTGTGGCCTTGTTGGCATAGGAATGGCCTTATTGAAGGAAGTCTGTCACTTTGGGGGTGGGTTTTAAGGTCTCCTATGCTCAAGCTTCACACACTGAAACAGACCACTTTCTGTTGCCTGTCAACAAGATATAAGAACTCTTAAATACTTCTCCAACACTCTTTTTTCCTATGATCATCATGTCATACAATCATGATAATGGGCCAAACCTCTGAAAATGTAAGATAGCCCCAACTAACTGTTTTTTTTAATAAGAGTCATCATGGTTATGATGTCTCTTCATAGCAATAAAAACCCAAACTAAGACATTAGGCATTAGCCATGATCTGTTATGGCTAACTATCTTCCCTGCCTTTGAATAATCATACTCTAAATGGTAGCATGAGACATGATATAGAATGTGCTGATCCACACACATATGTGAGTAGTCCTCGAAAGGGCTTTTGTCTATATTTTAGTCACTAATTCTAATCATTTTGGACTCTGAGTCAGCTTTCATTCCCACATCCAGTTTATTATTTATGCCTAGGCTATTGCATCAAGAAAAAATATAAAAAGATAAATAGAAGTCAACTGGCAATCTTCTATGCTCCTTTTCAAATGAGATTCTGAAGAAGATAATTAAAACGACCCTTAGATTTCTAACCTGCCTGTAGATACTGCCAGCTGATCCTTTAATTATTTACCAGCTTCATTTATAACTGGACATTCTTAGTAATCTCCAGTCTTGTACAGATGCCTCCTCTTGGTTTTAAACCTGAATACAACAGTCTTTATGTCATGTATATGTGCCATTTTGTTCTTAAATAAAAAATTTTGTTCATCTTTCCCAAACTGATCAACGGTTTCTTAAACAATTTTAAAAAATATTTTTAGTCCTAGCTCTGTGCTTGACATATGGAAGATATTTAACAAATATTAATTGCATAAAATTGAAATGAGATTTTTAAAAAACTTTAATTCATCTTTGAAAATGCAACTATCTGAATTACCTAAACTATGCAAAAATTATCTTATGAATGAGCTACACTTTCTTTTTTTCTGAAATGCTCCTCCCCTTTTGTTCTATGTTTGTAAGGAAAATCACAAATTTAAAGAGCTACAAAACTCATATTACAACAAAAGCACACTGTGTAGTGCCCACCAGAATCAATACTGCTTGTGATAATGTTTGGGAACCCACATGTCCTTTGAACATCACAGTCTGTAATCAGAGCATAGGCAGGCAATCTCCTCTTTTTTTTTTTTTTTGGTTCACAGTTCATCTTTTAATTCCTAGGGATAATTTGAAGATTATCTGGTCTGAATCCTAAAAACACAGTGTGTAGAATGTAACTGCATGTAAGTATAGTTGTCTTAAAGAAAAATCCAGTATTTGTTGGGAGTGGGAATATTTCTCAGTGGCATTTGGATTGTGGCATCCAATCAGGTCTGGAATACCAGCTTCCAGCAATGCTCAGAATTGAGGAGAAGAATAAGCACAACCAAGAAATTCTAGATAGAAATAAATGAAGCTATAATTTAGTGAAATAGAAAGCACAACTAAGAACACAAAGCATCATAAAATGCAAGTTATATACACTTTCTATAATAACTCTAAATATTAATGGTCTGAACTCTCCAATCAAAAGAAACAAGTTAGATGAATGTATTAAGGAATGAAAATCCATGTATCTGTTGTCTACAGGAATCAGTTTAAAAGATATGTAACATCTTAAAGGCTAGAAAAATGCATTCCAAGCAAATGGGTTAAGAAAACAAGCATTAAGAGCTACTGAGTACCAGCCTCAGCACTCTCTAGGTTCAGAACAGGACTTCTACAACATGCAAGAACTGGCTTGGGAATGAGATCTGAGAGGTGGAACTAACTGACTGACCCCGGCACCTTTTACATGCATGGTTTTTATTGCTTGAGGGAAGATGAGAGAAGGGAGAAGAAGAATAGGGGCTCCAGGCATAAGGGCAACACATCAGGCATAAGGGCTAAAAAAAAAGGTGATCTCCACAAAGCTTTCAGTTTATGTAGGCATACAGACAAGTAAACAATCCCATTGTCAGTAATAATAGTATCAAGCATGCATTTTCACAGAGTCACAAGAAATTGGTGGATCTGGCAAAGAGGCCCCTTATGGATCAGAGGGGGCATGGCTGTGAAATTTGCTTGTGGCTGGGAACACAGTCTTGGTAGCTATACTAACCTGTAGGCATGATTTGCTTTAGTATCTAGCCAGTTGAGTTAAAAGGAATCTCTTGTGGTTATCTTGTTTTTGACTCCAGCAGGGTGCCCAGGTGAGACTTTTTCCTCTCTGAAGCTAGTTTTAGTGACACAGGCATTTTTCCTCTATAAACAGTTAATTTCCTGGCATATGATTTTATGCTAGTTGAAACCAAGGGTAAATACAGAATATTAGTAGCCTGTTAAATCAGAGATTACACGTGATCAGAAGACTACAGAAGATCAGAAGATTACACCTTCCTGAGTCTGCTCCTGAATATTACCCACACTTGCTCTCTGTCAGGCTAGGATTGGCTTCATATGGGTAAGTTCTCAGTTCCAAGTCATTGCCTTAGAGGCTCAAGGCGTCACACAATTCAGGCTGTCTTGTGAAAGACAGGGCCATGCCAGACACCTTACCTGACTGCCTGACCTAACCAGTACAAGGACCTGGCTTGTCCCAGAGGACAAGGACCTGTTTGTCTCTATGGGGTTCTGTTATCAGAATAAGTCCTATTAAGGAATTTCTCACACCCCTCTGATTTTTTTGACCCAAAGTCTACCACAATGGAGACATCACTCTAGGCTTTGAGTCCTGAGTCCTGGCATGAGCGTAAAAAAGGAACACTTAACATTTTGAGGCCTGATCTTCAAACACCCTTGGGTTGTCTTCTACAAAATCTTTTTAAATTAGGGATATCTGACACCTTATGTCCTTTAACATCTAAAATTTTTTTTGCTGGTGTAAAACAAACAAGCCCTCCATAGGCCCATGGATTCTGGATGCTGTACTCCCACTCCCACTACCCCTTCCCAATCCCCTTCCCACTTCTCTAGCTGTTTGCTGTTTGTCTATTCCAAAATGTTTAAGTTTTCCAACTGACACAGTTTCCTAAAATAAAAGTTTTGTTCGTCTGTCTGTTAATACATGTGTGTAAATAATATACGTGTGTAGCCACAGTGTGCTTGTTTTATGTCAGTGTGTGTATGTGTGCTTGTTCTACAATCTGTAACATTATAGCTCCAGATTATTACAACAGCTCTTCAGAAACAGAAACACATGGATAGCCACCATTTTTGGTTGAGCTCAAAGTAAAAACCTCAGTGCCGTCTTTGGTAAGAGAATCTACATGCTCTGGACCTACCAAGGGGACATTCTGCCTCCAATATACTTTGGCTTATGAAAGTATTATCTCTAGTATTCTTGCCTCTACTAGCACTGGTAAGCTGTACAGGACAGAATAAACTATATGTCTAAACTTAACATATATGTCTAATTTGGATATACCTGACAGGTAATGGTACCCTGATTCTCAAGTGCCTTTACAGATCTGAGAGTATGGAATCTTACAAAAGAGTTTCTTATGGCAGAAAGACATGCCAGCATCCTCTAGCTCCTCCAAGAAGATGAAAGGTTACAGAAGACCTGCCTGGAGATTCTTCCTGGTGGCTTGCTTTTGGATATGGGAAAGCCACCCACACAGCAAAAAGCTGTCTTCCACCTTATCAGCTTCCTGGACACTACACTAAGGTATTGTCATCTCATCCTGCCAAGACAGGTAAACTGAACTAGATCCCCGACAGGAAAATTTTCAGGCCTCCAGGACTCAACAGCTAAAGGCAAGTACTACTTCTAAGACTGGTGTCTACCAAAAACTACAGAGAGACTTGGGATTGCCTGTGTAGCTAAAAATGCTGTTTCACTTCCGTTCATTAATTTATCCCTTTCAGATATGTCTAACGGCATTTGAAGACTTAGAGTACTGGTACCTCATTACTTCATTTGTTAAGTTTCCTGTTAAAAATACAAATAGGTGTGCCTCTTTCACAGGCTTCATAGTTCTACATTAACAGGTTTCAGATGTATCTTCAGAGGTTCAGAGTTTCCAAATTCCTTTAATTTTCTTCTAAAATGTTCATGCCTTTTTACCTAAAGCCATAGCCTTCTGCTATGACACCAAGATGTAAATCTGTTCCAGTTGTCTTAGAGATACCTACAGGTTTCTGGAAAAAGTTCTGCTGCTGTATCAGAAATCTGGTCTGGTAAAAACTAACAGTCTCCAGAGCCTACTTTGACCCCACCCATTTTCAAGGTTATTTTACAGGTCACCTCTGCTGTCTGGATCAAGACCAGCTTACAGAAGGCCTTCCAGATAATGCCACCACCTACACTAGCTCCTGGAACTTCGCCATTAGTACCACCCCTCCAGGCTCAAATGGGCACCCACCCTGCAACTAAAATCTGTTTTAATGGGCATACCTGCTCTCGTGTCTCACTCATTCACCCTTGCCTCTTCTGTGCAAGCAGGGCACTTCTCTGTCCCATTCTTTTTGGCAGTTAATGACCCTTCCCATGGCCAGCTCAATTCATAGGGCCAATAATTAAAAAAAAAATTGCCTAGAGTTCTAAACAGAGAGTTCTCAATACAGGAAATAAGAATGACTATGACATAACCCCCAAATATATCAAGCTTAGCAGTTAGAGAGATACAAATGAAAGCAATTTTGAGGTTTCATCTCACCCCACTCAGTCAAAATGGTTAAGATCAACCAATCAACTGGCAATAGAGTCTGGTGAGTCTAAGGAAAAGGGAATTCTCATTCATTCACTGTTGGTGGGAATGCATATTGGTGCAAGTACTCTGATTATCAGTATGGAGAATCCTCAACAAACAAAACAAAATAAAACACTAAAAATAAATTTACCACATGATTCAGTCATATCACTCCTTGTCATATGTCCAAAGGACTTGATATCCTACTCCATAGATACTTATTCAGTCTTGATCACTGATGCCCTATTCAAGAAAGCTAGGAAATGAAAACAATCTTGCTGTCCCTCAATGAATAATGAAAATAAAGGAACACACACACACACACACACACACACACACACACACTATGGAATACTATTCATCTGTAAAGAAAAAAGTGAAGTCATGAAATTTGAAGATAAACGGATGGACCTAGAAAAGATTATATTAATGAAGTAACCCAGACCCAGAAAGAAAGATATCACTCACTATTTATCTCTCATTTGACATTCCCAGCTCCGAATCGTCAGAAGTAAGTATGTAACATGGAGTAATTATAGAAACCAGGAAAGCATTATGGCAACACAGAGCAGGAGGAGTTGAGAGAGGAATAACAATATAATGAAGGGAAAAACAGAAAAATGGGGAGGGGGCTCCGACTGGGAAGGCGAGAGGGAGGTCATTACAAAAGCAAAAGAAATGAGAGGTGACAAAAACCATCAAAGTTATTTGATAAAGCCTTATTATTTTATAGTTACCTAAAATTATACATAAACACACACACACACAAATACACACACAGTGGTTCACAATGTCTCCACAAGAACTACAGACTAACAGAACCCTAGGGATTTAGGTAGGTATGAGCAACCTCCCTTTGAATAATTGGTTAGGTTAGGCCGAGTGATCCCCAAAACAGTATACAATACTGCTGTTACCACTGTTGCCTCTCAGAAGTGGAAGGTAAGTCCCTATTGTACACTTAGGATGCAGGACTCAGATTATTTTTATTCAAGATGAATCTGATCTAAAATCCTTGCTATGCTTTAGTTTCCTTCGTACCAGGAAATACTATGGAAACTTCCAAGAAAAGTGTTTTAATAGGGCTTTTAAAGCTGTAGTAAAACCTCCAACTTGGAGACAAAAGGGTTTAATTTGCTTCCACTCCCAGGTAAGGGTCCATCACTTAGGAAAATAGTGCAGGAACTCAAGCAGGCCCAAAAGCTAGGGGCAGAAACTGAAGCAATGGCCAGGAAGAGCAGTTCTTACTGCTTTGCTCCTCAGAGCTTGCTGAGCTTGCTGTGTTAAAGAACCTAGGAGATGAACCAGAGTCCATGGGTGGCACCGCCGCTCTGACTTTAATCGTCAATCAAAATGCTCAAGATGCTTTTCCACAGGACAATTAGATGGGCTTTTTCTCAGCTGAAGTTCCTTCTCACTACAAGACCCCTCTTCCTAAAAGACTCAAGCCTGTTTCAGGTTTGACACGGCCAACCAGCAAAGGAGGAAAACTACTAGTGAGTGGTCTCCCCTTGACCTGTGACTTTCAGGAGCCACAACAGTGACCAGCAGGAGTAGATATCTATAAAGATGCAACAATGTGAATGTAAATTTCACTAGACAGGAGAGAAATACTGAATGGTACTAGAAATCTAACCACCTTCCCAGATCTGGTGAGGTCTTGAATCTTAGGAGAGTACCTGCTACTACCATTTTTTGGTAGATCAACATAACTCCTAATTACATTCAAAACTTATCCTTCTACGCACAGACGAATATGTGGACCATCCTTCATTAAAGAGGCTTTTCTTTACAGCAAAAGGAGACCATCATGTAAAATCACCATTGGACACGACCCAAAGATCAAAGACGATGGGCAGTCCAGCACTGGAGGATACATCTACCTCAAGGGTCCTGCATCTGTGGCTCATAGGACACTGTGTGAGGGTGGCAGAAAGACTGTAAGATGCTGAATACCAGGATGTCTGCTGTGAAACAGTTTCTCGTAGGAACAGCACAAACAAGACCCAAACAATAGTAATATCAATAAGCATACTAACTGAGAAAAAGTGAATTTTCACAAAGTCCCACCCCTATGCAAAGAACTTCAGGCAATTAATGAATGCCGAGGAGTGGGAGAATTACCTTTTCCCATGGGTAAGTCCCCTTATTGGTTATCCGATACAAAATGGGCAGCACTGAAACCATATACAGACCTACAGTAAAAACACACTCAGCAGGTTGTATTTATATAATTGTGTATATATAACAACAATAATAAGAGAGGCTATCGATTTGAGAGTGTGGTTGGGGGCGCGTGGGAAAAGTTGGAGAGTGGAGTCTTGGAAGGAGCTGAGGGGAGGAGAGAGAAGGGGGAAAGTGATGTAATTATATTTTAATTGAAGTGTCTTTTTAGACAATTCAGGTGCAATCTAGAGGCGAACGTCTGCCTCTAGGAGGTGCTAATCCATTCACTTCTCACAGGCATAGATCTTAGAAACTTAAAATGCATTAGACTAGAAGAGGGGATCCTAGAAATAATCAATTCGACTTTAAACTATGATGCCAGCAGTGCTTTGCAGATGCAAGCTTTGCAGAATGTGCATGCCACATGAGGTCATGGAGAAGTGCACAACTACCTACTGGCACAATAGCTAAGGGAAGCACAAGTGTGTGTGAGTGCACCAACACACACACACACACACACACACACACACACACACACACCCTACCAGCAGCAGCAGCCGCTGCAGCTTACAAAATATTTGCAAGGCCAAAGACACTTATCTCACTAGAAAGAGAGCAATAAAAACAGTTAAGCAATGTGCCTTCTCCTCCAACTTGACCACAGGGAATAGTTACCAAATTCCAAGCTATTTTACCCAAGATCCAGCTTCCTGCACGACCTCATGAATCTTTTTCTTTCTTTGAAGCACAGACTTCACCTTCTTTGGAGATAGCTCCAAATGAATTATAACGTGCATTCCATCTCTAGAATCTGGAGCCCAAGGTTTCGAGGAAACTTGGGAAGTCCATTGCCCCACTAGAGAAGTAGAGACTACTGGCAGAAAAAAGGACGGTACAAGAAGCAGGTTCCCAAACAGCCTGGGCGCGGGAAACAAAAAGGGGAACCCTGGCCGGTGGAGTCCTTTTCCACGTGGTGGGTGAGAAAGAAGTGGTGGTGGTCGTGGGGTAGCGCGCAAGTGTCCCCCTTGGCTCTTACGGCTTCTATGTCCTAGTGGGATAGGCTCCAAAGGGACCAACACAGTGTTAAGCAAGAGGCATCTGGCTACCGACTCAGCCTAGGAGCAACGCGAAGTAAGCACAGTGTACATGTCAGGGTAGGGGGCTGAGGAAAGGAAAACGCAAGGCAGACGTTTATAGAGGGCCAAAGCCCCTATCTTGAGGACTGAAGCAAATCCCGCATTCTAGCTGGGCTTCTCTGCGGAGGTGGGTTTCCTACCAGCGCATGTCCACCCTCAGAGACCCCGTACTCACTCCTGTACCCTAAGAATACCGTTCGCCCTGCATCCTCCCCCGGTGCCACCGCACCTGGATATGGCAGGAGACCTCCGAGTCGTCCAGCATCCGAATGGTGCATTTCATCTCTTGGTTGAGTGATTTGACGCTGGAGCTCCGAAAATGAATCATTTTCATAGTCCCTCCGTCTCTCGGCGCACAGTGACAAGAAGCGAACATACACAGCTGCACGCGGGAGCAAGCCGTAGGAGGCGCGGGGCCCGCGCGGCCCTAGTCCACGCGAACATTCACACGGTCTCAATACAGTCCAGGCTCTGGGTGCAGCTCCGCCCAGAGACGGTGGCAGCCCAGGGCGCCTGCAGCCACCAGCTCCAGGAGCGTCGGTCCCTCCCTCTCCTCCTCAGATGATCCAATCCCCGCCTCCTTCCGTAGCTAGCTCAGAGGGCACCTCCCTTGGCTGGAGGCTGCGAGGGGCTGGAATCCACATCTTCCTAGGGATCGAGTGTGGAGAAGGCAGAGTACAGGGTGGATCTTGACGCCCAGCATCTCTGGAGGGGGCTTTTTGCACCGCTGCTGCTGCTGCTGCGTCAGGCTAGGCCCTGCTGCCTTCCTCTGGCTGGCCACCTCCTCCCTCCTCCCATTGTGGTTTCTATAGATGGTCCCTGGACTGCTGCTTCCCTAGACCTCAACGGTGCCCTGCACTGTGAAATCCCAGGTCCCAGCGGGCAGCAAAGAATGGAGAGCAACCCACACAGCTCCTTTAAGCGCGCTATTGAGTCTCAAACAATGGCAGGAGGCACAGGCAGTGCTCATGCCCAGGGCCATAGTAACTCTCAGATATTCCTGGAGGATTTTTAAGTCACTGGTTCAGTTAATTAGCTGAGATCAATTCCCTTCTTCGTTCCTCAGGAAGGAATTGTTTTTCTTAAGCAGCGTGATCTTTGATTACAGTATCCCTTAGACACCAATTAGCCCTATTCTGCCCCGCCCCTCTTAGAGAGGCTCCTCCACCTCCAACTGCATAGGAATCTAGTGACAAAGAAGTTTCCCATCCTATTTTAGTCTCCTCTCTGGGTGCTGGAAACCCTGGAATTCCCTGCTGCACTCCAGGAATTCAGTGCTATCCTAAGGTGCCTTTGTCCCTGTGTGAAATGCTCTAGGTTCAAGGGGTGGCAGAGAGACTGCAGCTGTTTGGGTGGGTGGAGCTTCGAGGTGGAGGGTGGGATGTTAGGAAACTGGGCTTGAATGAGAGCTGCTTTGTACCGCTCTCTATTTTTCTTTGAGGGAAGATCAGTTGCTAGTGGGAGAACTTGTTGCTAGCTGTCAATTCTTTCACGGTTTTTCACACATGCAGAGTCTCTTCATAGAAAAGGATATCCTGTATACAGGGAAGGAGGCTTAGAAGGGATTGGCTGTGACCTCACTTGCGTTTGGAGTTCTCCCTCTGTCTACACCCTACTTCCTCTGCTTTTCCAGCAGTAATAGTCCCCCTACAGTCAGGCCTCTGCTTCTCAGTCCCCCAAACTGCAACAGTTATCAATCTAAGAGAGCATAGTGCTCCTTGTCTGAAATCTCAGCACTAGAGATGATGCAGGAGGATGGAGACTTTGAGGTCAGCCTGGATTGCATAATGAGAATGTCTCACATGGAAAAGAAAACAGGAAGAGAGTGTGCACTTAATAACATTACGTCTTAGTCACTGTTCTATTGCTGTGAAGAAACATTATTAGAAAGACAACTCTTATAAATGGAAGCATTTAATTGGGAGCTTGCTTGTACTTTCAGAAGGCTAGTCTGTTATCATCATTGTGGGAACATGGAGGGAGCATTCGCATTATGAATGACACTGGAGCAGTAATTGAGAATTTCATCCTGATCCATAAACACAGAATACATTTAATGTAACATTATGTTTTAGTCCATTCTATTTCTGTGAAGAGACACCATGACCAAGGCAGGTCTTTAAAAAGGAAGCCTTTAATTAGAGACTTGCCCACAGTTTCAGAGGGTTGGTCCATTATCATCATGGCAGTAGCATGAAAGCATCATTGGCAGCATGCACGACTCTCTCGTAGCAACTGAGGGGTATATCCTGACATATAAGTAACAGGAAGAGAGAGAGATGCTGCGTCTGACCTTAAATTTGACATCCTATAGCCCATTCCAAGCTACACATTTCCTTGAACAAGGCCACACCTTCTTATCCTTCTGTTTCTTCTCAAATACGCCACTCCCTGGTGACTGAGCATTCAAATATATGAGCCTAGAGAGGCTATTCTTAATCAGACTCACCACACATGATGAGAGCTAAATTATGGTTTTGAGATATTTAGGTAATTGTGTGTGGGTTTTCATAGGATAGAAATTGATAGGTCAGAATCAAGGTCATAGGTTGATGTGAATCACAGCTGTCAGTGCAATGAGACAGGGATATAAGACATATTTCTACCTCTGGTCAAGTGAAGATGGTGTATAATTAATTTTTCTAGTTCTGTGATAAAACACCATGATCTTTTGAGATTCAATGTAATCTCTTTATTGCAAGCCACTGAAAAATCAAAGAGCAAGTCACATACTTCCAACATACAATTATGCAGCATATTCATTACTAATCCAAAGGGGAAGAAAGGGACCATATAGTGAGGAAATACTTGATCAAGGCAGAACTGAAGAACAGAAGGGCTAACACCAAATCCTATAGTCCCACCTTTTGTGCAATGGGTCTAAAGGGCTCTATGGTTCTGGTATTGCTGACTACAACACAGTTCTCTGAAATCTCTTGAAGTGGAGCTTGCCAATCAGCACAGCTCTCAACACTATTGTCTCCCAGGTTTCTAATAGGATGTTTTATCAAGCTCTTCCTTCAGCATCCAACTGCTTTTTCTAGTCTAAAGTTGCAAAGTCTTCCACCTTTTTCAAAAAACAGTATGGTCAGGTTCTCCACAGCAATAACCTACTTCTTGGTACCAACTTTTGTCTTAGATACTTTTCAATTGTGGGGTTAAGTCACCATGAACAAAGCAACTTTGTTATCTCCCTGTCTATTGTGCCTATCCACCATCATAGCCCTTTCTACTTTTCTGGTTTCTGCAGTTATTCCAGGTTGTGTATCGGCATATGAAGAAACCACAGATGAGAAAGAACATATTATGTTTGTCTTTCTTGGTCTGGGTTACCTTACTCAATATGTTCCTTTCTGATTCCCTCCATTTACCAGCAAATTTCATTTTTTTTACAACTGAATATTATCCCAGAATATGTATGAGTATTTCCGCTATCCATTTATCAGTTGAAGGACATTTAAATTATTTCTATCTCCTAGCAATTATGAATAAAATAGCAACAAACTTTGCTGAGCAAGTATCTGTGGAGTAGGATGTTGAATTCTTTGGATATATGCAAAGGAGTGGTATAGCTGGGTCATATGGTAGATTAATTTTTAGCTTGCTAAAGATTCTCCACCCTGTTTTCCAAAGTGACTGTACAAGTTTACAATCCCATGAGCAGTGAATCAGACTTACCTTTTTAAAAAACATCTTTTTCATGATTTTTTATAAAAAATTGTAATTTTTATAGGGATAAGCTGAAACCTCAAAATAGTTTTCATTTTTATTTAACCTAATCTCTAACAATAACAAAATTTAAGATACTTCTCAGCTGCCTTCATTTCTTTTGAGAAATATGTTTGCCTTGAGATCTTTTTGTTTTTATTCTAATCACATTTTTGATTTGTGGGGTTTATTTGCTTGTTTGTTTTAATTCTCTGTTTCTTTAATTACTTACATGTTGTGTGATATTTTCTTGATGTTCTGACAAATAAAGCTTGCCTGGAGATCAGAGGGTGGAGTTAGCCACTAGTTAACCAAAGAACTTGGGCAGTGGTGGCTCACAATTTAATCTCAGCACTTGGGAAGTGAAGACTGAAAGTGACAAGGTTGAGTGGAGACAGGATCTCAGCCTCTTGGCCAGAGAATTCAGAGATAAGAGGCCTCTGGAGCCTGCTGCTCTGCTTCTTTCAGTGTTTATACCAATATCTGACTCCTGGTTGTTATTGATAACACTGATTAGGATGATGCTTCATCTGGTTTCCAACTTTTGGGGAACAAATTTACAGAATGCCATTTTGTAGCTACAAGCACATGCTGAAGCTGCACACGAGGGCTCCTTCTAGAATCACTTCCCCACTGACTAGGTTTTCTAGATTTTCTGTTTCAGCCTCTCAGCAGCAAACTCTGTCAGAGTTAGTCCCTCACCACCAGCCAGCTCTGCCTTTAGGCAGCTCCCACACATGCTTTTTCTCCACAATCCCCTGTGTACATTTTTCAGACAGTGGGCTCCCTCTCCTGGTGGGTTGTGGGCCTTCCCTGGACAGCCTCCTCAGGATGCTGCCACACAAAGTAGCAACAGGTTTCTATTGTTCTAAGCGGCAGAAGTCAGCCTCTCATTTAACCATCATTGTCAGCCAATTTAGTGAGACATTTCGGAATTCTTTTTTAATTTTATTTAAGAAAAACAAAAAAACTGTCTTTTTTTCTTTTTACATACCAATCTTAGTTCCCACTCCCTCCCCTCCTCTCATTCCCTTCAACTTTCTCCCCACCCTACCCCCATCCACTCCTCAGAGATGGTAAGACACATTGCTTTGAGGAAGGACCAAGGCCCTCCCTACTATATCTAGGCTGAGCAAGATATCCCTGCAAAAATATTGGGTTCCAGAAGGCCAGTACAAGCAGTAGGGACAAATTTTGGATCCACTGCCAGTGGCCTCACAGTCTAACCCAGTCAAACAATTGTCACACACACTCTGAGGGCCTAGTTTGATCCTATGCTGGTTCCTTCCCTGTCTGGCCAGAGGTGGTGGCTCCCATTAGCTCAGGTAAGCTATTTCAGTGGGTATCTCCATCTTGGCATATACCCAAATGATGCTCAATCATATTACAAGGGTTCAACTGTGTTCATAGCAGATTATTTGTCATCATAATCATAACCTAATAACAACCTAGATGCTCCTCAACCAAAGAATGGATAAAGAAAATGTAGTACATTTACACAATGGAGTACTACTCAGTGGTAAAAAAAAAACCAGTGACATCTTGAAATTTGCATGTAAATGAATGGAACTAAGAAAAAAAAAAAACCATCCTGAGTGAGTTAACCCAGACCCAGAAAGATGAGCGTGGTATAGACTCACTCATAAGTGGATACTAGCTGTAAAGCAAAGGATAAAGAGCCTATAGTCCATGATCAGAGAAGCTATATAACAAGGAGAACGGTAAGAGAAACATATATAGATCCTCTTGGGAAGAGGAAATACCCAAGATCTCCTGAGAAAACTGGGAGCATAGGAATCAGAGGAGAAGAGAGGGTGGAAGGGGAGGAGGAGAGGAAAAGGGGCAGAGGGAAGAGAACTTGAGGGAATGGGATAGTGAAGATGAGTGAAGGACAGAGACACAGAGCAATGGAAGAGATAAGTTAATTGAGGGAGCCATTATGGGGCTAGCAAAAATCCTGGCACTAGAGAAATTTCCAGGAATCCACAAGAACAACCCCAACTAAGACCCAAGCAATAGTGGAGTGGGTGCCAGAACTGACCTTGCTCTGTAGTCAGATTGATGACTATCTTAAATGTCACAAGAGAACCTTCATCCAGAAACTGATGGAAACAGAGGCAGAGACCCACAGCAGAACACTGGGCTGAGCTCCCAAAGTCCAATCAAAGAGTAAAAGGAGTGAGAATATGAGCAAATTAGGAATTCTTAATGGGGGAATTAAAAATAAGAGAGCTTTCCCCCCACATTAAAAAATGAGAAATGCTATTACAAGGGCCAGAGTTAGGTCTCTGTATGGTTACACATGGATGGCTAAAAATGGGACAATTAAATGAAGGAATAATCACCTTAACTGGGATTGACACAATGCTAATTATCATTTTGATAATTCTCATTTTATCCCTAAAATGTTGGTTTATATGAGTGCCAAGATACAAGTCTTAGAAAAACTTATTAAAACATATCATAGAGATAATCAGATCCAGATAGAAAAATTTAAAGGAGAACCAACCTCAGTATTACATTATAAGGTTAGAAGATATAATATCAAATGTAAAAAAAAAATTACTGCTTTAGAAGATTAAACAAAAAATTCAGGAGAAACAGCTTTAGAATATAAAAAATTTTCAGGAGAAATAAAAACAATAAAAGCCTCTTTATTAGAAGATGTGATAGTTCATCAAACAGTATGATCATACGATCTAAGCTCACTTATATAAGTTACAAAAAGGGAACCACCCAAAAGTTAGGGTTGGGGTAGGGTTTTCTTTTTGCCTTTTCAGGAGAATGAAGGAATCCAGCTAAGGAATCTGAAGACAACTGGACAAATAAGACATCTGAAGGAAAAGGACAAATCATCCAGAGAAAAGTCCCAAGAAGAAGAGTAGATTCATCTACTGTTATGTCACATCTCCAACAGGATAAAATTTTATAAATCTTCCCAAATGTTTGTTTCTGCTGTTCTCTACAGATAGATAATAAATGGTCTTTTTGTAGTTCCAGTCTGATTAAAAATTAAAACTGGCTTTGGAGTTGGAATATGGTTCTCTCTTCGTCTAAATTCAAGCATGCTTGTTAAAATCCAAAGTCTCTGTTTCATGTCAGAAGAGTTATCTGACATAGGACAGAAGAAAAACTAAAACTTAAGAGACAATTATATTTTCACTAAACTCATAATAAATTGGTTTTATTTTTACTCTTTAACACTTTTCTTAAGGCATAAATATTATCTCAGAATTTATAAGATTATATGTATATATATTAAACTTTTTGTTCTGATATTAATGATCATATAAAGTAGTAACTAATTCTAGAAGAAATGATCCATCTAGTTTCCTGTACATGATTCCAGGTTTGAATCTCTATCAGGTAACTAAGAATTAAGTTTTGGATTCTCAATGTACATAACAAATTATGGTTCTTTCACTTCTTCAAGATCTGTTGAATAATGACATTTAAAATGTTTATGTTCTGCAGTGAAGCATGACCATGCCTAACAGTGACCTTTGAAGTCTCCAGAAGGAGGGTAGGACTGCTCAATGATGATTCCACTGGGAGTGGATACCACTAAGCTGACAAACACCACCCAAAGATTGGGTTTTGATGACAAATTGTTCAGGACAATTTCAAGTTGGCTAGCTGAGATGGTTCAGCCTCTCAGACTATTCCAGCCAAGACTTGAAATAAGCTTCACACTTTCCCATTACACAGATACTGGACAACAAATGTTACAGCTAGCTCTCCTAGAACTTGATCATTATCCTTTTTTTTTTTTCAAGTTCCCCTACAGAGATGCATTCATCCCCAGAAAGCAGGAAGTAATTTTAGGAACATGACATCCACATTCACAAGAGGTGGGGTAGGTGGTTTTGGTTATTCAATGGGTTACAGATATTTGTCATGGTTTAGGGGGGTTAGTTACAAGTTGTTATTGGTAATGGTCAGGAAAAAAGCTGAACAAAGCAAATTGGATTCTGGAATCTTATTTTGAAAAGAAAAAGGGGATTTAGATATAATAGGATAGAAGGGTAGATTATTTAATCTGCTTTTAAACCAGAAAGCAACTCATAGTCTTAAATATTTTATGGTAAGATTTTTTGTACATTGATATAAATTTGAGGTTATATTTTGTTATACTTCATATATATTTCTAATCTTAAGATATTTTTGTATATTGATACAAACTTAAGATTTTTTTCTTGGAACATGTTGCACATATGTTTCTACTCATTTAAAGTATTGTATCTGTACAACTCATTTAGCAATGTAATGCAAATGTCTAGTCCTTGAAAGTTATTTTTACAAATTATTTATGATAAAAAAGAAATGCAGGTATGCTGTGGGAGTGCCTTCTGCTCCTTCAGCCTTTAAGATATGATGCTGTGGGAGTTCCTTCCACTCCTTCAGCCAATAACCTTTAAGATACCGGCACACTTGGGTGTGGCCTCTTATAGTATAAATGTAGCTGTAAAGTGTGTGCTTGCTCTCTTGCTTCCGGCTCTCACTTCTGGCTGCTAGACTGTTCTTGTTTCCCATTCGTACGGAGGATTGTGATTTGGACAGTGATCTATAAGTCTCCCCTAAATAAACAATCCTTTATTATATGCAATTCCGAACTAGTGTGGGATTATTTTGTATCTTCCACTATCACAGGTTAATAGTTAGTCAGCTATTAGGTCAAACTTGTAGTCATGTTAGGTAAGTTTTCATGGTCAAACAGAGATACATTTTAAGTAGATAAGTGGTCTTCAACACTTTAGAGATCTACAGAATATGGAATTTAATATGTTTAAGTAACATAAGGTTCCTCTTTTTTATATGACATTTAGACATATCTGTTCCTGGCAGCACCAATATACTGCAGAGAAGTTTATGGACATCAGAGAAACTCAATATGGAGTTTACTTCCTTTGTGGCAAAAGTTAGCCACTGGGCAAGAAACTGCCTTTACCTCGACTGCTTATAGTAAGCAGGACACAAAAGAAAGCAATTGCTGAACTTTATTGAAACAAGGCAAGGCACCCCTTCAAAAATCCTACTTCACAGAAAAGTCTCTCAGATATCCTGTGCCTGCAGGCTGAAGAGGGGTGCCCCAAAGTTACAGAGGAACCTGGATTACTGTCCATACAGCCAGTTGTTTCTGTCATTGCTCACATTTTTTGACAATCACTTGCTTGCACTTCCTGCTTACGTAGGTAATAATATTTCTTTCTTGGGTTCCTGAAATGGGAACCAATAAATAAATACTAAATATTCATGGTTATCGTTTTTCTTGTTAACACATTGATTGCTGAACATGGCAGTATAGGCCTAGAGCAATGAAATATCTGCAGCCATGTTAAGAAGATGAAAAGAGCAAGTACCCCTTTAGTGAGATGTGTACTTACCAACATAGAAGCCCTTTCTTCAATGCTATTGCTTAGAAATCTTCAATGCTGCCTATTTTCAGAGTTCAACTCAGAAAATAAAACATGCTCTTTGTCCTATTTTTGTTTCTCTTTTTGGATATTGTCCAAACTCGTAAGCAGGCTTGCTTCACAGGTTCAGAATTCTCACTTTCTCTGAAGAACCCACACCCCAGATGACATTTCTTACTTAAACTCACTACTAAATTTGACTTCTGAGTTAAAGCCTAGAAATCAGGGCTTTCTCTCTCTTCTTCAGTAGCCCCTCATGATGTTGGTGAGACCTCTTGTTGCCTTTGCGAAACAAAGTTCCAAGAAAAAGTTATCCCCATGCTAAAGTTTCTGTAAAACTAAATAGTTAATTAGAATATTGTAAGAGATTTGGAATATTCTTGGGCTCCATTTAGCCCCCTTTATTGTCATTCATTCCTCACATCTGCAGCTTAAGTAACAGCCTGTGACTGTCATGTTATACTAACTCTGGGGTTATACTAACTTAGTTCAATACTAGTTTCCATCAAGGCCAAAGATAAGAATGTCACCAGATACCATTTGAATCCCTTATCAGAGCATTGGCTACTTTTCTATAATTAGCCATATGTTACTTCTAACACTGCATTTGGAAAATGCCTTGATTATTGGCTGTCTTTGTTCTTTTCCTATAATGACTTCATGAAACTGTTACAAGATTGGATTATGTTATTTGAATGAATCTGAATTTATGTTCTGGACAATCACTACTCATATTTGGCTCAAGAATGAATAATTTCACATTGCTTTTATGATGACAGTGAGCTATTTTGTATTAGTATTTCTAGTGTCCTAATATAAAACCATAATGACAATCAAATTACACAAGAAAAGTTACCTAGATTATCATTAAATATTAGACATTTATACCCAAGCATCTGTTCAGTTTTCTTTTTTTTTTTTTTTTTTTTTGTAAAAGTTAATAAGTTTCTGCTGGAGCTCAGTTGCTCTGACTCAAGTCCATTGGTTTACTCTAAACTTGTAAGCTCCTCCCTTAATTTCCAGAGAATTATCTGATTGAATATTTCACGTTTTATATTTTAAGTTTCAGGATATTTGAGTTTGTAGGTAGTTACTTTTTTCACAAAATATTACATTTATTTTTACTTGTGTTCAAAACATTCATTTATTTTCTAGTATTTAAATTTTTTCATCTTCTATTTTACATCTACATTCACTAGAACTTTCCCACTTAGTGTAATGTTGCCTCTTTAAGTTTAGAAATTCTATAAGCGATTGATGAATTATTTATTGCTGAAATAAAGGGTGTTTGTTTTTCTACTCTAACAGTTTTGAAATATAAGGTCAAACTCCTGAAGATATGTATTTGTCTCCTATGGAAGTTGAAGAAACTATATAGCATTCTTAGATTGGATGAAACCCTTGTTATCATATCCCAAAAGACATACAGAAAGGTCTTATCACAGATAAAAAGACATAAAAAAGTCAATCATACTGTGTCCGAATCTCGTGTTCCTGTAAATATACAGGGAATTCCTAGACACAAAAGGGTGAACCAACTTTCCCATATGACCAAGGGAACAATTCTGATAAACAGCACATGGTTATGACAAAATTTCTAGGTAGCATAGAGAAGCCTACAGTTAATGTCGAAGAAGAGTACTTCAGAGAAAGAGAGCGTGCTCAATTATCAGATCCTGAGTTTGAATCTTCAGTGCTCAAGTGAAAATATGGAAATGGCTGTTATCCCAGTATTGAATTGCAGAGACAAGATCATGAACACTTTCTGGCCAAACATCCTATTCCAAACAACAAGTTCCTGGCTTACCGAGAGATCATGTTTTAAAACAATAACATGGAGAAAGATAAGACGCTCAAAATAATGCTTTGTCCTCTACATGTGTGAACATAAGGATATACAATCAGAACACTGTCACGAATGAACTATACATGCCACCCTCTACCTCCTGTGTCACTCTCTTTCATATAAAAAATGCACATAAATCATGAGATTTACAGGCAAATGAATGGGACTAGTAAAGAGTCACTCTGAGTGAGGAAATACAGACCCCAAAAGATGGCCTTGGTATGTACTTACTTATAAGTGAATATTAGCTCCTAAGTAAAACAAAATCATCCTACAGTCCATAGACCTTGAGGGGCTTAGCCAATATGACTCAATTGAGGGAAAAATGGGTCTCCTTGGGAAGGGTAAATAGAATAGTTTTTGTGGATGGACTAGTTGAAGATGGGGATTGGAACAGGAGGGATCAGGCAGGGGTTGGGTGGGGGGTGGATGGAGAGAGTACTGGTAAAGACAACAGGAATTGGGGGCATATGGTAGGTGTTGAAACCTAGTGCAATAGAAATTCTATGGAATCTATAAAAATAACACTATCAAAGACTCCTAGTAATAGGTGATAGGGACACTGAACTGACCATATTCTGTAACCAGACATGGCTTCTAGCAGTGGGAGTGGGATACCAACCCAGCCATAAAACCTCTGAGCTACAATCTGTGCTGCCTGAAAGATGTGCTGGGGTAATGATGGTATAGAATTTATGGGAGTGGTCAACTAATGATAAGAACCAACTTGAGGCTCATACCATGGGAAGGAGCCCATGCTTGACATTGCCTAGATGGCCAGGAACCAAAAAATAGATAGCACAGAGACCTGGGAAAGAACAAAACATCCACGGCCCCGGTGGCTGCAAAGGTCACACCAATCTATATGGCTCTGCTGGCCACATGACCTTCAAACACCAATATGGCTTCAGGTGTCCACCAAGACTATAGACTTCTGCATAGTCTTCAGTGGCAACAGGAGCCACTGACATCATTACAGACTCTGACTGCAGTAGTGCCACAGATCCAGACATGGGTTCTTGGCTGCATTCAGACATGGACCTGGGTGGCAGCATAGTCCTCTTGGAACAGCATGGTTCCCATGAGGGCACACCTCTTCGACACCAACATGGTCACGGGTGATGGCCCAGCCTCCACATATCCACAGGATCCTCATTGGTAACAAGAACCATGGACATCACCATCCAACACAGTTGCATCAGGGCCATAGACCTAGATATGGCTCCTGGAAGCAGCCTAGGCACAGATATTACCATGGCCCCAGGAGGCAGGCAGGCCCCCCATATCAGTTCCTCACTTCCCTCGACTCTTCAGATCTGCCTCTTTCCCCAGCACATAACCCCCCCTCTTTCTCTATCTTTCCTATTTCCCTACCATATCCTTATTCACCAAAATGGCGTCCAGTCTGGGGTGGATTTGTAGCTGTCCTCCTGGCACCCAGGCCTCATGATGCTGGGTTACTTCTAAGATGTATTTTTTAAATTGAAAAGTACAATTAGTGATATCTGTATCTGCATGGATATGGACCATGCACCAGAACATAGGCAACATAACATTACATACCTCTGCAGGAAACATATTAGTATTACCTGTCCACAAAAAAAAATTTCAAAATAGCTTTTGTAAACTCTGAAGTTGGCATCAATAACCAGATGTTTTAATGTGACTAGCTTTTCCTTTTTGTCTGAAATTCTAAAGTTAACCCTTAAATTCTCATATTTTAATAAAGATTTGGCTATGATAAGAACTATTAAATACCCGTTTTTCATAAGAGATAATGGCAGGGCCAGGGGACAACACAGATAGGGCTCTATGTATACTGATGCCCTGATTAAAAATTCAAAAGCAACTCTTATAATGTTTACATTCATTTACACATGCATCCTAAATCAGCCTTGTAAAAAATTAGTTTTATCATGCAATATGTAAAAAGAGTATACAGAAAGTGGGCCAGATTATCAAACCTAAAAGGCCACCTCTAGTGATGTCCTTCAGAAGACTCAAGTTTTTAAAATTCCCACAGACTTCAAAGTAGGAATACCAGCTGCAGACTATCTTTCTCCTTATATACATATGGAGACATTTCATATTCAAAGCATCTTTCAAGTTAACAATTTGTAATTATTAAACATAAACCCAGCTGAAGTACTAAATGGTATTTTTCCAAACATTTAATCCTTTCTTGAATCTTGAATAAGTAAGTTACTCATTTATCTTGAAAATATGAAAATTCTCCATTATACCTAGTGAGTTATGTTTTAAGTAGGATTTATGTGCTGCTTATGGGAGGAAACAGCTCCCTAGACTCACACTTGGAATTTACTCCTTCCATGTTGTCTGGGCTTTATTCTATGTACTAACTGGAATGTCTTGGGGGTTCATGATTCTCATTGACAAACCCTTTTATGTAGCTTTCTTAATGAGTGAGTACATTTCCATCCAATTCAGAAATGGTGTATTTGTATTTTTGGTGAATTTCTTTTTTTTCTTCATTTTCTTTCTTTCTTTCTTTCTTTCTTTCTTTCTTTCTTTCTTTCTTTCTTTCTTTCTTTCTTCTTTCTCTCTCTCTCTCTCTCTCTCTCTCTCTCTCTCTCTCTCTCTCTCTTTCTTTCTTTCTTAAAGATTTCTGCCTTCTCCCCGCCACTGCCTCCTATTTCCCTCCCCCTCCCCCGATCAAGTCCCCCTCCCTCGTCATCCCTAAGAGCAATCAGGGTTCCCTGCCCTGTGGGAAGTCCAAGACCACCCACCTCCAACCAGGTCTAGTAAGGTGAGCATCCAAACTGCCTAGGCTCCCACAAAGCCAGTACGTGCAATAGGATCAAAAACCCATTGCCATTGTTCTTTTTTTTTTTTTTTTTTTTTTTTTGGTTTTTCGAGACAGGGTTTCTTTGTGGTTTTGGAGCCTGTCCTGGAACTAGCTCTGTAGACCAGGCTGGTCTCGAACTCACAGAGATCCACCTGCCTCTGCCTCCCAAGTGCTGGGATTAAAGGCGTGCGCCACCACCGCCCGGCTGCCATTGTTATTGAGTTCTCAGTAGTCCTCATTGTCCGCTATGTTCAGTGAGTCCAGTTTTATCCCATGCTTTTTCAGACCCAGGCCAGCTGGCCTTGGTGGGTTCCAGATAGAACATCCCCATTGTCTCAGTGTGTGGGTGCACACCTCGCGGTCCTGTGTTCCTTGCTCGTGCTCTTTCTCCTTTTGCTCCTGATTTGGACCTTGAGATTTCAATCAGGTGCTCCAATGTGGGTCTCTGTCTCTGTCTCCTTTCATTGCCTGATGAAGGTTAATATTCAGGAGGATGCCTATATGTTTTCTTTGGGTTCGCCTTCTTATTTAGCTTCTCTAGGATCACGTATTATAGGCTCAATGTCCTTTATTTATGGCTAGAAACCAAATATGAGTGAGTACATCCCCTGTTCCACTTTTTGGGTCTGGCTCACCTCACTCAGGATAGTGTTTTCTATTTCCGTCCATTTGCCTGCAAAATTCAGGAAGTCATTGTTTTTTACTGCTGAGTAGTACTCTAATATGTATATATTCCATACTTTCTTCATCCATTCTTCCATTGAAGGGCATCTAGGTTGTTTCCAGGTTGTGGCTATTACAAACAATGCTGCTATGAACATAGTTGAGCATATACTTTTGTTGTATGATAGGGCATTTCTTGGGTATATTCCCAAGAGTGGTATTGCTGGGTCCAGGGGTAGGTTGATCCCGAAATTCCTGAGAAACCGCCACACTGTTTTCCAAAGTGGTTGCACAGGTTTGCATTCCCACCAGCAATGGATGAGTGTACCCCTTTCTTCACAATCTCTCCAGGAAAGGCTATCATTGGTGTTTTTTATTTTAGCCATTCTGACAGGTGTAAGACGGTATCTTAAAGTTGTCTTGATTTGCATTTCCCTGATCACTAAGGAAGTTGAGCATGACCTTAAATGTCTTTTGGCCATTCGAACTTCTTCTGTTGAGAATTCTCTGTTCAGCTCAGTGCCCCATTTTTAATTGGGTTGATCAGCCCTTTGCGGTCTAGTTTCTTGAGTTCTTTATATATTTGGGAGATCAGACCTTTGTCAGTTGTGGGGTGGGTGAAGATCTTCTCCCAGTCAGTGGGTTGCCTTTCTGTCTTAGTGACAGTGTCCTTTGCTTTACAGAAGCTTCTCAGTCTCAGGAGGTCCCATTTATTCAATGATGCCTTTAATGTCTGTGCTGCTGGGGTTATACGTAGGAAGTGTTCTCCTGTGCCCATGTGTTGTAGAGTACTTCCCACTTTCTCTTCTTTCTGGTTCAGTGTGTTTGGACTGATATTGAGGTCTTTAATCCATTTGGACTTGAGTTTTGAGCATGGTGATAGATATGGATCTATTTTCATTCTTCTACAGATTGACATCCAGTTTTGCCAGCACCATTTGTTGAAGATGCTCTCTTTTATCCATTGTATAATTTTAGCTCCTTTATCAAAAATCAGGTGTTCATAGGTTTGTGGGTTAAAGCCAGGGTCTTCTATTCGATTCCATTGGTCGACTTCTCTGTTTCTATGCCAATACCAAGCTGTTTTCAATACTGTAGCTCTGTAATAGAGTTTGAAGTCAGGGATGGTAATGCCTCCAGACAATCCTTTATTGTATAAGATTCTTTTGACTATCTTGGGTTTTTTGTTTTTCCATATAAAGTTGATTATTGTCTTTTCCAGATCTGTGAAGAATTTTGATGGGATTTTGTTGGGGATTGTGTTGAATCTATAGATTGCTTTTGGTAGAATTGCCATTTTTACTATGTTGATCCTCCCAATCCAAGAGCAAGGGAGATCCTTCCATTTTCTGGTGTCCTCATCGATTTCTTTCTTCAAAGACTTAAAGTTCTTCTCAAATAGATCTTTCACTTCCTTGGTCAGAGTTACCCCAAGATATTTTATGCTATTTGTGGCTATCGTGAAAGGTGATGCTTCTCTGATTTCCCTCTCTGCTTCTTTATCCTTAGTGTATAGGAGGGCAACTGATTTTTTGGAGTTGATCTTGTATCCTGCCACATTCCCAAAGGTGTTTATCAGCTGTAGGAGTTCTTTGGTAGAGTTTTTGGGGTCACTTATGTATACTGTCATATCATCTGCAAATAACGAAAGCTTAACTTCTTCCTTTCCAATACGAATCCCCTTGTTCCCCTTGTGTTGTCTTATCGCTATTGCTAGAACTTCAAGGACTATATTGAAGAGGTATGGAGAGAGTCGACATCCTTGTCGTGTTCCTCATTTTAGTGGGATGGCTTTGAGTTTTTCTACGTTTAATTTAATGTTGGCTGTCAGCTTGCTGTAAATAGCTTTTATTATATTTAGGTATGATCCTTTTATCCCTAATCTCTCCAAGACCTTCATCATAAAGGGGTGTTGAATTCTGTCGAATGCTTTTTCAGCATCTAATGAAATGATCATATGGTTTTTTTCTTTCAGTTTATTTATATGATGGATTACATTGATAGATTTGCGTATGTTGAACCAGCTCTGCATCTCTGGGATGAAGCCTACTTGATCATAATGGATAATTTTTCTGATGTGTTCTTGGATTCGGTTTGCCAGTATTTTATTGAGAATTTTTGCATCGATGTTCATGAGTGAGATAGGCCTGTAATGCTCTTTCTTGATTGGGTCTTTGTGTGGTTTTGGTATCAGGGTAACTGTAGCTTCATAAAAGAAATTTGGCAATGACTCTTCTGTTTCTATATTGTGAAATACATTAAGAAGTATAGGTATTAGCTCTTCTTGGAAGTTCTGGTAGAATTCTGCATTGAAACCATCTGGTCCTGGACTTTTTTTGGAAGGGAGATTTTTGATAACCGTTTCTATTTCTTTGCGACTAACCAGTCTATTTAGATCGTTCACCTGTTCTTGGCTTAACCTTGGTATATGGTACTTCTTTTGCATTTTCCAGTTTTGTGGCATACAGGCTTTTGTAGTAAGATCTAATGATTCTCTGAATTTCCTCTGTGTCTGTGGTTATGTCCCCCTTTTCATTTCTGATCTTATTTATTTGCGTGTTCTTTCTCTGTCGTTTAATTAGTTTGGATAGGGGTTTGTCGATCTTGTTTATTTTCTCCAAGAACCAACTTTTTGATCATTGATTCTTTGGACTGTTTTCTGTGTTTATATTTTGTTTATTTCCGCACTCAGTTTCATTATTTCCAGTCTTCTACTCCTCCTGGGTGCTTCTGCTTCTTTTTTTTCCTAGAGTTTTCAGGTCTGCTGTTAAGTCCCCAATGTATGCTTTCTCTGTTTTCTTTAAGTGGGCACTTAGTGCTTTGAACTTTCCTCTGAGCACTGCTTTCATCGTGACCCATAGGTTTGAGTGTGTTGTCTCTTTATTTTCATTAAATTCAAGGAAGACTTTAATTTCTTTCTTAATTTCTTCCTTGACCCAGGTGTGGTTCAGTAGTTGACTGTTCAGTTTCCGTGAGTTTGTTGGCTTTCTGGGGGTAGCATTGTTGTTGCCTTCTAACTTTAATCCGTGGTGATCTGATAAGACACAGGTGGACACTGATATTTTTTTGTATCTGTGGAGGTTTCCTTTCCTTCTGAGTATGAGGTCAATTTTCGAGAAGGTTCCATGAGCTGCAGAGAAGAAGGTATATTCTTTCCTATTTGGGTAGAGTGTTCTATAGGTTTTGGTTAAGTCTATTTGCTTCCTTACCTCCAACAATTCTCTTAATTCTCTATTAGGTTTCTGTCTGATTGACCTGTCCATTGGTGAGAGAGGTGTGTTGAAGTCTCCAACTACTAGTGTGTGTGGTTTGATGTCTTTGGTATGTTCTTCAATATTGAGAATATTTATATCTATGTTGATCAGGGGAATTAATCCACTGCTTCATTGTTTCTTCTTCATTTGATTTTGTTATAGGTGTAATGTTGACTTTATAGAAAAGGTTGAGATGTACTCCTTTCTTTTCTTTTTTAAAATTTATTTATTTATTTATTAAAGATTTCTGCCTCCTCCCCGCCACCGATTCCCATTTCCCTCCCCCTCCCCTAATCAAGTCCCCCTCCCTCGTCAGCCCTAAGAGCAATCAGGGTTCCCTGCCCTGTGGGAAGTCCAAGGACCACCCACCTCCATCCAGGTCTAATAAGGTGAGCATCCAATCTGCCTAGGCTCCCACCAAGCTAGTACGTGCAATAGGATCAAAAACCCATTGCCATTGTTCTTGAGTTCTCAGTAGTCCTCATTGTCCGCTATGTTCAGCGAGTCCGGTTTTATCCCATGCTTTTTCAGATCGAGGCCAGCTGGCCTTGGTGAGTTCCTGATAGAACATCCCCATTGTCTCAGTGTGTGGGTGCACCCCTCATGGTTCTGAGTTCCGTGCTCTCTCTCCTTCTTCTGATTTGGACCTTGAGATTTCCGTCCGGAGCTCCAATGTGGGTCTCTGTCTCTGTCTCCTTTCATTGCCTGATGAAGGTTAATGTTCAGGAGGATGCCTATATGTTTTTCTTTGGGTTTGTAATAGCCCGAACCTGGAAACAACCTAGATGCCCTACAATGGAAGAATGGATGAAGAAAGTATGGAATATATACATATTAGAGTACTACTCAGCAGTAAGAAACAATGACTTCTTGAATTTTGCATGCAAATGGACGGAAATAGAAAACACTATCCTGAGTGAGGTAAGCCAGACTCAAAAAGATGAACATGGGATGTACTCACTCATAATCGGTTTCTAGCCATAAATAAAGGACATTGAGCATATAATTTGTGATCTTAGAGAAGCTAAATAAGAAGGTGAACCCAAAGAAAAACATACTCCTTTTTTTTCTGTTTTACAGAACATGTAAGGGTCCTTGTCTGTAGTTCTTTTAAGGTCTAGTAGAATTCTACATTGGTTACGTCTTGACAAAGACTACATTTTAATCTGGGGATTTTGTTTTTATTACTGCTTCAATCTTGTTGCTTGTTATAGGTCTGCTTAACTTTTTTTTTTTAATCTAATCATAGACTTTAGGCTGTAGACTTTGAGACATTTATCTATTTCTTTCAGAATTTCCAATTTGGTAGAATATAGATTTTTAAATGCTTATCTTTATGAATTTTGAAATTCTATTGATATCTGTTATAATGTCTCCATTTTCATTTCTACATGTATTAGTTTTTATATTCTCTCTCTTTTACTTAATTTGGCTAAAAGCTTATCTTCTTCTTTATCTTTCCAAGGAACATCTCTTGTGATTTTTTAAAATAATTCTTTTAAATATTCATTTATTTTTTATTTCATTGCTTTCTGCCTTAATGCTACTTTTTCTAATATTTTGGATTTATTTGTTCTTGTAATTCTAGTGCCTTAAGACTTACATTATTTATTTGATATTGTTCTGATATCATAATGGAGGCATGTAGAACTATAAACTTTCCCATAATGTGATTTTTGTCTTTTACAGGTTTGATATGTTATGCTTTATGTTCATTCAATTATCAAATCCTTCTGAATTTCTTCAATGTGTTTAGCTTAAATTCCACAAATCAGTGTATTTTCTTAAGGTTCTCTTGCAGATGGTTTAAAATATTATTCTGTTGTGGTCATGTAGAATACAGAGAATTATATTAATTTTTCTAAATTTATTGAAATTTTCTTTCATTTCTAGTATGTGATATATTTTAGAGTGAGTCTCATGTCTTTAGTATTTGAGTAAAATGTTCTTTAGAAGTCTGTTAACTCCATTTGCTCTATGGTACTATTTATCTTCAAGGTTCTTCTTCTTATTTTTTTTTTTTGACTTGACTACTTGTCTATTGGTGAGAGTTGGATACTTGTCACCTACTAGTCTTGTATTGGGATTTATTTATGGCTTCATATCTTGTAGAATTTATTTTATAAACTTTACAACAGTTCTGTTCTGTGTATATATGTTTAGTGATCTTTTGTCACATTTTTTCCTTAATCAGTATAAAATGACCTTCTTTATTCCCTGTTTCTTTGTTAGGCAGCATCTTCATGGATTATGAGGTGTGTTTCTTGGAGGCAACAAAAACAGAAAATGAGCTTATTTCCTGATCCACAATATAAGTTTGTATCTTTTTATTGGGCCATTCATACCACAAATTTTCAGTTTCTGTTTAAAAGTATATTTTATTGTTGTTATGATAAATATTTTAAATTAATTATTTAAAAGTTTCATATGGTATGTTTTAAGTATTTTTATTCTTTCTCTCAACTCCTACTCCACCCTTAACTATCCTGCACACTTCCCCATTTCTTAACATTCAACTTTGAGATTTTCTTTTTTCTTTTTTCCTTTTCCCAAATGGGCCCAGTTTGTGTTACCCATGTAACCTTGGATTTGGGGAATTTCCTGGAATTATTTTGCAGTGTTCAGTATTTTTGTAGATTTTCTTTGCCAAACAACTGTTTGCTGTAGTCCTTAGAATGTGTTTATATTATTTTCATCATCTTTTATTCTTTCCAGCATCCTTTATTAGACAGCTTAATGGCTATAATGTCTTTATTTTTAACATGGAATTAAAATTAGTTCTCCATTAAATTATGATGATTAATTTCAGTGGATATAGTACACTAGTTGGCAGCTATCATATTTTAGAACTTGAAAAATATTCTCATAAACTCTTCTGTATTCTAGAGTGTCTATTGAAAAGCACAGCTGCTATTTTGATTGGCTTGTATTTGTATGTGACTTGGCCCTTTTCTCTTATAGCTTTCATTATTTTCTTTTTCAATCATTAGTGTTTGAGTGCTTTTTTTTTTTGGTCTTGTCTATTTTGTGTTCTCTGTAGAACATTCAAACTAAAACATATAGAATTCAAGAATTCAGTAAAGCATATAGTTATATCAACTTGTCTAGATTTGAGGAATTTTCATCTATGAAAATATTTTTTGTGTCTTAGTAAGGAATTCTTTACCATCTTCGACCAAAATGGACACAGGTTTGTTTTTTTCACTATCTGTTAAAGGTCCTCTGTGTTCCATTCATGTATTTTAAGAATTATGATTTCCTTGACTGATCTAAGTTTGTTACCTTCTTTTTAAAATTAACTTGTTAATTAATTTTTTATTTTTTGAAAATTTTACATATATTTACAAATATATGTATATACACATTGTATCTTGATTATAACTAACAATAATTCCTTCTCTCTGACTCCTTTATGCTCCACATCACATACCTCTCCCAATTTATGCCTTTACTGTATGTAATCTACTCAAAAGAGTAATTTCTGTCCTTATACACATAAATATGTGGTCACCCACTGTGATATGAGAAATCTATAAATGGTCATTTCCCCCAAAGAAAAATTACAATTTCTTCTACAACAACCATCAAGTTGCCTTAGCTTAGCTTGGGAGAAATTGAACCTTCCCCATTCCCTTCCAGGATAATATGGTTTGATGGAACAAGAACCCTTAAAATGCCTCTGTGAATCCTAAATATACTTTGCCCAACAAATAGCAGGAAGAAATTTAGAGAAAACCATGCCTAAATTCCCAAAATAATTGTTTATAAATGTTTTCATTTAAAGGGGGTTGGGTATAAATCATTAATGACCACAGTCAATCATTTTTTAAAGGGAGGTATGATATAGAGATGAATACTTTGCATTGGTATGGATCTTGGTTTATTGATACAAAATTAATGTCAATTTTGTTATATGTATATTTCTACTTTTGTTTAAGGTATTATGTTTATTAATAGATAGTCAGTTATAGTAGTCAAACTGTAGTCATGTTAGGTTTTCTAGGTGTACAGAATTACATTTCAGATGGATAAGTATTCTTCAAACCTTTCAAAGACCTAAAGAATATGTCATTTAAAAGGTTGTAAGAACTTAGACTTTTCTTTACAATGATCCATGTCTGCTACTAGCAGCACAAATGTACTTTAAGAGGTTGATGGGCATTGAAGAAGCTCTTTATAAAATTTGCCTTCAATGTGACAAGGCTAGCCATTTGGGCAAGAAACTGCTCTTGCCTGGACTGCTTGATGGTATGCTGTATAAACTGGACATGTAGAACCTACAGAAAAGTGATGACTGAGCTTGCCTAAAGAAGGTGAGATAGTCATTCATGGTTCCTGTTTCATGAAAGTCTTTCAGACATTCCACAGGACATAGAAGAAAGAAACTGATGAACTTTTTCAATAGAAGGCAAATCAGATCTTCAAATTTCCTGCTTCTCTAAAATGTCTGCCAGATGCTCTAGGACTTTAGGCTAAAGATTGGATACCCCAATGTTACAGAAGAACTTTGGTGACTGTCCAGGCACCAAGATGTCTCTGTCAATTCTAAAGTTTTGGAAGTTACTTACAATAAACTTTCTGTTTACTTAGGTATTATATTGTATCCTTCTGAGGTCTTTGATGGATTTTAAGTCATATATTTATAATTATAGCTTTTCTTAGTTATGATAAATGATAAATTGGATGTGAAACTTTCCAGATACAAAGGATTAAATATTATAAGTGCAATTCTTGTTTGATACTTGTTCTGTTGTATGTAATTTTACTGTGTGAACATTAAAACCTTCCTTTTTATTTAGATAGAAAAGGGGAGGTGATATGGGATTTCCCTCTGTATGCTGTGTATATGTTTTATTATGATTGACTAATATAGAAGTTGCTGTGACCTATGGCAGGGCAGAATATAACCAAGCTGGAAGAGAGATAGAGAGAGGAGGTTGAGTCAGAGAGATGCAGTGTAGCTTTCAGATGAGACAGATGATGGAAACTTACAGATAGGCCACAGTCTCGGGGCAATATGCTGATTAATAGAAATAGGTTAACTAAATATATTTAAGAGATAGTTAGGAATATGCCTGAGTCATTGGCCAGGCAGTGTTGTAATTAATATAACTTCTGTGTGATTATTTGAATCTGGGTGGCCAGTAAATATAAGAGCAGTCTTGGGTTACAGCCTGTGGAAAAGTGATCTAGATGTTCCATATATTGCTAGCATTCACAGTCATTTCTTATTAGCACTCTGAATGGTTATGGGTCTCTGCTTTAATCACTACTCTATGCAAAAAGAAGCTTCTTAGACGAAGTTTGAGAATGCATAAACCTATGGATATAAGCATTAATACTTAGAAGACATTGAGGCAATATGATCATTTAGCAACAGAGCATTAACAATACTAAACCAGTTGACAAAGTACCAAAGATATAGACAGGATTGATTTGACAAGATTAGTATGAACAGAAGGAAGGAACATATCAGCTATCAAGATGGTGACAGACTAATGCCTGTGGCAAATTGGAGATCTGTGGAATCTCTGCTTCTATCACAAGTCTCACGTGCCAGGGTTTTGTGGGCCAGGTTCCCATAACATTCTGGATTTTGTTGCCAATGATACATCAGGACTTGGCTCATTCACTCAACACAGTACTACTTGCCTACTTCAGCCAAAACTACTACTACTTCAGCCAAAACTATAGTGGGCCAAGGTGCAGTTCAGGTCACACTTCTGAGAGCATAGGCAGTGTGACAGTGTTCACAATTATCTGGGCATTCCATGGGCATGTTTCAGTATTTTGATGCTTTCATCTGGGTGTTAAAGAATGCCTTTGAAAAATTCTAAAAACAAAGTATCAAAAGAGACTCTTCTAGAAGAAAACTAATGAAACTAAGAAATTGGGACCATGTAGAAATCTCAGAATTGTAGTGGCATAAGCACTGACATCCTGGAAAAGACACTGCCACATGAATTCAACACATTCATGTATGCCTGGCAAGACTACCCACTGAGGCTGCCTGAAACCTTGGAGACTGAACCCCAAATCTGGTGTGTCCAAAGGACTGTACATGGAGTCAAAGGAATTTAATTATAAGCCTCAAGATTTAATTTTGGCATTTTAGTTTGTTTGGTATAGATTATTTTACTCTTGTTATTTATTTATTTATTTATTTATTTTTTCTTGCTGACTTTTTTTATTAATTAATTAATTTAATTATTAAAGATTTCTGCCTCTTCCCCGCCACCACCTCCCATTCCCTCCCCCTCCCCCAATCAAGTCTACCTTCCTCCTCAGCCCAAAGAGCAAGCAGGTTTCTCTGCCCTGTGGGAGGTCGAAGGACCACCCACCTCCATCCAGGTCTATTAAGGTGAGCATCCAAACTACCTGGGCTCCCACAAAGCCATTACGTGCAATAGGATCAAGAACCCATTGCCATTGTTCTTCAGTTCTCAGTAGTCCTCATTGTCCATTATGTTCAGCGAGACCGGTTTTGTCCCATGCTTTTTCAGTCCCCGGCCAGCTGGCCTTGGTGAGTTCCCGATAGATCATCCCCATTGCCTCAGTGTGTGGGTGCACCCCTCGCCGTCCTGAGTTCCTTGCTCGTGCTCACTCTCCTTCTGTTCCTCCTTTGGATCGTGAGACTTCAGTCCAGTGCTCCAATGTTGGTCTCTGTCTCTGTCTTCTTTCATCGCCTGATGAAGGTTTAATATTCAGGGGGATGCTTATATGTTTTTCTTTGGGTTCACCTTCTTATTTAGCTTCTCTAGAGTCACGAATTATGGTCTCAATGTCCTTTATTTATGGCTAGAAACCAAATATGAGTGAGTACATCCCATGTTCCTCTTTTTGGGTCTGGCTTACCTCACGCAGGATAGTGTTTTCAATTTCCATCCATTTGTATGCAAAATTCAAGAAGTCATTGTTTTTTACTGCTGAGTAGTACTCTAATATGTATATATTCCATACTTTCTTCATCCATTCTTCCATTGAAGGACATCTAGGTTGTGTAGGGACATAGCTCCACCCATTGGGGGTGTGTTCGCCTCGGGCTAATGTTTACGGATAAATCTGCTGGGCGTGAGCCCAGCAGCCCTTTTTCTTTTGCTCCGCTTTTCCGGTACACCGCGGGAACCTGTGGTCCTGTAAGTTTATTTCCTTATTAAAGCTGTATATATCTATATAATCTGTCTACATTCATTTGCGCCACCACATTTGGCGTCCCAACGTCGGGCTATTTTGCCCCCGACCCGGCACAGGGGGGGCGCAAGCTCCACCTTTCCCGGCTAGTTGCCTGAGCTCAGGAAGGCGATTTACAGTGCGCTCCCTGCTCGCTTTCCCTTCCCCCACTCCAGGCTACTACAGTCGCAGAGCAGCGACCCCCCACAGAGCAGTTAATAGCTCCCTGCTTCTTCCAAACCCTCACTGCCTGATTTAAGTGAAGCACTCGCGGTTTTGAAGTAAAAGCCACCAACCCCTTCCCTTAACAGGCAGTACAATAATTTTTGTTTTGAGTTAATTGTTTCAGACCGGCTCTGGCTTAGACCACGTGGACTCAGGTGCATTTCTTTAGCCACCACTGGCAGGAAAACTTTATTACAGGTACATAATTTTCTTTTATAAATAAGAAAAATGTCTGAAAACATTACCATTCAAGACTTTAACAGCCTTTTCAGTTGTACCATGTGGGAGATTTTACAAGAAGTGTCTGTCAGCCCACAGATATGGATCTTTCTGGGATTCGTAGTTTTCCTTGGTACTGTATGGTTTGATAATAGAAATATGATAAAGTCTTTACGAGACGAGGTTGAACGCTTAAAAACAATTGAGAATGACAACAATCTTCTCAAAAATCAGTTTGAAGTTCTCCAGGCAGAGAACAGATCTTTGTTTAACACAACTCGACAAACTGAAAAAAATTTAGAAGAGGTACAGGCTGATGTTAAGGAGAAATTCATTACTATGGAAGAGGGAACAGCTGATTTGGATCGTAAGCTTCAGTCCCTTTCAGTAGGAACTGAAATATTAACGGCTGATATTAAGGAGAAATTTTTTACTATGGAAGAAGGAACAGCTGATTTGGATCGTAAGCTTCAGTCCCTTTCAGTAGGAACAGAAACATTAACTGAGAGAATCAAAACTGCTGAATGTGACAATCGGATTTTGTCTAAAGCTTATGACAGATTGACAGAAAGATTATCTATACAAGAAGGCACGGTATATGCTATAAAACTTATGTCCAAAGATGAGACGTTATCTCTAATGGACAAACTTCATACTTTAGAATCCTCAATGAAGGCTTTAGAACATAATTCTGGACAGGAGATTCAGACATTAAAGAAGGCAATGGTGAATAGAATTGAAAAGATTGAGGAATTTCTAAATTCTGAGGAAGAAGAGCAAGAGGTAGAAAGGCATATTTTAACTAAATCTGTGGGTACATCCCTCCGGGACAATTCCCACAAAGCTCTACCTACAGTTCTACCTGCCTTTCCAGTTGTAACAACTGAGAAAGTAGTTGGTTCCAGAAACCCTAGGGTCATCAAGGAAGATACATGGGAACCTGTCCGTATGAATGATCTCAAAGAAATTAAACAGGCTGTAATGACTTTTGGAATGAATGCCTCTTTTGTTAAAGAGATGCTAAGATCTTGGGCTACCACGAATAAGGTCACGCCCAATGACTGGTTTCAACTGAGCTCTGCTGTCCTTGAGAGTGGAACGCAATTGAAATGGAAATGCTTATTCAGGCAAGAGGCTAGACTTTTAGAACAGCAAGAAAGAGCAAAGGGAATTGAGATTTCCATAGATCAAATTTTGGGAGAGGGGCTATTTTCTGAGCCTCAGGAACAAGCTAATTTGGATGAAAACATACTCTCTGTGTGTACTACAGCAGCCTTAAGGGCTTGGGACAGGGTGCAAGACCCAGGACAGAGGATGGAATCATTTGTCAGAGTTAAACAGGGTCAAAGAGAACCCTTTAGTGACTTTTTACAAAGAATAACTAAAGCTGTACAAATAGGGATATCTGACCCAGAAGCAAGACGTATAATGATCGAGACTTTGGCTTATGAAAATGCAAATGTGGAATGCAAAAGGATTTTGGGACCTTTAAAGCTCAGATCAGCACCATTAGAAGAATGGGTCTTGCATACACTAGATGTTGATACATTTGACTATGGCACTGAAGCATGGGTAGAAGAAGCAATTTCCAATGGTAAAAGGAGACATCAGAATACCAAATGTTTTAATTGTGGCAAAATGGGTCATATGAAAAGGAATTGTAGACAACGGATTTTCAGAAATAATAATAATGCATCTTCTAGAAATAACAGAAATAGGAGGACTCAGCCTTCAGGTTTATGTAGAAGATGTGGAAAGGGCAGACACTGGACGAATGAGTGCAGGTCTACAAGAGATAGACAAGGCAACCTGATACAGACGGGAAACGTGAGAGGGGGGGCCTCACAGGCCCCCATGGCAAACATGGTTCAGTCATTTCCAGTTACTACAGAGAACGTGACTCGTCAGGACAATTAGAAAGCCCCATGCCTATTGTTACAAGCAATAATGATCAGAAAGATGAGTTCCGTGTGTTTTGGCAAACTTCTATAAATGACCAAAGACCAAAGCTGAGAGTGTGTGTAAATGGCATTTTTATTACTGGCCTGCTGGACACAGGTGCGGATGTAAGTATCATTACCCCAGAATCTTGGCATCCATATTGGCCTCTTCAGAATGTAAATGTTCAGCTCCTGGGAATTGGAACCCTATCTCGAGTAAGGCAGAGCACGAGATGGGTTGAATGTATAGGACCAGAGGGACAAATAGGAAAATTAAGGCCATATGTAGCCAATATTGCAATGAATTTATGGGGTCGTGACCTATTACAACAATGGAATACCCAAATTAACATTCCTGCTACTTCTAGAGCCTATATTTCTGGGGATAATATTAAAAGATATTACAAACGGAGAAAACCGGCCATTCGGGCTGTACAAGAACAAGCAATTGATGTCCCTTCAGAGATACCAACAGCCTTGCCTTTAAAATGGTTGACTGAGAAACCAATATGGACAAAGCAATGGCCTTTAGCTGAGGAAAAGTTACAGGCTTTAGAACAGTTGGTACAAGAGCAATTAGATGCTGGACATATAGAAGAATCTACCAGCCCTTGGAATTCTCCTGTATTTGTGGTTAAGAAAAAATCAGGTAAATGGAGAATGGTGACACATCTCAGGGCTATCAACAAGGTTATTCAACCTATGGGCCCTCTGCAATCTGGAATTCCTTTGCCCTCTTTATTGCCAAAAGGATGGCCTCTCATAGTTATTGATTTAAAGGATTGATTTTCACTATACCTTTACAAAAAGAAGATAGAGAAAAATTTGCCTTCACAGTGCCTACTTATAATAATTCTCAACCTTCGAGGAGGTACCACTGGGCCGTCCTCCCCCAGGGTATGTTAAATAGCCCCTCCCTGTGCCAATATTTTGTGAATCAACCATTGCAAATAATACACAAGAAATTTCCCAAATCGATAGTATATCATTACATGGACGACATTTTGTTATCCGATTCAAACATGGATACCTTGAACAGACTGTTTGAAGAAATAAAAATACTTTTACCAAAATGGGGATTGCAAATTGCTCCTGAAAAGATTCAGAAGGGAGATTCTGTTAATTATTTAGGTTATAAAATAGGTTTACAAAAAATTAAGACACAAAAGGCACAAATTCGGAGAGATCGCCTACGGACTCTTAATGACTTTCAAAGACTATTAGGGGACATTTCCAGTCTACGGCCAGCTATTGGGATAACACCTGATCTAATAATTCATTTGAACAAAACCTTGGATGGTGACAAAGATTTAAACAGTCCCAGAGAATTAACAGCTGAAGCAGAAAAGGAACTGACGATGATTGAGGAAAAATTACAACAGGCACATGTGGATAGGGTAAATCCAGAGCTCGACTGTATTCTCGTCATACTACCGTCAAAAATTTCCCCTACAGGAATTTTAATGCAGAGAGATGATATTATCTTGGAATGGATCTTTTTACCACATAAACCAAGTAAGAAACTGAAAACTTATGTAGAAAAAGTCTCTGAGTTAATTATAAAAGGCAAGTTGAGACTTCGTCAACTAGCAGGCATAGACCCAGCAGAAATTATAGTGCCTTTCACTGCTGATGAACTAAAGAAATTATGGGAAGATAATGAACCATGGCAAAGAGCTTGTGCTAATTTCTTGGGAGACATTAATAACAACTATCCAAAAAGCAAGAGGCTTAACTTCATAAAGAGAACTTCTTGGATCCTTCCTCGAATCGTCCGTGATACTCCAATAACTGGAGCCCGTACGTTCTATACTGATGCCAATAAATCAGGGAAGGCAGGTTACAAATCAGAAGACTTGGGTAAGGTGGAACAAAGTCCTTATGATTCTGTCCAGAAGGCAGAATTATATGCCATTCTTATGGTGCTAAGGGATTTTAAAGAAGCTATTAATATAGTTACTGATTCACAATATGCAGAAAGAGTTATTTTACATATTGAAACTGCTGAATTTATACCTGATGATACAGAACTAACCTCTTTGTTTATCCAGGTGCAAGATTTGATTAGGAACAGGCTTTGCCCTATGTACATAACACACATCCGATCCCATACGGGTCTGCCAGGTCCTCTAGCACAAGGTAATGCAGAAATTGATCAATTATTGATTGGTAGTGTGCTACAAGCCTCTGAATTTCATAAAAAACATCATGTTAATAGCAAAGGTTTGAAGAAAGAGTTTTCTATTACATGGCAACAAGCTAGGGAGATTGTAAAGAAATGCCCTACTTGCTCTTTCTATAACCAAACGCCACTGCCTGCAGGGGCTAATCCAAAGGGCACCCAAAGGAATGAAATCTGGCAGATGGATGTGTTCCACTTTGCAGAATTTGGAAAATTAAAATATGTTCATCACACCATTGACACGTATTCAGGCTTTCAGTGGGCAACGGCTTTAAGTTCAGAAAAAGCTGATTCAGTTATCACTCATTTATTAGAAGTCATGGCTATCATGGGTATACCTACACAAATAAAGACAGATAATGGTCCTGCTTATGTCTCTAGGAAAATGAAACGGTTTTTTGATTATTACAATATCAAGCATGTTACAGGTATACCATACAATCCTACAGGTCAAGCAGTCATAGAAAGATCAAATCGAACTATAAAGGATATGTTGAACAAACAGAAAGGGGTGGAAAACACCCCCAGAAATAGGTTACATAATGCTTTGTTAACCTTGAATTTCCTCAACGCTAATGAGAAGGGAACATCGGCTGCAGAAAGACATTGGATAATGGAAAAGTCTACTGAACTAAATCAACCAGTTTATTTCAAGGATGTGCTGACCTCACAATGGAAGCCAGGAGATGTGCTGCGTTGGGGAAGGGGATTTGCTCTTGTCTCCACAGGTGAGGAAAAATTGTGGATTCCATCAAAATTGATAAAGGTTCGTTTTGATGAAGAGAAGCCAGTTGGGAAAGATAAATAACAATTCAATCACATGGATGGCAATCATACTGATGGTAAGTAATACAAATAGGTTGGGGGCAGGGTTCTCTTCTTATCTCCACAGGAAAATACCCATCTTCAAAGAATTTAAGGTACCCCTAATATTTAATTACTGATGGAGGGACTTGTTCTGTAAGTATTAACATATATATATATATATATATATATATATATATATATATATGTCTTAAACTTTCTTTGCTTTTCCTCATATCTGTGTCTTTCTTTATATGTCAGTATATGTCCTTGTTGTTAATGTTTAAATTTACCATAACAAGCAACAAATTTTCCTACAGTAATCTTTGAAGTTTCCAGGATGAAGATGGGGCCCCACAACATCAACTCCATCTGGTTTTTATGACGTCATGATTTTTTTTTTAAAGCGCTAATATTAGACCTGTTTTTTGGTACCAACTACAAGAGACAATTTCGAATGGTGCACATTTTTGACAACACTCTGGTCGGACCTTCTCAAAACGCTCTGAGACTAGTTACAATTTTCTTAGGTCAAAGGTTAATTTGGAAATTTTACCATCATTTGCTTTCACAGGACCCCCTAAGAAGAACGTCGCCCCCATGTCAGCTAGAAGCAATCTTAGAGGACGGCATCCCCTCTCCCAACAGAGTTTGCCCTCAGGGTTGGGGACATCTTTTAATGGTTGGTTTAGGGTTGAGGGGATGGGGTGATATTTTTTTTTTGGAAAAAAAAAAAAAGAAGAAGAAGAAGAAGAAGAGGAAGAAGAAGGGGGTAACTGGTTTTTTGGGATGATTGGTATTTGTGAATTACTGTCTATAGAAACTTGTACTGGTACTGTTTCTTGTATATTGATATGTTAAATATTGAATATGAGTGTTCCTACCTCTATTTTTGTATGAGTATGCTTATAACTTTGTCCATATTGTATTGATACATCTACCATATTACATTGTACATTTCTACCTCTGATACTATGACATTGTTTACAGTTGAAGATCATTGTCTTCATATATTGCACAGTTGTTTATTCTTTTAGTCTTCAAAGTTAGATAGGTATTGAGAATTATATGTTTGTCATATTTATTTTTAAGTTTATCAGGTCTTTTAGTTACATAGAGATTATATTTAGTATAGATAGTATGATCTTCAGCCTCTTCGAAAGCTGTAGAAAATGGCCTTTAATCTAACCTAAAATTTCTATGCCAAAGAGACACAATTACTCCTGGCAACACCACTCTACTCCCGAGAGAACGTTGAGCACCAAAGACACTCCACTGGGAGCTTGTCTTCTTGGCAGAACTGGCCTTTGGGTTAAGAAAAGCCCATACCTCAACTTCTGACAAAGATACAGAATATCCCTAAGTGGATGAAACAGGATTGTCTTATCTTGCCAAGACAGGGTAGGATAGTCCTAAGAAAGTTCCTTGCCTTTAATAATGGTATGCCAGTTATGTTAGGCCTTAGCCAAAGTTGGTTGACTCAACATTGCAAACGAGACTTTGGGTGATTGCCCAGGTAGTCAGTTGTCTCTGTCAATTGTTGCACATTTTGGATATCTCTCGATTGTTAAGTGATATTTATTCCCTTCTCAGATCTTTGACGGAGTTGAAGATTATATAATTGTAGTTACTCTCTATGTTATTTAGACTCCTTGAGATAGAATGTTTAGCAAAAGTTTTGTTCTCAATATTGTTTGTTATATTTATTATTTGTTATTATTGTATATAGTTGTATTTGGTTTGGTTCTATCTTATTTAGACAAAAGGGGGAGATGTAGGGACATAGCCCCACCCATTGGGGGCGTGTTCGCCTCGGGCTAATGTTTACGGATAAATCTGCCGGGCGTGAGCCCAGCAGCCCTTTTTCTTTTGCTCCGCTTTTCCGGTACACCGCGGGAACCTGTGGTCCTGTAAGTTTATTTCCTTATTAAAGCTGTATATATCTATATAATATGTCTACATTCATTTGCGCCACCACAAGGTTGTTTCCAGGTTCTGGCAATTACAAACAATGCTGCTATGAACATAGTTGAGCATATACTTTTGTTGTATGTTTGGGCATCTCTTGGGTATATTCCCAATAGTGGTATTGCTGGGTCAAGAGGTAGGTTGAACCCGACTTTCCTGAGAAACCGCCACACTGCTTTCCAAAGTGGTTGCACAAGTTTGCATTCCCACCAGCAATGGATGAGAGTGCCCCTTTCTCCACAACCTCTCCAGCAGAGGCTATCATTGGTGTTTTTGATTTTAGCCATTCTGACCGGTGTAAGATGGTATCTTAATGTTGTCTTGATTTGCATTTCCCTGATTGCTAAGGAAGTTGAGCATGATCTTAAGTGACTTTTGGACGTTTGAACTTCTTCTGTTGAAAAGTCTCTGTTCAGCTCAGTGCCCCATTTTATAATTGGATTGATTAACCTTTTACGGTCTAATTTCTTGAGTTCTTTGTATATTTTGGATATCAGACCTTTGTCAGTTGCGGGGTTGGTGAAGATCTTCTCCCAGTCAGTGGGTTGCCTTTCTGTCTTAGTGACAGTGTCCTTTGCTTTACAGAAGCTTCTCAGTCTCAGGAGGTCCCATTTATTCAATGATGTCCTTAGTGTTTGTGCTGCTGGGGTTGTACGTAGGAAGTGTTCTCCTGTGCCCATGTGTTGTAGAGTACTTCCCACTTTCTCTTCTATCAGATTCAGTGTGTTTGGACTGATATTGAGGTCTTTAATCCATTTGGACTTGAGTTTTGTGCATGGTGATATATATGGATCGATTTTCATTCTTCTACAGATTGACTTCCAGTTTTGCCAGCACAATTTGTTGAAGATGCTCTCTTTTTTCCATTGTATACTTTTAGCTCCTTTATCGAAAACCAGGTGTTCATAGGTTTGTGGGCTAAAGTCAGGGTCTTCTATTCTATTCCATTGGTCGACTTCTCTGTTTTTATGCCAGTACCAAGCCGTTTTCAGTACTGTAGCTCTGTAATAGAGTTTGAAGTCAGGGATGGTAATGCCTCCAGACAATCCTTTATTGTATAAGATTGTTTTGGCCATCCTGGGTTTTTTGTTTTTCCATATAAAGTTGATTATTGTCTTCTCCATATCTGTGAAGAATTTTGATGGGATTTTGATGGGGATTGCGTTGAATCTATAGATTGCTTTTGGTAGAATTGCCATTTTTACTATGTTGATCCTCCCAATCCAAGAGCAAGGGAGGTCCTTCCATTTTCTGGTGTCCTCTTCAATTTCTTTCTTCAAAGACTTAAAGTTCTTGCCAAATAGATCTTTCACTTCCTTGGTCAGAGTTACCCCAAGGCATTTTATGCTATTTGTGGCTATCGTGAAAGGTGATGCTTCTCTGATTTCCCTCTCTGCTTCTTTATCCTTAGTGTATAGGAAGGCAACTGATTTTTTGGAGTTGATTTTGTATCCTGCCACATTACCAAAGGTGTTTATCAGCTGTAGGAGTTCTTTGGTAGAGTTTTTGGGGTCGGTTATATATACTATCATATCATCTGCAAATAATGAAAGCTTAACTTCTTCCTTTGCAATACGGATCCCCTTGATCCCCTTATGTTGTCTTATTGCTATTGCTAGAACTTCAAGCACTATATTGAAGAGGTATGGAGAGAGTGGACATCCTTGTCGTGTTCCTTATTTTAGTGGGATGGCTTTGAGATTTTCTCCATTTAATTTAATGTTAGCTGTCGGCTTGCTGTAAATAGCTTTTATTATATTTAGGTATGCCCCTTGTATCCCTAATCTCTCCAAGACCTTTATCATAAAGGAGAGCTGCAGAGAAGAAGGTGTATTCTTTCCTATTTGGGTGGAGTGTTCTATAGATGTCTGTTAAGTCCATTTGATTCATTACCTCCAACAATTCTCTTAATTCTCTATTAGTTTTCTGTCTGATTGACCTGTCCATTGGTGAGAGAGGTGTGTTGAAGTCTCCTACTACTAGTGTGTGTGATTTGATGTCTGCCTTGAGTTTTAGCAATATTTCTTTTACATAAGTGGGTGCTTTTATATTAGGGGCATAGATATTCAGGATTGAGACTTCATCCTGCTGAATCGTTCCTGTTATGAGTATAAAGTGTCCCTGTCGATCTCTTCTGATTGATTTTAGTTTGAAGTCAGTTTTGTTAGAAATTAGTATGGCCACACCTGCTTTTTTCTTAGGACCATTTGCTTGAAAAACCTTTTCCCAACCCTTTACTCTGAGTAGATGCCTGTCTTTGTGGTTGAGATGAGTTTCTTGCAAACAGCAGACTGTTGGATCCTGTTTTCGTATCCAATCTCTTAGCCTGTGCCTTTTTATTGGTGAATTGAGACCATTAATATTAAGTGATATTAATGACCAGTGGTTGTTAACTCTGGTTATTCTTACTGCTTTTGGTAGAAGAGTTTGTGTGTCTCCCTTCTTTGAGTTGTGCTGTTGAAGGGTCGCTAGATGCCTGGGTTATTGTAGGCAGTGTTGGCAATGTTGGATTCCTTGGGTTGTGATTTTCCTTCTATTACTTTCTGTAGGGCTGGATTTGTGGCAACGTATTGTTTAAATTTGTTCTTATCCTGGAATGTCTTGTTTTCTCCATTGATAGTGAACGATAGCTTGGCTGGGTATAGTAGTTTGGGTTTGCATCCATGGTCTCTTAGTTTCTGTAGTACCTCTATCCAGGACCTTCTGGCTTTCATGGTTTCCATAGAGAAGTCAGGTGTAAGTCTGATCGGTTTACCCTTATAAGTTACTTGGCCTTTTTCCTTTGCAGCTTTTAATATTCATTCTTTAATCTGTATATTTTGTGTTTTGATTATTATATGGCGAGGGGACTTTTTTTTTGATCCAGTCTGTTTGGTGTTCTGTATGCTTCTTGAATATTCAAAGGAATATCTTTCTTTATGTTGGGGAAGTTTTCTTCCATAATTTTGTTAAAAATGTTTTCTGGACCTTTGAGCTGTGCCTCTTCTCCTTCTTCTATCCCTATTATTCTTAGGTTTGGTCTTTTTATTGTGTCCCATATTTCCTGAATGTTTTGTGATGAGAATTTGTTGGTTTTGGTGTTTTCTTTGATCAGTCCGTTTATTTTCTCTATGTTGTCTTCAGAATCTGAGATTCTTTCTTCTATCTCTTGTATTCTATTGATTATGCTTGTTTCTGTAGTCTCTGCTCGTTGACCTATATTTGCCATATCCAGCTGGTCCTCAGTTTGTGTTTTCTTCCTTGCTTCCATTTCAGTTTTCAATTCTTGGACTGTTTCCATTACCTGTTTGATCGTTTTTTCTTGGCTTCCCAGGGTATCATTTACGTATTTCCTCATTTCTTCAAACTTTTTGTTATACTTCTCATCCATTTCTATGAGGGCGATTTTTACATGTTGTTTAAGGGACTCTATTGCTTTCAAAAAGTCAGTTTTTTCCTCTTCTCCTGTGTTAGGGTATTCAAGTCCTTGTGTTGTAAGATCATTGGGTTCTGGTGTTTTCATGTTGTTTTTCAGATTGTTGGGTGAATTCTTGCCTTGGCGTCTGCCCATCTCCTCTTACCGATGCTATCTATTGGGTTTGATTTAATTGTAGTGGGGCAATCTGCTCTCAGTTCAGGCTTTGCTGTTTCTTGCCCGCACTATCCTGCATCCAGTGCCTCCGCCACCCGGAACTGTCTGTGCGCCGGTGCTTCCACCGCCCAGGCCTGCCTGCCGGTGCCTCCGCCACCTGGGCCTGTCTGCACGCCGGTGCTTCCGCCGCCTAGGCCTGCCTGCCGGGCCTGACTGCTGGTGCCTCCGCCACCTGTGCCTGCCTGTACGCCGGTGCCTCTGCCGCCCGGACTTGCCTGCGTGCTGGTACCTCCACCGCCCGGGCCTGCCTGCGCGCCGGTGCTTCCGCCGCCTAGGCCTGCCTGCCGATGCCTCCGCCGCCCGGGCCTGCCTGCGCGCTGGTGCTTCCACCGCCTAGGCCTGCCTGCCGATGCCTCCGCCGGCCGGGCCTGCCTGCGCGCCGGTGCTTCCGCCGCCTAGGCGTGCCTGCCGGTGCCTCCTCCACCAGGGCCTGCCTGCCGGTGCCTCCCTATATAATTCTCAATACCTATCTAACTTAAAGACTAAGACAATAAACAACTGTGAAACAAATGAGGACAATGACCTCCAAATATAAACAATGTACAAATATACATTGCAGTATGGTAAATATATATCAATACACAAACAACATATAAGTATCTTAATCAGAGGTAGAAATGTACGCTGCAATATGGTAAATATATACAATATATATCAATATAATATTTGTCAATACATAAAAATGTTTTAAACAGAGGTAGAAACATGCATGCATACAATCGTCAATATAATTTCACTTTGTATCAATATATAAGAATAGATACCAATATATTTGTCTCAAAACAATAACTCACAAGTACCAACAAGTACCAATCTACTATCCCATCATCCCATTATCCCTCTTTTTTTTTCAAATGATCCCCGAGCTTATAAAATTCCTCCCCCAACCCTCAAACGTATACCAATTATAATCAACCCCTAGATGATGTTCCTAAACACAAGGGCAAACTTTACTGGGAGAGGGGACGTTGTCCTCTAGAGTTACTTCCAGCTGTCATGGGGGCGACTTTCTTTCTGGGGGATTCTGTGAAAGTAAAATGATGGTTAAATTTCAAGATCAATATCTTTTAAAATTGCAAATAGTCTCTGAGTATTTTCTGCAGATCTGGCCAGAATGTTGTATAGGATGTGCACCATTTCAGATAACCAAGTTGGAACTGTCTTGTGCAGCTGGTACCCAAAACAGGTCTTGTAGTAACGCTATCAGTATCATGACGTAATATCAACCAGGTGGAGTTGTTGTTGTGGGGCCCCATCTTCTTCCTGGAAACTTCAAATGTCACTGCAGGAAAAACTCATTGTTCATTATGAAAAACTTATATATATATATATATATATGTATATATATATATATATATTCAATGAAAGGCATGATAGATATATTTAATGAAAAATATAATAGATATGAAGAAAAGCAAAGATGTTTTCTAAACTCATATTTCTTTCTATCCCATATCATGGCTCTTGACATGAGACAGAAACTCCAGAAACTCTGGGTTTTTCTCTTACCAACAGGCTTGGAATTGGAGAGGGACTGAGCCAGAGTCCAACTTCAAAACCAGGTCTATAAATTTAGAAATATGGTTTAATATATTTTACTTACACAACCTATTCAGTTTTCTTGATAGTTCCTATTGGGCAGGTATTTTTCCATCTGTCAGTATCCAAACATCCAGGGTCCCTTGAATTTTTCAAAGATGAGTGTTTTCCTGTGGAGATAAGAACAGAACCTTGCCCCCATTCTGTACGTTTTTCTTACCACCTGTATGAATATCATCATTGTGGATGAGTTGTCATTTCTCCTTTTCAAGAGGTTTCTCCTCTTCAAATCGAACCTTTATTAATTTTGATGGTATCCACAATTTTTCTTCTCCTGTGGAAACAAGAGCAAAACCCATTCCCCAACATAGCACATCTCCTGGTTTCCATTGAGAGGTCCGCACATCTTTGAAATAAATTGGTTGATTTAGTTTAGCAGACTTTTCCATTATCCAATGTCTTTCTGCTGCTGTCGTTCCTTTCTCATTAGCGTTAAGAAAATTCAAGGTTAATAAAGCATTATGTAATCTATTTCTGGGGGTATTTTCGGTCCCTTTCTGTTTGTTCAGCATGTCCTTTATAGTACGATTTGATCTTTCTATAACTGCCTGACCTGTAGGATTATTTGGTATACCTGTAATATATTTTATATTATAATAATCACAAAAGCATTTCATTTTCTTAGATACATATGCTGGACCGTTATCCGTCTTTATTTGTGCAGGTATACCCATGATGGCCATAGCTTCCAATAAATGTGTGATTACTGAATCAGTCTTTTCTGAGCTCAGGGCAGTAACCCATTGAAAACCTGAATATGTGTCTATGGTGTGGTGTACATATTTTAATTTACCAAATTACATAAAGTGGAACACATCCATCTGCCAGATTTCATTTCTTTTAGTACCCTTTGGGTTACTCCCTGCAGGCAACGGTGTTTGATTATAGAAAGAACAAGTAGGACATCTCTTTATAATGTCCTTAGCTTGTTGCCTTGTAAGGGAAAATTCTTTCTTTAGGCCTTTACTGTTGACATGATGCTTCTTATAAAATTCTGAGGCCTGTAACATGCTTCCAATCAATAATTGATCAATCTTAGCGTTGCCTTGTGCTAGAGGACCAGGCAGACCTGTATGGGACCGGATGTGTGCTATGTACATCGGACAAAGCCTGTTCCTGATTATGTCTTGTACCTGGATAAACAATGAAGTCAACTCTGTGTCATCTGGTATAAATTCAGCCATTTCAATATGTAAGATAACTCTTTCTGCATATTGTGAATCTGTAACTATATTAAGAGGTACTTTAAAATCCCTTAGCACCATAAGAATGGCATATAATTCTGCCTTCTGTACAGAATTATAAGGGCTTTGTTCCACCTTACTCAATTCATCTGACTTATAACCTGCTTTCCCTGATATATTTGTATCAGTATAGAACGTATGGGCTCCAGTTATTGGAGCATCACGTACAATTCTATGAAGAATCCAAGAAGTTCTCTTTATGAGGTTAAGTCTACCACTTTTGGGATAGTTGTTATTAATTTCTCCCCCAAAATTAGCACAAGCTCTTTCCATGGTTCATTGTCTTCCCATAACATTTTTATTTCTTCAGTAGTAAAAGGCACTATAATTTCTGCTGGGTCTATACCTGATAGTTGATGAAGTCTCAGCTTACCTTTTATAATTAATTCAGAGACCTTTTACACATAAGTTTTTAATTTTTTACTTGGTTTATTAGGTATAAATATCCACTCTAAAATAATATCTCCCCTCTGCATTAGAATCCCTGTGGGAGAAATTCTGGAAGGCAATATGACTAGGATGCAGCTAAGATTTGGGTTCACCCTATCCACATGTGCCTCCTGTAATTTTTCCTCCATCATTGTCAGTTCCTTTTCTGCTTCAGCTGTCAGTTTTCTTGGACTATTCAAATCTTTATCACCATCTAAGGTTTTGTTTAAATGAACTATTAGATCAGGTGTTATCCCAACAGCAGGTCATAGACTGGAAATGTCTCCTAACAATCTTTGGAAGTCATTAAGAGTCTTTAACCAGTCTCTCCTAATTTGTGCCTTTTGCGTTTTAATTTTCTCTAACCCTATTCTGTAACCTAGGTAATTAATAGAATTTCCTCTTTGAATCTTTTCAGGGGCAATTTGTAATCCCCATTTAGGCAAGACTTTCTTTACTTCTTCAAACACCCTTTCTAAAGTATCTTTATTTGAATAAGATAACAAGATATCATCCATGTAATGATAAATTATGGACTTGGGGAATTGTTTATGAATTATTTCCAATGGCTTACTTACAAAATATTGGCACAATGTAGGACTATTGAGCATCCCCTGTGGGAGGATAGTCCATTGATATCTCCTTTTAGGCTGAGAATTATTACAAGTAGGCACTGTGAAGGCAAATTTTTCTCTATCCTTTTCTTGTAGCGGTATAGTGAAAAAATAATCTTTCAAATCAGTAACTATAAGAAGCCATCCTTTTGGTAATAGAGAAGGCAAAGGAATTCCAGATTGTAGTGGGCCCATAGGTTGAATTACCTTGTTGACAGCTCTTAAATCTGTCACCATTCTCCATTTACTGGATTTCTTTTTTACAACAAACACAGGAGAATTCCAAGGGCTGGTTGATTCTTCAATATGGTGAGCATCTAGTTGCTCTTGCACCAGCTGTTCCAATGCCTGTAATTTATCTTCAGCTAGAGGCCACTGTTTGATCCATATTGGCTTCTCAGTTAGCCATTTTAAAGGTAGGACTGTTGGTACCTCTAAAGGTTTGATATTTGCTGTATGTTCTTGTACAGCCTGAATGGCTGGTGACCTTTTTCCATAATACCTCATCATATCCTTCCCAGAATTATGAGTTCCTGGAACTACAGGAATGTTAATCTGGGTATTCCATTGCTGTAGCTGGTCACGGCCCCATAAATTTATTGCAATATTGGCTATATATGGCCTTAGTCGTCCTATTTGCCCTTCAGGCCCTATGTATTCAACCCATCTTGTGCTTTGTTTTACACGAGATAGGGTTCCAATTCCCAGGAACTGAATATCTACCTCTTGAAGAGGCCAATTCGGATGCCAAGATTCTGAAGTAATGATACTTACATCCACACCTGTGTCTAATAAGCCTTCAATAAAAGTGCCATTTATACAGACTCTTAGCTTTGGTCTTCGATCGTTAATAGAAGTCTGCCAAAATATATGTTTACTCTGTCCTACTGGGTTTTTTGACTCATCCTCCATGCATAATTCATCATTTAGACCAGTATTACTTTTTACAGCAGAAATTGGAGCTTTTTATTTTCTTGGTGAGGCACGTTCTCCACTGTGACTGGGAATGACTGGGCCACTGTTGACTTGGGGCCTGAGAGAGGCCCCTCAAGGAGTTTCCCGACGGTATCGGGTTGCCTTGTCTGTCTGTTGTTGACCTGCATTCATTGGACCAATGTCGGCCTTTACTGCATCTCCTACATATACCTGAAGGCCGAGGTCTCCTATTTTTGTCATTCCCAGAAGAGATATTATTCCTAGAAATTCTTTGCCTGCAATCCCTTTGCAAATGTCCTAATTTACCACAATTAAAACACCTGGCAGTTTGATGTCTCCTCATTGCTTTGGAAATTGTTTCTTCTACCCAAGATTCATCATTATAGCTAAACATCTCAACATTCATTGTATGCTGAATCCATTCATCCATAGGTGCTGATCTAGACTTTAAAGGTACAATTATCGTTTTGCAGTCTATGTTTGCATTCTCAAAAGCTAGAGATTCAAGAAGTATTCGTCTAGCTTCTGGGTCTGTTACCCCTATGTCAAGAGCCTTAATTAATCTTTGCAAAAAGTCAATAAAGGGTTCTCTCTGTTCCTGCCTAATTCTGGTATATAATTCAACCCTTTTTGCTGCATCTTGTAGCCAATCCAAGCATTTAAAGCTGCTTGGTGACATAGACACAGTACCTCATCATCATAAAGAGCTTGGACCTGTGGATCAGCATATTCTCCTGAAACCAAGAATTTGATCTTGGGAAACCTCCACATCTCTTGCTCTTCCTTGCTGTTCCATATGTTTGGATTCTTCTCTGTAATATATTCCAAACATCAAGGAAGGTCCATTATCTAAAACTGCAGACACTAACTGATGGAAATTGTGGGGGGTAGCTCTAGCATTAGAAGCCCAAGTCCTTATCATTTCCTTAACATATGCAGAGTGCAAACCAAAATTACCAATAGCTTGATTAATTTCTTTTAGATCATTCATTGCTATTGGCATCCATCTAGCTTCTCTGACTCCCTTTGAGCCTTTAGAAGTTGACGCTTTGTCAGAATGAATTATAGGGTATGTCGCTAAAACCCTGGGTAAGCCAGTTCTAATAGCTGGTGGTGGTATTATATCCTGTCCTTGTGCCTTCTTACTCTGTTCACCAGGTCCAATAATTTCTTCAATCATTTCAAGTCTTTTTATTATTGTCTCTTTTGAAACCTGAATCTCCTGACCTGCATGAGTTTCTAGTAAAGATTGTATGGTTCTTAGGAGTGCCATAACCTTCCTAAATGATAGAATATTCAAAAGAATACTGAAACCTAGTAACCAGTAAATTAAGTTATCCCCCTAGTCATATAAACCTTGCATGAAATAATCCATTGTATTGGCAAACAAAACAGTAAAATTTGTGTTGGAAATGAAAACTGCCATATTACCTATTATCCAGCAAGTGGTGCTGTTGCCAAGTTGTGACAAAAAGGGGTCCTGTTTCAGTGTCTGCCTAGTATTTGTTAAAAACTGGGAAATGCAAGTTGCTCAACAAAGTAAATGTAATTGAATCAATTCTGTATACAGAACCATAAACCCAGAATCCAGCGATAGAGAAGAGTAACTCGGAAGCCGTGTATGCCTCCATGTGACAGAGTCGTCCCAAGGGGTTGCAGCTTTCGGCAATTGGCAACCATGTGCTCTGTTTCCCGCCACTCAAGCGCTGTGCTTGCAAGGGAGATTTAAAAACGACTCAGAAAAGAGCAAACCACTTGGGCAGAGACTACGCGGGTCTGTGGAGTTTAAATCCACATGGGGAGGCAAACGATAGGCTGCGTGGGGACTTGAAGTCAATCTGAGGTGTCTAAAGGGAAAATATAAAGAACTGCAGCAAGAAAAGCCACTGCATGATGATTTATGTTAAACTGCTGACTCCATGAACAAGGCACAGGCCGCAAGGCACAGGCTGCGGCCGAACTGGAGGCAGGCAGCCGAGCTGGGGAAGGAGGGGTCCTAAAACCAAATGTTGGGCACCAGATGAAGGTGAAGGCGTAAGTCACAAACAATCCCACGCTAGTTTGGAATTATGATTAATATAATGGTTATTTATTTAAAGGGGAAAAAACTTACAGATCACCGTCCCAGACAACAGCCCTCTGCACAATCAGGAAGGGAGTCTAGTTGCTGGAAGCAGAGCAGGAAATAAGAGAGAGCGAGGAGGGAAGTGGGTGCTTTTTCAAAGGGAGAGAGACCATGCCCCAATGGGCTGGTATCTCAGTGGCTATTGGCTGGAGGAGCGGAAGGACCTCCCACAACATCTAAAGAACCTGATTAGTCTAACTATAAATATGACAGACATAGATGACTATTAATCTACAATTCTTAATACCTATCTAACTTAAAGACTAAGAGAATAAACAACTATGCAACAAATGAGGACAATGGTCTCCAAATGTAAACAATGAATATCAATACATAAGCAATATATAAGTATCTTAATCAGAGGTAGAAATGTACACTGCAATATGGTAAATATATAGCAATACAATATATATATATCAATACATAAAAATGTTTTAAACATAGGTAGAAGCATGCATGCATACAATATTTAATATAATTTAACTTTGTATCCATATACAAAAATCTGTGTCAATGTAATTATCTATAAACAATAACTCACAAATACCATTATTATCTATTATCCCATTATCCAATTTTCCCTCTTTTTTTTAAAAAAAATCCCTGAGCTTATAAAATGCCTCCCCCAACCCTCAACCATATACTAATTATAATTAACCCCTAAATAATGTCCCTAAACCCAAGGACAAACTTTGCTGGGAGAGGGGACGTCGTCCTCTAGAATTACTTCCAGCTGTCATGGGGGCGACGTTCTTTCTGGGGGATCCTGTGAAAGTAAAATGATGGTTAAATTTGAAGATCAATGTCTTCTAAAATTGTAAATAGTCTGAGTATTTTGTGGAGGTCTAGCCAGAATCTTGTACAAGATGTGCACCATTTCAGATAACCAAGTTGGAACTGTTTCTGCAGCTGATACCCAAAACAGGACTTGTAGTAGCGCTATCAGTATCATGGCATCATATCAACCAGGTGCAGTTGTTATGGGGCTCCATCTTCTTCCTGGAAACTTCAAATATCACTGTAGGAAAAACTCATTGTTCATTGTGGAAAACTTAAACATTAATTATATAGACATATACATACATACATATATTCAGTGAAAGGTATGATAGATATATTCAATAAGAGGTATGATAGATATGAAGAAAAGCAAAGATGTTTTCTAAACTCATCTGAAAGAGCGGAAGGCACTCCTGCAGCATGCAGGCAAACTATGTTTTCTTCTGGGATATAAACCCAGAAAGCTGAAGGCTTGACAATAATTTTTATGAAAAAAATGACCATTAATTGTGGTTATTTTTTTTTTTTTTGCAAATGAACTTTATGTAATTTATTTATTTTTTATTTTTTTTTACTTATTTATTTATTTTTATTCTTTTTTAATTAAAATTTCCACCTGCTCCCCATTTCCCATTTCCCTCCCCTCCTCCCAAATATTGCCCTCCCCCCACTTCCCTCCCCCTATCCCCACTCCTCTTCTCCTCCCCCCACTCCATTCCCCCTCCCTCTCGATACTGAAGAGCAGTCCAAATTCCCTGCCCTGCGGGAAGACCAAGGTACTTCTATCTACGTCCAGAAAGGTGAGCGTCCAAACAGGCTAAGCTCCCACAAAGCCAGTTCATGTATTAGGATCGAAACCTAGTGCCATTGTCCTTGGCTTCTCATCAGTCTTCATTGACCGCCATGCTCAGAGAGTCCGGAATCAACCCATGCTTATTCAGTCCCAGACCAGCTGGCCTTGGTGGGCTCCCAATAAATCAGTTCCACTGTCACAGTGGGTGGGTGCATCCCTCGTGGTCCTGATTTTTTGCTCATGTTCTCCCTCCTTCTGCTCCTCATTTGGACCTTAAGAGCTCAGACCGTTGCTCCAAATTGAGACTCTGTCTCTACCTCGATCCATCGCCAGATGAAGGTTCTAAGGTGATATGCAAGATATTCATCAGTATAGGATAGGGTCATTTCAGGTTCCCTCTCCTTAGTTGCCCAAGGTACCAGCTGGGGACATATTCCTGGACACCTGCGAACCCCTCAAGAGTCAAGTCTCTTGCCAACCCTAAGATGGCTCCCTTAGATAGGATATATACTTCGCTGCTCCCGTATCCATCCTTCCTATATCCTAACCATCCCAATCCTCCGAGCTCCTCCCATCCTCCCCTTCTCATATTTCTCATCCCATTTCCCCTTTGCCCCATGCCACCTCACCCGCAAGTTCCCAGTTTTTGCCCTGGAATCTTGTCTACTTCTCCCTCTCCATGCGGATGACTATATGATTTTCTTTGGGTTCACTTTCTTATTTAGCTTCTATAGGATCACACATTAATTGTGGTTATTAATGACAATAAATAGGTTGTCACCGAGAATGGACTTTAGCTCTTTGTGTGTCCCTCTGAGAAGAGGTTTCTTCTGCTCTTCACATTCCTTAAGAAGAAGGAAGTGATGGTTTTCTTTTCCTTGTGTACATCTGTGAAGTACCACTATGAGCTATGAAACTACATTGACCTGACTATCTTAGCCATCCTTGGAAGGCAATAGTAAAATAAGAGAACAACCATTTTCTTCCAAATCTACAACTTAGATTCAGGGATATTTCTGTGCACAAATATGGCAGTCAAAGAGCTGGGCATCCCTGAGGAGGACTAGATTGTTCAGCATGATCCTCCCAATGACCATAAGGAATACTTTCATCATGTGGATAGAACTGCTAGGGGCCTGAAGATGGAAAAAGGATGGCCTTGCTCATCCTGCACCATGAAGAGTCAAGATTTCCTCATTAATTGGAACAATCCAAGGTCCCAGTGAATCAGTTTGACTTTTCCTGGTTTGAAGTTTCTGATATTCAGTCTCAACTGGAAAAGATATCGAAAAGAACTACTTTTTCTTTAAGTCTGCACAGGAAGCATATCAGTCTTATATACAAGTATATGACTCTCACTCTTTCAAGCAGATCTTTAATGTGAACACCTTAAATTTGCCTCAGGTTACTCCGTCCTTTGGTTTAAAGGTTCTTATTTTTGTTGGTCTGAATGTAAGCAGCCAAAGACAAACTTTAAAAGGGAGTAGGTGGTGGTGAATTTGACTACCACAAAACAAAGAAAGTGGAGAAATCCAAGATCTTTAAATGCAGCAGGAAGAAAACAGCAGTGCTGTTTGTTTGTTCCTGGCTGCTCAGCCCCAAAATAATCACACAGAAACTGTATAATTTCAATACTCTTTGGCCAATAGCTTAAGAGTATTACAGGTTAATTCGTATCTTAAATTAACCCATCTCCATTATTCTGTGTATTGCCATATGGCTATGACTTAATGGGTAAATTTCTGTCACTGGCATATGTCTTTGGTGGGGCTACATTGTAGTGATGAACAATAACAGAAAAAGGGGAAATGATGTAGGTGGGTTAATTTCATTGGTTAATAAAGAAACTGCCTTGGTTTTTTGGTAGGGCAGAACTTAGATATGCGGGGTGGACTGAACAGAATGCTGGGAGAGAGAAGGAGCATCAGGCAGAAGCGATGAAGCTTTGGCCCAAGATGGACGTAGGTTAGAATCTTCCTGGCAAGCCACCATCTCGTGGTGCTACATACATTAAGAGAAATGGGTTAAGCAAGATGTGAGAATTAGCCAGTAAGGGGCTAGAGCTAATGGGCCAGGCAGTGTTTAAATGAATACAATTTGTGTGTTGTTATTTCGGGGCAAAAGCTAGCTGTGTGGGAGCTGGGTGGAACAAAAAGCAGGCCTGCCCGCAGCTTTTTCTACACTACATGGCTCCTTACTGACTCTGATTTCTTTCTCCTACCATTCAGTTTATTTTTCCCTGCCTAGTTAAGTTCTGCCTTGCTATAGGTGCAAAACAGTTTCTTCATTCATTAACCAATAAAAGCAGTACATATACAGTAGTACCTTGTACATCATTTCCCCTTTTCTGTTTAAATAAAAAAGGTTTTAATTTTAACATAGTAAAATTACTTATAAGAAAACAATTATCAAGCAAGGATGACAGTTACAATATTTATATCTACTTTGTCTTTTTTCATAACTAAGGAAAACTATAATTATAACTGTATATTATTCAACTCCATCAAAGACTCCAGAAGAATATATTACCTAAGTAAAGAGGAAGTGCATTGTAAACAACTTCTAAAAGTCTAGAATTGACAGAGATATCTTGCTGCCTGGACAGTCACCAAAAGTTCTTTTGTAATGTTGAGGCATCCAATCTTCAGCCTATGGGAACAGAGCATGCAGCAGACTTTTCCATGAAGCAGGAAATTTCAAAGACAGTTCCACCTATATTGGCAGTTTGTCAGTCACTTTCTTCTGTGTCCTGCAGAATGTCACACAAACTAATGTAGGAAGACCTTCAATGACTGCTTTTCCAGGTATGTCTCAACTGCATCAAGTTGACAAATGAAATTAAACATCATTCTGTCCATAGATAAAGTCTCTCACAGAAATTCTACAAGAAATGAAACTGTCACCAGTACAATGTGTCCCTCAAGAGCATGCAAGAAGAGTTCCCATAGAGGAATTCTCATTGTCTTGCTCGTCAATTTTTTGTATAATTCAGGTTCTTCTTCACATATAAATCATGCTTTTTTCTGTATCTTGGTTCAATATATAACTTTCATAATGCCCTGACACTGTCTGCCTTGTATAAACCATGTACTCTATTATATTTTCCATGAATAATAATATTATTTTCCAGAGGCTTTAATGAATGAACAAACACACAATACCATTGTGCTGGCTGGTTTACACATTAGAGTCAGAGGAAAGGGTAAACCTCAACTGAGTAAATTCCTCTTCCAGATAGGCATGTGGAACATTTTCTTGACTGGTGACTGAAAAGGCACAATTCACTCTGTGCAGTGCTACCCTTGGGCCTTTGGGCCTTGGTGCTGTAAGAAAAAAAGACCAAGCAAACAATGAGGACTAAAACAATAGAATAACAACACCCCTTTTCAGCTCGCCCTGCCAGTGCTACAGCCAGTAGAGAACAATTCCATTTGTGGTAAGAAGGAAATCCAGTTCAGAATGACTTAGCCATGTTAGTTCAACCTTCTACAGTATGAATCTGGGCAACTTAATTTTAGACATATTTAAATAGAGTACAGATTTATAAAGAAGTTTCCTGGTAACAATTATTTCAATTCCATGAGTACAGTAAAGTTTCAGGTGTGACTGCATTAAAATTAATTTTCAGTGTTCATGTGACCTCTATTCTGAAGATGGGTTCTATGGCTTAAAGGCTTAGGATCTGGTGTGGTCTCAGTCATACAGACAACATAGTGGTCACAAGGCTATAAAATTCATGTTCCTAAAAATGGGTTCTATTGACTGAGAAGCAATGTTCAACATAAAAATCTATGGTGCAGCTGGGCGGTGGTGGCACATGCCTTTAATCCCAGCACTCGGGAGGCAGAGGCAGGCGGATCTCTGTGAGTGCGAGGCCAGCCTGGTCTACAAGAGCTAGTTCCAGGACAGGAACCAAAAAGCTACAGAGAAACCGTGTCTCAAAAAAAAAAATCTGTGGTGCAAAAATTTAAGATAAATTTAATAGTCTGGGGATTAAGGTGTGTGATCCAACCCTATAGATAAGGTTGGGAACAGGCAAAAAAAAAATCTATCTGAAGGGCTCTCATTTTGACCTCAGATTCCATATAACCTAAGTTCCTTTTAAGCAACAATAGGTCCACAAAACGTCATGCTTATTCCAAACAACAAAACCTACTAACAACAAAAAGAACAAATGAATCGATTGATTTCCTGTTTCTAACGACAAAAAGAACAAACAGATCTGATGAGTTGAAAATTCTGTGCTGGTTGACAATGATTGAACATCCAAGAAAAGTGTTAGGAAAAAAGTCCTAACACGAGCCACTCTGCCAGCACAAAGAAATCAAGTTAGATCAGATTAAACTGAATTAAAATGCCCATGTTTTATTAAGTACAGCGTTCTTGGGTGGCCAGGAGCATGGTAGGGGCGACAGAAAAACAGGGAGCTTATGCAAACCCAGGATCATGTGTTCCTCCTCTGGGAGCTCACTTAAATACCCTGTGGGAGTGGTCCTGACCCTCCCCTGAAGAGGAGTCAGGACCTGGCATGCTGGGATTTGGAGTTCAGACCAATGCAACTCCCAGGCTGTGGGGGGAGGGGGAGCAGGTTGGTATGGATGACAGGGGTGGGGGTTATGCTCCTGACTTAACAGAAAGATCCTACTTTTTGACTTCTGATTAGTGAAAAATATAGCTGTGAATTTGTGGTGATATTTTGTCTGTGATCTAACATGTAAAGCCTACCTGAAAATCAGAGTACAGAGCTATCCACACTAGTTAGCCATAGAGGTCATGTAGTGGTGGTACACACCTTTAATCCCAGCACTGGGGAGACAGAGGCAGACAGATCTCTGTGAGTTCAAGGCCACCCTGGGTCACAGGAGATTGAATCAGTCTAAAAAAGAAACAAAGCTCACACCTTTGACCCCCACACATGGGATCACACTCTTTTAATTCCAGCACTAGGAAGGTGGAAACAGGAGTTCTGTGCCTGGGTAGACAGAGCACTATAAGGTGAGAGGAGACAGGACCTCAGAGCATTCACTCAGGATTCATGGAGACATGATCTGGCCCTTTTGGTCTGAAGAAATGAAAGAGGTAAAAGGTGTCTTTAGTGGCTAGCTCCCTTACTTCTTTGATCTTTCAGCATTTATTCTGATATCTGATTCTGGGTTAGGATCTTGTTGCATATGGCGCTAAAATGTTTAGCAAGAATTTCCACAAAAACCCTGAAAAAGCGATTCTAAACACACAAAAACATAGTCAAACATGGCTGTTGTGGGATAATGCTCTTGTACACAGTAAAGATTTGTCACTAATATTGGTTTAATAAAACACTAATTGACCAGTGCCAGGTAAAACATACAGGTGGGACAAGTAGACTAGGAGAATTCTGAGGAGAAGAAAGGCAGAGAGTCAGTCACCACCCAGACCCAGAGGAACCAAGACGAGAATGCCTCACTGTGAAAAGGTACCAAGCCACATGACTAAACATGGACTGAAGGAGCAGGACAAACTCCATTTTAAACTGTCTTTGACCCAAGACTGACCCTGATTCAGCAAAATGCAAAATAAAATTTCTCAGAAAAACTACAAGCTGTTGCTGCTCCAGTCAAAAGGACCCCATCTGGGTGGCCAGCCAATGACTAATCTTGGTAAACAGCAATTGCTTGCAAAAGATGTCCTTGTGGGTATCTGCTAACTGCTGTTTTAGACATTCTTGTAGATTCAGCCAATAAATTCAAAGGTCATCTAACCCTTACCCCATTTGTATCCATTCCTGTAACACCAAGGCCTGTACCACCCTGCTTGCAGTTTTGCCTTTAAAAACCCTAGAGGCTCAGGGCCACTCTCCTCTACCCACTGTATCAAAGTGCTAGATGAAGGTCCAAACTCGAGTTTGTATTCAGTGAACCCCCGTGTGCTTGCATCAGACATCAGTTCTGTGGTGGTCTTGTTTTAGAGTCTCATGAGGTGGGCATAAGACTAGAATTATGGGCTAATTTAAGTTGTAAAAGTTAGTTAATAATAATCCTGAGCTAATAGGCCAAACAGTTGATAATTAATACAAGCCTCTCTCTGTTTCTTTGGGAATGAAGAGCTGTGGTACCAGGCAAGAGAGAAATGTCTACAGTTGGCTTCTTGGTAACTGTTTTTTTTTTTTTTTTTTTTTTGAATACGCTTTGTTTGCTAGCAGCAAACAGAGGCATGGATTCTTTAAGAGACGGCTTTCTGACTCTGATTCAATGATAGCAGCAAAAACCACATGGTTCTTTTAAGAGATCGTGTTACCAAACAATTGAATGGGGTTTATGAGCAACGGTTGACATGCTGCTCGATGGCAGCATGGACACAGAAACTCTCCGTAGTTGGGGAGGTCAACATGACTCACCAATGACTGTGACATGATTCTGCGCTCTTAGAAAATGAGGCAGGGCAGAGCCAGTCATGATGGCAGAGGTGGAGCCATGACTCTTAGCAGTTTAAAGACTCACGTGGTCAGAAAAAGACAGAGATATGCGGTAAAAGCAGATTCAGATATTTTTAAAAATATTATAAATTCTTAACAGTGTGTTCAAAAACACATATAGACTTCGGAGAGATGGTATAGGCAGTCATTAAAAAGAAATATAAAGTTTTAAAATAATAAAATAAGCTTGAAAAAAGAGTAAGACAATAGAAAAATGACTTATAAAGATGGAATATACACAGAGAGCTGGATACTGTATGTTATTGTGTTGTTTTTGAATTATTTGACTGCTGAGGAAGGACCAAGAGCTGCTAAGAGATATTTGATTATAAATGTTGCTGGATTAAACTAACCTATATATTTTGAAAATGGCTTTATCTCAGAATTTAAATAAAATGTTATGTTACTTTGGAGAAGAGGTTATGCTTTCATTTTCACAGGAAATGAGACTCTGGATTCATTCTGGGTTAGGAAAAATTGACTTGATCAAAACTCCCCCCCCCCCAAATCTCTGAAAGGAGCTCAGATGATCCAATGTTTCAGGGCAACTCTGTTGCAGTTTCTTCTGAGTTCTACATTCAGAACAGCTTCAAGGCTTCTGGCTGAGGTGATTCAGGCTCACAGAATTCTCTCGTCAGGACTTGACCATAATCTTAAATTTCGTCAAAGTCCCTCAAAGATTACCAATATCCCCAGTCATCAGGAAGCTGTCTAGAGAACCATGCCCACAATCCCTAATGAAGGTACATGCATATTTATTATCATTTAAGGAAATTGAGTGTAAGTTGTTATTAGTATTGATCAAGAAAAAACTGAATGAAGAAGATTAGACTCAGGGATTTCATTGTAAAAAGAAAAAAGGGAGGATATAGAAATATGGCAATGCAAAACTGATAGAAAAATATAGAAAGTGAGTTAGGTACAGCACTTTGGATTCACCAAGATAGGAAGATAATGGAGTATTTTCTTTGAATTTATCAAACAATAATAGACTACCCATTTTTTTTATTCTTTTTTAATTAAAATTTCCAACTGCTCCCCGTTTCCCATTTCCCTCCCCCTCCTCCCACACATTGCCCCCTCCCCCAATCCCCTCCCCCATCCCCACTCCTCTTCTCCTCCCCCCAGTCCATTCCCCCTCCTTCTCGATACTGAATAGCAGTCCAAATTCCCTGCCCTACAGGAAGACCAAGGTCCTCCCACTTCCATCCAGGCCCAGGAAGGTGAGCATCCAAACAGGCTAAGCTCCCACAAAGCCAATTCATGTATTAGGATCGAAACCTAGTGCCATTGTCCTTGGCTTCTCATCAGCCTTCATTGTCCGCCATGTTCAGAGAGTCCAGTTTCAACCCATGCTTATTCAGTCCCAGTCCAGCTGGCCTTGGAGAGCTCCCAATAGATCAGTTCCACTGTCACAGTGGGTGGGTGCACGCCTCATGGTCCTGATTTCCTTGCTCATGTTCTCCCTCCTTCTGCTCCTCATTTGGACCTTAAGAGCTCAGACCGTTGCTCCAAATTGGGTCTCTGTCTCTCTCTCTCGATCTATCTCCAGATGAAAGTTCCTGTGCCATTCTCCTTGGCCTCTCGTCAGCTCTCATTGTCCGCCACATTCAGAGAGTCCGGTTTTATCCCATGTTTTTTTTCAGTAGCAGTCCAGCTGGCCTTGGTGAGCTCCCAATAGATCGGCCCCACTGTCTCAGTGGTTGGGTGCACCCCTCATGGTCCTGACTTCCTTGTTCATGTTCTCTCTCCTTCTGCTCCTCATTATAACCTTGGGAGCTCAGTCCGGTGCTCCAGTGTGGGTCTCTGGCTCTATCTCCATCCATCGCTAGATGAAGGTTCTATGGCGATATGCAAGATATTCATCAGTATGATTATAGGATAGGTTCATTTCAGGTTCCCTATCCTCAGGTGCCCTAATGAACTAACTGGGGACATTGCCCTGGGCATCTGGTAGCCATTCATGTAATCATTGCATTACATATTTGCATATAATTACTATATTTTCTGTATATAGTTTTTCTTATATTAGTTATGGCCTTCGTTTTTATTTTAGACAAAAATAGAAAATGTGGGGATATTTTGTTTGTGATCTAAAAAATAAAGGTGGTCTGAAGATCAGACTTCAGAGTTAGGCACACTATTTAGTCATAGAGGCCAGGCAGTGGTGGCACACACCTTTAACCCCAGCACTTGGGAGACAGAGACAGACAGATATTGGCACAGATGTTTGTGGGTTTTATGCTTCTAAATCCCACTTCAACCAAGCTCAGGTTTGCCAGCAGAAGCAAGGCCCCTGAGTCATTGTGCCACACCCATGATTGATCAATGACCCTGCTTGTGTGTTGATTTATTGAAGATTTTGCAATTTCATGATCCCATAGGCGTTGTCTATCTCCCTCCACATGGTGCACAATGGACATGTTATTACAGTAACACAGCTTACTAGGCTATTAAGAACATCCACTCCCAGCCTTCTGGTATACACATTCTTTCAGTTGAAGATACAAGCTTAACATTTCTGTTAATACACTTAACATTTCTTGTTTCTCTAGTGTTTATCTGTGAACAAGAAGACCTTTTACCCTGAACACTCCTCCATTAGTTCCTGGCTCCAGGTTCCTTCCTTGTTTGTATTCCTTCCCTAATTTTCCTCAATATTAGACTGTGCTGCAGAACTGTAAGGCAAAACTAACTGTTTACAACCTGGAATGCTTTTGATCATTGTGTTTTATCCCAGCAATAGAAATCCTAATAAAGAGAGCTGCTATGCTCTTGACTCCAATTAGACATCTTTCCTTGGTTTCTGTGTAATATTTCAAGGAAGAAACTACTCCCTGCCTCAGTGTATGGTGGATTTGCTTTTCCTTCATTTCTGCTTCATTAATTCGGTTAAAACCCAACTCGTCATTCCAACTATCATTCTTTGAATAAGAGCAATAGAACTGGATTGCATAAATAAATGAAAGGTGAGGGATTTTTCTTAATTCTTCTTAACAAATGGAAAATGATCTGAAGAAACAAGACATGGATGAAACTTCTCTGAAACTATGCCTTGTTTGTGTTGCTGTTGTGTGATCCAGATTCTTCACCCTTGCATTCCCTCAGGAAACTAGTCGTATTTGTCATTGTACTGCAGCCTACCCACATGTTCAGGAAGAGAAGAGCAAATAGTATATAAACATGACAACAACATCCAATAATACTTCATTTTGCTTTCAATATTATTAAAAACTTTAAAATTGCCTTACTTATTTTTGCCAGACTACAATGAGAAATATTCTTACTAATAATTTACAGAGAAATGAAGTGCAGTTGAGATATATGATATGTGTTCACTGACAAAACTGTGGAACATATTCATCATGATGGGTAAATGTTTAGGTTATACTGTGAAGTGAAAAATCAGACTTTAAAGTGGTGTGTCTAGCATATTTTGTGAACTTGTATGCATGTGTTGTGGAGCATATATGTGGTATAATATGTGCACATGTATGTATTTGTGTGTAGAGACCTATGTTTGACATCAATCATTTATTCCCAATCATTCTCTCCTGTATTTATTTTTCATTTATTATGTATTAGTTTATTTATTTATAAATTCACATGGTAATATTTCTTTATATTATTTATTTCTTGTGTAAAGTCTAATTGTTTATTTTGGACACATAGAAAGGAAAGTGTATCAGTTAGAGGGTTATGTTAAAATATAAAATATATTGCAGAGGATTATATTAAAATCTACTTAGCTTCAGGTAGACATGGTACTGAAGAAGTAGCTGAGAGCTCTACATCTTATAGGTAACTGTGGCACTGAGAGTAGCTTGAGCATAAGAGAACTCAAAGTCCACCCTCACAGTGATGCACTTCTTCCAACAAATTTACACCAATTCCAATAAGGCCACACCCCTAATACTGATACTCCTTTGGGGGACATTTTTTTTCAAACCACCACATCCCATTCTCCGTCCCCCATAAGCTTGTAATAATACAATACAAAATGCATTTAGTCCATCTTCACAAGTCCTATAATCTGTAAGTCTCAAAATTGTTTCAAAGTACTAAGTTTCTTCTGAGACACATAACAGTCTCTTAACTGTAATCCCCCTGTAAAAGTCAAAATAAAAAAAAACATATCACATGCTTCCAACATATAATGGTACAGGGTATACATTACTATTCCAAACAAAGGGAAGGAATCATAGGAAAGTAATACTGGAGAAAAACAAGATAAAAATTTAACTGAGAAAACTCAAAACTCTGCATCTCCATCTCTAATGTCAAAATGCTCTTCCAATGTTCAACTCCATTCAACTTTGTTGACTGCAGCACATTTATTTCTTTTAAGCTGCTTCCATTCCTTGTTAACAGCTCTCTTAGGCAAGTATCCATGACTCAACATCTTGGGGTCTCCAAGGCAAGGCTAGTTTCAACTTCACAACTTCATACGATGGTCTCCCTAAGCCTCAATTAAGAGACACCAATGATACATATCTGGCCTCAGTCTTTCCTTAGTCATGAAGGCAGATTCCTTAGGTCCCTTCATTTATCCTTAGCTCCAGGACCATGTAGTTGAAGTTGCCAATTTATGCTGTTTACTGTGGTTATAACATGAACCCCTCATTCAATTACAGATTTACCTGCTTTCTGTCTTTCACTACCTAATTTTGATTGTCTTAACTTGCTCTGTAGATGAGGCTGAGCTCAAATTTAGAGATCTACCACCTCTGAATTCCAAATGTGGGGATTAAAGGTGTCTACCACTATACCCTGCTCTAAATTTATCCTTAACTCTTTTTCACAAATTGGAAACTTAGTTGGGTAAAATCTTGCCCTGAGGTCTCCACTCCTTTTTTCCAATTTCTTCTCTATTTTACCCCCTGATGCCCTTTTCTCACTCTGTACATTTTTTTTATTGCTCAGTTTGCTCCTATTCTTTAAAAGTCTTCATTAGACTTAACATTAATAACCACATGACAGAGTCTATACTAAGTTGTTTTTAGATTTCCTCTGTCAATGGAATTAATCCAAAACTCTTCAACCTCAGGCACACCCTTTGGACAAAAGGTAACCACTTTCTTTACCAAAATATTGTAAGAGTGCTCTTTAGGCCACATATTAATATTCTTATCCTCTTTCATGAAGCAGGAACCCCAAAGGATCATCTCACCTTTAGGCAAGTTCAACAGTCATTGCTCTGTGGGTCCTGCATGTCCAGTTTTTGCAACACTCCAGGCAAAAGCAGTTTCTTGCCCAAATAGCTAACCAACTCCATAAGGAACCTTTTCGATGCACATATTGCTCTTGAAGTTGATTGGTACTGCCAGGAGCAGATGTGTCTCAGTATTATGAAATGTCCTAAATTCTTAAACATTTTAAATGCCATATTCTGAAGGTCTCTGATAGATTTGAAGAATCCCTATTCATCTGGAATACTTCTCTGTACATCTAAAAAATCTAATTAACTAACATGACTACAACGTTGATTATTATAAATAATTATCTATTAACCTATATTTCTTAATTATGCATTACATTTTTAAATAAACTACACAATCACAATACCTTAATCAAGAGCAGAAATATACATATAACAAAATTGACCTTAAATTATTATCAATAAACCAAAATCTATACCAATCCAAATTGTATCATATCTTCCTTTAAATGTAAAAGAACATTTATAAACAATATTTGGTTATATGGGTGTGGTTTTGCCCATACTGCTTCCTGATGTTTGCAGGCACTGTTAATCAGGTCTTTCATGGTATATCCTGTGTGCTAGGTTCATCTCAGTCAGCAGTTGTGTGAAGTAATTTTTTGAGGATGTTCATGGTGACCTTTCAGGGGGGTGTGGTCTATCAAACCATATTTGTCTGGAAGTATTCCACAGGTTCTCATCTTCTGTGGAAACAAAAGAAAAATCTTTTTTCCAAAGCAACATATTCTTAGACTCAAATTTTGGAATCAAGATGCCTTTATAATATACATGCTGGTTTAGTTTAGCAGCCCATGCAATGAAATGTCTCTCTGAACTTAGCTCATTCACAGTCAAAAAATTTCGAAGAAAACACAATATACATAATCCAGACTATCAGTGAATTTTCCATCTTTATGTGGCTTGTTTTTACTCTATTACTTTTTAATATTTATTTTATTAGTTTTACTCCTTTAATCTATAACTGTCTGTACTCTTTCTTTAAAGACTTTACCATTTTTTAAAAGCATTAACTTTATTTTATGACTCTCTATACTCTTTTTCTTCTCTCTTCCAAGCCTATGTACATTTATCCAAAACTATGACCCATTTATAGGTCTTTCATGTCTGAATCTGTCCTACTGTGTATTTGTAATTTTTTATTATCCAGGAGCACTTCTTAAAATGCTAAGCGCTTCTTAAAATCTTGAGCTGCATCATTGCTCAGGTAATACGTCAGTGCTTGCTTGCCCCACCCAGTTCACCATGGTGGAGCTGCTTACACCTCTGAACCATGCATACTACCCCACTTCTAGGCACACAACCAGTCCATGCCACCATTTAGCAAGCTATAGCACTCTTCTCACAAACCCCATCCAAATGTTCTGTTTCCAACAAGAGCCAGAGGTCACACTAGTAGCATAACCCAGAAAGTTGGCATTTTAAAACTGCACTGATATGACTGAGTTGGGAAAACCTCCCTTAAAGGAGTTGTGGCACGCTTTCACCAAACAGCAAGAAGCGTGTTGAACTCTGTATTTTTGTGTCTAGAATTTATTTTCAAGCTTTCGTAGATTTTACGTGGATATAGTCAACCACATTCGAGTGCCAATTTGTAGGAGGAGGGCATGCTTGTTCATCCTGGCCACCCCAAACTGAAATAATCACACAGAAATTGTATTAATAAAAACACTGCTTGGTCCATTCGCTCTAGCTTCTTATGGGCTAATTTTTATATTAAGTTAACCCATTTTTATTAATTCATATATTGCCATGTGGCAGTGGCTTACTGGCAAATATTCTAACTAGCATCTGTCTCAGATGTGGTGCAGAAGAATTGTCTGTATTCTGTCAATCATGTTATAAATAAATGCTTATTGGCCAGGCAGGAAATATAGGTGGGAAAACCAGACAGGAAGTAGAAATGATGTAATGAGAACAGGAGAATTCTGGGAAGGAGGAAGCTGATTCCTCCCACTCCTGCCCAGACCACCGAAGTAGCAGGATGTGATCTGCCTCACTGAAAAAAGGTACTGAGCCACATGGCTAACATAGATCAGAAAAATGGTTTAATCAAGATGTGAGAGTTAGCCAGTGAGAGGCTAGAGCTAATGGGCCAATCAGCTTATAATTTATGGAGACATATGTGTGATTTTCTTTGGGGCTAAACAGTTGTGGGGACCTGGTGGGAGGACAGAAACCACAAACAACAAACAAACAGGGCCCCTCGTGTTACACAGATGGAGGATCCATGGCTTCTCCCTGACTCCACCTTTCTTTTTCCCAGCATTCAGTTCTGTCTCCCCACCTACCTAAGTTCTGCTCTATCAACAGGCCATGGCAGTTTTTTATTCATTAACCAGTGAGAGCAGCACATAGATAGAAGGACCTCCCATGCTACTCTTATAACCTAAATTATCCCATTTATATTAATCTACCTTGTGCCAAATTGTATTATTGCTCTTCCATCTTGTACCTTCTCTTTTCTCTCTGTTTCTGGATGGAGACTCCACCTTTCTTCTCCCTGGAAGTTCTGCCTAAATATCCTTCCTAGCAATTGGGCGTTCAGCATTTTTATTACACAATTTACAACAACATGTCTTCATACAGTGTACAAATAATCCTCAATAATAGGGAATGACTTCTATATTCCACCTCATCTCTAAGAAGGCCATCAAGATAAAAACTAAGCAAAGAAGTGATGGTGTTAAATAACACCATAAGTCAAATGAACCTGGTAGATATCTATAAAACATTTATATACACATGAAAGAAGATAATTTCCTTTACACAGGCTCATGAAACTTTTTCCAAATTAATCATATACTTGCACACAAAACAGATTTCATCAGATATAAGAAAACTGAAGTTACGAACTTCATTCTATCTGATCATTGGATAACATCAACAACAGAAAAACAGAAAGTACAAATCCATTGGAAGTGAACAACTACTGAACTCAGAGACTTAATGTAGCATAAGCAGTGCTTGCATGGGTCTGCACCAGATGGGGTCATAGAACCTAAAGAAGAGGACATGTGTCTCCATCCATAACCCAGAAGGTATCTCCAATTCACACCTGATTACAAATGAAAATTGCTTTCTCTTAGAGAATCTCACTCGGGAAACAAACTACTCTTGAGAGTGGATTGCATGCCGAGCCATTAATATCCAACAAAAAGCAAACTCAATGGAATCTTTGCAGGTTTCTTGTCTCGTTATGTTGTGTCCAGGCCTTTGTTATTTTGGTTTATTTTTATTTATATATTTTTCTCTCATTATACCTAATGGGTCCTTTAGGTATATATTGTGACGTCCAGCTTAGTACTTTTATTGGATTCCTGAATATGAAAACAAGTGGGTCTCTGCATCTGTATCTATTTTTTGTGCCTTTTTGGGGCTCTTTTCTTTCTATTTCTTTTGTCTTATCTCAATATGCTACCTTTTGTTTAATCTTATTTTACTTTCTAATTATCTATTAGAGGTCTCTTTTCTAATGATAAAAATAAATGGGGTGGATCTGGATGAGACAGAAGTTAGGGAACAAATAGGAGGAGTAGACAGAGGAGAACCTGTAATCAGGATATATTATAGCACATTATGTGATAAAAGAAATCTATTTTCAATAATAGAAAAAATTATCCTCCCAGGCCAAGAATGGGTCATATCTTATTGAATCATTTGATAAGGTGGTCCAATGGGCAACATCTAAACTTCACAGACTATTTCTAAGGCTATAGGTTACTTTCTACAACTTCATGCTAAGGCAACATTGCTAAAGATAACACTTGTGTCATCAAACATTGGTCAGTCAAGATTGTACCTAACTGGAAGTCTCAGCCATACTGACTAGTCTTCATGGTATTGGAAGGCACTCTTCATACTTTGGAACCTACAAGAGTGATATGCCTGAAAAATAATTTGGTACAACAGTAACACAAATATTATGAGAGAAAGCAAGCAATTTACATTTGGTTTTCAGGCCTACTTCATGAGATGGAACCCATTCATGACATTGCTAAAGTAGCCAATAGGTTGAGAATTGGTAAATCATGGGCCCTAGGGGAAAACCTAATACTATTACTCTGCTAAAGGAACATACCAATAAAGTGCCTTCTAATAACATACTGATATGCTCATAGATGAGTGCCTCACTAAACCCTCATCATATAAGTACTTTTTTTCAGTAGATTATAATTAACACAGAGACGCACAAGTTTACAATGAGTGAGGCACTTTAGATATATAGACCTTAAATGAAATTTCTTTTTCAGATTCTTCTCCTCAATGCTTAGAGGTCTATGTTAAAGAGGAGGTGGATATATTGTGAGAGCAAGAGGTAGAGATAATAAAATGGATACACATATGAATTCAAAGAATGCACAAGATTTGCTTGGGTTAAAACCAGAAAAAATACCAGCATTGAGAAGAGGAAGTGGACAGAAAATCTAACTCATTTATAAGAATCTATTAAAAATTAATATACACTGAAAAAGGAAAGATAGGTTTCCTCTAGTGGAATCTCACTGAACATATTAACCATAACTCACAACAGAAACTATGCCCAGGAGTAGCTGGTAAACACAAAATGAAGCCAATAATATTTTTGTAGATATTTTCTCATTTTGCCTTATTAATGTATTTTTCAGTCTTTTTATTATTTTGATTTCCATTTTAGTGTTTTTTGTGGGGTATTTTTGTATTTGTTGGTTTATTATTGGTTTTGTTTGTTGTTTTTAAAGAGAGGAAGAGGACATAATGTTGGGTTGGTAGGAAAGTAGGGCAGAGCCTGGAGGAGTTGGAGGAAGGGGAAAGCACGAATAAAATATATTTATATTTTTCCAATATTAAAAATATAAGAAATGGGTGAAAAAGATCAATGAATACAATGAAGCATAGACCGAAGGAAGGAAATAATATTTTCTTGTAAATGGATCTGAGTTTCATTTATAGAGAATCATCCATGCTGCTTTGTGTTAAATACTAACCAGAGAGAAATAAGAACGGGAGAAGAAATATCTCACAAGAAACAACAATTGCATAATAATCACAGATAATGGGACATAATTATTATGAAGACATTATCAGTACTCCTTGGGCTCACTGCCAAGAGCAGCATTAGTTCTCAAGATATGAAAAGAAAAGAATTCAAATAAGACACAGAAGTAAAGTAGGCTGTAAAGAGTCTATTTATAGCAAGCAATGAAGCAAGTCTTCCCACATCACAATTGCCCACCAAAACTAGATGGTGAGTGCCTGCTGCTGGAGACACTATACAATGTGTTTGCTGGAGCAAGAGATGCCACCTGAAGTTGATCTAAAATCTTCCAGCTCACTAAATTTCATAGTTCAGGAAGATGCTGTGTAGGGCATCCAGGGAGGAAAGTCATCAAGAATTTAACCCAATTTTGAATCATCCAGAAATTTGACCCAGTTGTGAGTCATATGAGCTTCAATAACAGCCTGCCAGACAAGATGTGCTCAGAGGTGCTGCCAGGCATGGGACATATGTTTTACATTTTATTATCCATTCATATTTTACTTTTGATTCCAGAGTAGACCTTACAGGAAAGAGGTATTCTTTTCTTCAAAGTCCATTCTATATAGAATTTAGTATAAGTAAAAATATAAGATATAAGAATATGTATAGGTATTTAAGTATTTCTAATAATGAAATGTTCACCAAGTTAAAAGATAGCATTCAATATTTGTTCCCAAATGGGAAAGTCACATTATGATGATAATTGACTAAACCTCTGAAAATGTAAGACACCGCAATTGAAAGATTTTTTTTTATTTTTTATTTTTTAAGAGTTGCTGTGGTTATGGTGTCTCTTCACAGCAATAAAATCCCTACTAAGACATAGTATTTTACTACAACATCCTGAAAGACAATCAGCTGCGGTAGATTTCCCTTCCAGGTTACCACTGTGTCTAGAATGGGGCTAACTGTACATAAGTAGTACTTTTTTTTAACTCATGGGATTTTGAAATACATTGGACCTCTGAATAAGTTTTTTTGTAGTTTGTTTGTTTTGTAAAAACTAAAAAAGCCTTTTGTTGTATAATATATATGACAATTAATATGAAATATACATTTGTAATATTTTATATATCAAAGTTAAAATGTCAGTGATTATAAATATTTTAAATAATGCATAATTCTATTAAATTTGCAAAGTCTGTTAGCTACCTAACACCTAATACAATACTTGTAATCAATGCCATAATTATAATTGATTTTTATTAAGCATATTCAATATATTGAGCATCCATTCATGTAAGCACCAACTTGCAGGTAAAATACTCATTAAAGGTACTGGGATGATACAAATTTCCCAAGTTGAACATATCTGTCAGGTAAATCTATGAAATCAGAAAAACTATTTCACTATTATTTGGGCAGAAAGAACAACATGTTACAGGGACATATGGTTTGTTTGTCACCATTATATTCATCCTATATCATTAGTAAGGATAAATAAATGATTGTGCTTTAAAAAAGATCCACACATTTTATTTATTAATTTATTGTCTGACAGTGATATCTGTAATTATGCCCATATATTTTTCAATCATAACAACTACCTTTGAAGGTTCAAATTCTTTTTTCAAAGGCTCATATTACAGCATTGTAAAGAAAGGCTGAGAGAAGCCGGGTGGTGGTGGCGCACGCCTTTAATCCCAGCACTTGTGAGGCAGAGGCAGGTGGATCTCTGTGAGTTCGAGGCCAGCCTGGTCTACAAGAGCTGGTTCCAGGACAGGAACCAAAAGCTACGGAGAAACCCTGTCTCGAAAAATCAAAAAAAAAAATGCTGAGAGAATAAAACATAGTACACCCCAGAAGCCAAGACTAGCTGTCAAGGATGTCTTTGAAGCCTGTGCTTTAAGCTTTATTTTCCTTACCAATTTAGTAAGTACCAGTTTACCAGCCCAGACCATGACTGGCTCTAATGTGTTTATGTCATTGCCTTTTTAACAAACCAGGAGAATGGTTCTTAGTCTTTATTTTACAGTCAGATGCACCAGCACTCTCAAATATCTTGTAAGTTTGAGTTATTAGCAGAGAGATACTTGCCCTAAGTATATATCACAGAGTTCAAAGCTCCAGTAGACCCGGAGTTCAGACCTATGAGTAACTCTTAATATTGGATGATGAACCTCCTTGGCTTCCTCTGATTTAAAATTGTTTTTGACACCTAATAGAAAAATTGATTCTTTCCTTCAAATGTCCTTTGCAGTTGTGGTTTGGATGTAAAATGTCCTTCATAAGCCCATGTGTTTAAACTCATGGCCGTCATATTATGGCACTGTTGTATGAATTTATAGGGTAGGCCTAACTACAGGAAATAGGTGTATGGGGAGGAATGGTCTTGATGTTTAAAGATTGCCCCTGCTCCCTTTCTGACCTGTGTTCATTGTCCACTGAGATGAGAACAAGCTGTTACCTCCTTCTACCAGTGATCCTGGTCCCAGCCTTGAAGGAATGGTTTCCCTGATTATGAATCAACATAAACTCGTTTCCTTTACATTGTTTCTTGCCTTTACTTGATCACAATGACATGAAAAATAACTTGTATACTGTTCTGCCAGGAACTAGGGTGCTTGATGGTGTTGTTCTTTGGAGCACTGAGCCCCATAGATCTGTGCAGTCTGTAGAGAAACATGATCATGTGGTTCTTAAGCATTTCAAGAAGAGTTTAGAACTGTGGACTAGCCAAACACTAGTGTTATAAGCTATTTCCTCTGAATTGACACATTCATGCCTACCTGGAGGATCCTGGGTCTTGGAAAGTAAATAAAGCATGCAGGACTCAGGAAATAAGTGAACTTTATAAGGGCAAGAGGTTCCTGAATGTTACAAAATTTATAAGCCCTCTATACAAAAAAACTAACAATTTTCAAGGAGAAGAGTCTTTGACCAGCAGGGATCTCCTACAATGCTGATTTTTATGAGTTGTTACCCTTCCTTGTGAGAATCTAGTCCTTAGACAGGTTACCTGGTAGGCAGATAGGTAGAAGGGCCACAATTATGTAACAAATGGTGAATTTTTAAAATAGCTAGCTCCTAACCCTTCTAACCTGAGGCAAAAGCTTGGCATTTAAAATAAAATCCTTATAGGCTTTCTGCCACAGGAAGGTTCTTTGCTGATGGACTAACTCAACAAGTTCAATGCCTGATCAGAACAGTTTATGTCATCCTATCTTCTTCCTACTGACAAGCCCTAAATTAAGGGAGGCAACATTGTTGGAGACTTAAAAAAACCAAACAAGCAAAGAAAACCCCAATCCAGGAGAAGAGAGCTGACTATTTTTTTTGGCTTCTAGATTCCACTTCTGCTTTGCAAAGGATTTTTTCTTTGTGTGTATACTGCATATGTGTTTGCTCAACGCCCAAAAGCCTTTCTTCAACTCTGGATTCTGTCTACTGATGTCTGCAGTGTTGGTAATTTTTCTGCACTGGAGATTTTTCCTGCTTTTTAATTCTTTAAACGGCAGAGAAGATGGACACCATCAAGATTTCCTAGACTGTCTTATTATGACAAGCTTTACTGCAGTGCAACTGCCTTTGAGTCATCAATAATTCTGTAGGTAATCCTTCACCCATACTATAAGTAATCCCAATAAACTCACTAGTTTATGAGGTTAGAGTTGGTGAATAGATATGTTTTTTTCATGTGTCTTCAGGAAGTTATATAACACCTAAAATGTTGTAAGTAGCATTTGAGGGACTATTATGGCAGAAAGAGGAAGGTTTTCCCATTGCCTTACCACACTCTGCTTCATGGTTCACTGAGAAGTATGGCAGAAGTTGTATGCTCCTATCACATCTTCTCCAGGTATTCTTTGATCTGTGAGGCAAAATAAACTCTAAGGCTCCCTTAAGTTACTTCTTTTTTTAAAAAAAAAATTTATTTATTTATTATGTATACAGTATTCTGCCTTCATGTATGCCTGCAGGCCAGAAGATGGTACCAGATCTCATTACAGATGGTTGTGAAGCCACCATGTGGTTGCAGTGAATTGAACTCAGGACCTCTGAAAGAGCAGTCTGTGCTCTTAACCTCAGAGCCATCTCTCCATCCCCCCCTTAAGTTACTTCTTATTGGTATTTGTTCTAAGTGATGAGACTAACATACTGCATTCTCACTTTGTCACTATCTGGAAATAAATTTCAAATTTTTAAAATAAATTAATCAAGTAGGAATTTTCTTTTCCAGTTCTTCGAAATTTGTGCCTATGATATTGCTCTTTGGAGCACTGAACCCCATAGATCTGTGTAGTCTGTAGAGGATCTGCACATACCTGCTTCCCTTTTCTTCTTTCTCTGAAAGACTGCTGCAAATATATATTTGCCTTGAGTCCAGTAGGTGAAGAAAAGTAGCAAAGATAATATGTAAAGTCAACTTTGTTGGTTTCCCTCTCTAAATAAAAGCAGAAGATAAGAGAATCATCAAGACAGTGAGGATGGAAGTTACAAAATAATCCCACCCTAGCTTATAATTGAGTATAACAAAGACTTATATATTAGGAGTATGTTCACAGATCACAGTCCTCTGCACAAATGTGGGAATAGGAAGCAAATCAAGCAGCTGGAAGAGCAAGCGACCATGTGTTTTACATCAGTATTTATAGTTCAAGAGAACACATACAAGTGGACTGGTATCTTAAAAGCTACTGGATGAAGGAGTTCCTACAGCACTTCCCCATTTTGTGTAAATAAGAGACCTCCAAACCCAATACAAAACTATATACAATAAGAACAGATAACACGTATTAACAATATCAAGCAAGAAGCATATGCTAAATGTTTCAATAATTATCCTATCCTAAGGACTCTAAGTCTTGTATTAGAAATAGCTTAGCCAAGTCAAGAGGAAAGTAACTATGACTATATAGTCTTTAACCCCATCGAAGGCCTGAGAAGGGAGATAATATTAATTGAATAGGCAGGAAGTGCAATCAAGCAACTTCCAAAATGTGCAGTAGATGACAGAAACAACTGACTGTCTGAGTAATCACCCAAAGTCAGCCAAATTTGGCTAAGGTATAGAGTAACTGACAGACCATTTCAGAGGCAGAAAAATTTTCAGAACTGTCTTATCCTGTCTTGGCAAGGTTTGACAGTCTTTTTCTTATATCCTACTTGTCCTGTTTGGATATGGTGCATTTTGTCAGAGGTCAAGGCATGGACAGTTCCTTGTCCAAAGACAAGTTTTGACAAAGAGAAAACAAGCTCCGACAAAGAGAAAACAAGCTCCAAGTGGAGTGTCTTCGGTGCTCAACATTCTCTTGGGAATAGATTGGTGCTGCCAGTAGCAATTGTGTCTCCCGTCAACAGAACCCTAAGTTATTTATGTGCCATATTCTACAGTTCTTTGAAGTGGTTGAAGAGTGCCTATCTTTGCAGCATACAATCTCTATGTATTTTAAGAACCTGATTAGTCTTATCTATAAGTATGACAAATGTAGATGACTATTGACCTATAATTCTTAATACCTATATAGCTTAAAGACTAAAACTTTATATTAGAATATTAAACAATTTTTAAACAACTGTGCAGCAAATGAGGACAATGACCTCAAAATATAAACAATGTATAAGTATTTTTTATCAAAGGTAGAAATGTTTAGTGCAATATAATAAATATATCCTAAAATTGTATCAATATACAAAATGTCTTAAACAGAGGTAGAAGTGTGCATGCATACACTATAACAAAATAACTTTGCATAGGTATACAAATATTGCAAACAGAAATAGGAGTATATTCAATATAATTTTAATTTGTACTAATATATAAGAATCTATATCAATGTAAATTGTCTGTAAATAATAACTCACAAGTATTCACTCTGTTATTCACTAGTGAGTTTACTCACACTAATCTACCACTCAAGTTCCCACTCCTAATTTTTAGAGAGATTCCTGAGCCTACATAATTTCCACTCCAACTCTCAACTCTATGCCAGTTATAATCAACCCCTAATTGATATTCCTAATCCTGAGGTCAAACTTTGTTGGGAGAGGGGACATTGTCTTCTAAATTACTTCCAGATGTCATGGGGGCAATGTTCTTTCTATGGGATCCTGTAAAAGTAAAATGGTTAAGTTTCAAGATTACATTCTGGTATAATTGCAAATAGTCTCTGGTATTCGGTATGGTTTTCCTGAGGTTCCTTTTTGGAGTTCTCGTCAGAACATTATAAAAAAGGCACACAATTTCAAGCTAACCAATTTGGAAACACCTTGAGCAACAGGTACCCCAAACTGGTCTTAAAATAGTTATATTAACATCATGACATCATATCAACCAGATAGAGTAATTGTTGTGGGGTCCCATCTTCTTCCTGGAGACTTTGAAGATTACTACAGGAAAATTTATTTTTCACTGTGGAAAACTTTGACATTATTTACATAGACATAGTATGGTAGAGACAAAAATAGGTGTGGAGAAAAGTAAAGTTTTTTTTATAAATTCTTTCTTCTTTCTGTCCTCTAACAGTTGGTTCCTAACATGAGATAGAAACTCTTAATTTCTCTTTTAACTACATGCTTGGTTTAGAGAAGGATAGAGCTATTATCCTACTCCAAATCCAGCTTTTATTTTTAACTGAGTCATAACTATTATTCTATGGCGTATATATATTTATGTTCAGTGGTTTTTACCCTTAGATGGCCTGTCCTTATAAATCATGATTCTCTTTGCTTGGTGATCCCAGTTGAATAGTTATCTTTTTATCTTTAGGCATCTAGATGTCCAGGATCTCTTGGCTCCTTGAAGAAGAGTATTTTTCTGCAAAGATAAGAACAAAATCATGCCCCAACCCTTATGATATTTCCTTACCACCTGTATGGTTCTCAGCTATGTTGATGAGCTGTCATCTCTCTTTCTCAAGAGGTTTCTCTTTTTCAAACAAAATGTTTATTAATTTTGATTGTATCCATAACTTTTCTTCTTCTGTGGAAACAAGAGCAAAACCCCTTCTCCAACATAGCACATCTCCTGGTTTTCATCGTGAGGTCAACACATCCTTGAAATACATAGGCTGATTTAATTTAGAAGTTTTTTTTTATTATCTAACATCTCTCTGGTGTTGTTATTCCTTTCTTATTAATGCATTAAAAATTTAAGGTTAATAAAGCATTACTCCTAATTCTAGGGGTATTTCCCATCCCTTTCTTTTTGTTTAACATATCCTTTATAGTTCAATTTGATCTTGCTATAATTGTCTGGCCTCTAGGATTGTTTGGTATACCTGTAATATGCTTTTATATTATAATAAACCAAAAACTGTTTCATTTTCTTAGAGACATATGCTGGACCATTGTCTGTCTTTATTTGTGAAGCTATAACCATGATGGCCATAACTTTTAATAAATGCGTGATCACTGAATCAACCTTTTCCTAGCTCAAGAAAGTTGCCCATTGAAAACCTGAATGTGTCAATGATGTCATGTACAAATTTTCATTTTCCAAATTCTGTAAAGTGAAACACAATCATCTGCCATATCTCATGTTTTTAGGATTTATTTATTTATAAAAAAAGAACTATCGAGTCCTGTTCTTTTTTTTTTCTCTTTTAATTAATATTTCCACCTGCTCCCCGTTTCCCATTTCCCTCCCCTCTTCCCAAATATTGCCCCCTCCTCCCACTCCCCTCCCCCTATCCCCACTCCTCTTGTCCACCCCCCACACCATTCCCCCTTCCTCTCGATACTGAAGAGCAGTCCAAATTCTCTGCCCTGCGGGAAGACGAAGGTCTTCTATCTACGTCCAGGAAGGTGAGCGTCTAAACAGGCTAAGCTCTCACAAAGCCAGTTCATGTATTAGGATCGAAACCTAGTGCCATTGTCCTTGGCTTCGCATCAGCCTTCATTGTCGGCCATGCTCAGAGAGTCCAGTTTCAACCCATGCTTATTCAGTCCCAGACCAGCTGGCCTTGGTGGGCTCCCAATAAATCAGTTCCACTGTCACAGTGGGTAGGTGCATCCCTCGTGGTCCTGATTTCCTTGCTCATGTTCTCCCTCCTTCTGCTCCTCATTTGGACCTTAAGAGCTCAGACCACTGCTCCAAATTGAGTCTCTGTCTCTACCTCGATCCATCGCCAGATGAAGGTTCTAAGGTGATATGTAAGATATTCATCAGTATAGGATAGGGTCATTTCAGGTTCCCTCTCCTCAGATGCCCAAGGTACCAGCTGGGGACATCTCCCTGGACACCTGCGAACTCCTCTAGAGTCAAGTCTCTTGCCAACCCTAAGATGGCTCCCTTAGTTAGGATATATACTTCGCTGCTCCCGTATCCACCCTTCCTATATCCCAACCATCCCAATCCCCCGAGCTCCTCCCATCCTCCCCTTCTCATGTTTCTCATCCCATTTCCCCTTTGCCCCATGCCACCTCACCCGCAAGTTCCCAGTTTTTGCCCTGCAATCTTGTCTACTTCCCCTCTCCAGGCGGATGACTATACGATTTTCTTTGGGTTCATTTTCTTATGTAGCTTCTCTAGGATCACAAATTATATGCTCAATGTCCTTTATTTATGGCTAGAAACTGATTATGAGTGAGTACATCCCATGTTCCTCTTTTTGGGTCTGGGATACCTCACTCAGGATAGTGTTTTCTATTTCCATCCATTTGCACGCAAAATTCGAGAAGTCATTGTTTTTTACCGCTGAGTAGTACTCTAATATGTATATATTCCACACTTTCTTCATCCATTCTTCCATTGAAGGGCATCTAGGTTGTTTCCAGGTTTTGGCTATTACAAACAATGCTGCTATGAACATAGTTGAACAGATACTTTTGTCATTTGATGGGGGCATCTCTTGGGTATATTCCCAATATACTGGATCTTGGGGTAGGTTGATCCCAAATTTCCTGAGAAATCGCCACACTGATTTCCAAAGTGGTTGCACAAGTTTGCATTCCCACCAGCAATGAATGAGTGTGCCCCTTTCTACACAACTTCTCCAGCAAAGGCTATCATTGGTGTTTTTGATTTTAGCCATTCTGACAGGTGTAAGATGGTATCTTAAAGTTGTTTGAATTTGCATTTCCCTTATCGCTAAGGAGGTTGAGCATGACCTTAAGTGTCTTTTGGCCATTTGAATTTCTTCTGTTGAGAATTCTCTGTTCAGTTAAGTGCCCCATTTTTTATTGGGTTAATTATCCTTTTAAAGTCTAGTTTCTTGAGTTCTTTATATATTTTGGAGATCAGACCTTTGTCTGTTGCAGGGTTGGTGAAGATCTTCTCCCAGTCAGTGGGTTGCCTTTTTGTCTTAGTGACAGTGTCCTTTGCTTTACAGAAGCTACTCAGTTTCAGGAGGTCCCATTTATTCAATGTTGTCCTTAATGTCTGTGCTGCTGGGGATAAACGTAGGAAGTGATCTCCTGTACCCATATGTTGTAGAGTACTTCCCAGTTTTTCTTCTATCAGGTTCAGTGTGTTCAGACTAATATTGAGGTCTTTAATCCATTTGGACTTGAGTTTTTTGCATGGTGATATATATATGGATCTATTTTCATTCTTCTACAGGTTGCCAACCAGTTCTGCCAGCACCATTTGTTGAAGATGCTCTCTTTTTTCCATTGAATACTTTTAGCTCCTTTATCAAAAATTAGGTGTTCATATGTTTGTGGGTTAAAATCAGGGTCTTCTACTCGGTTCCATTGATCGACTTCTCTGTTTTTATGCCAATACCAAGCTGTTTTCAATACTGAGGCTCTGCAATAGAGTTTGAAGTCAGGGGTGGTAATGCCTCCAGCCGATCCTTTATTATATAAGATTGTTTTGGCTATCCTGGGTTTTATGTTTCTCCATATAAAGTTGATTAATGTCCTCTCAAGATCTGTGAAGAATTTTGATGGGATTTTAATGTGGATAGCATTGAATCTATAAATTGCCCTTGGTAAAATTGCCATTTTTACTATGTTGATCCTCCCAATCCAAGAGCAAGGGAGATCCTTCCATTTCTGGTATCCTCCTCAATTTCTTTCTTCATAGACTTAAAGTTCTTGTCAAATAGATCCTTCCCTTCCTTGGTTAGAGTTACCCCAAGATATTTTATGCTATTTGTGGCTATCGTGAAAAGTGATGCTTCTCTGATTTCCATCTCTGCTTCCTTATCCTTTGTGTATAGGAGGGCAACTGATTTTTTGGAATTGATCTTGTATCCTGCAACGCTGCTAAAGGTGTTTATCAGCTGAAGGAGTTCTTTGCTGGAGTTTTTGGGGTTGCTTATGTACACTATCATATCATTTGCAAATAATAAAAGTTTAACTTCTTCCTTTCCTATTTGAATCCCTTTGATCCATTTATGTTTTCTTATTGCTATTGCTAGAATTTCAAGCACTATATTAAAGAAGTATGGAGAGAGTGGACAACCTTGTCGTGTTCCTGATTTTAGTGGAATAGCTTTGAGTTTCTCTCCATATAATTTGATGTTAGCTGACGGCTTGCTATAAATAGCTTTTATTATACTTAGGTACGACCCTTGTATTACTAATCTCTCTTAGACCTTTATCATAAAGGGATGTTGAATTTTGTCAAATGCTTTTTCAGCATCTAATGAAATGATCATATGGTTTTTTTCTTTCAGTTTATTTATATGATGGATTACATTGATAGATTTTCGTGTGTTGAACCAGCCCTGCATCTCTGGGATAAAGCCTACTTGATCATAATGTATAATTTTTCTAATGTGTTCTTGGATACGGTTTGCCAGTATTTTATTGAGTATTTTTGCATCGATGTTCATGAGTGAGATTGGCCTGTAGTTCTCTTTCTTGGTTGTGTCTTTGTGTGGTTTTGGTATCAGTGTAACTGCAGCTTCATAAAAGGAATTTGGCAATGACTTCTCTGTTTCTATATTGTGAAATACATTAAGGAGTATAGGTATTAGATCTTCTTGGAAGTTCTGGTAGAATTCTGCATTGAAGCCGTCTGGACCTGGGCTTTTTTTGGTGGGGAGGTTTTTTATAACAACTTCTAATTCTTCGCGACTAACAGGTCTATTTAGATTGTTCACCTGGTCCCGCGGAAAGAAGGCCGAATGCAAGGGGTAGGGCAGGTCGAGTAGAACACAGGCGACACTGCAGTACAAGCTGAAGGTGCCTGCGCTCCCTTTTGGGGGTTGCTGAGGCCTGCCCGCTAGGCAGGCACTCACTGCTCTGGTTGGGTAGCCTTAGTGTAGGGGGGTTTGTGCTCTCTACCGGGACAGTCCGCCCCAGGATAGCACACACTCACCCGTCCAGATGGAACTTCTCAGCACCTACACAGGGACTCCTGGTAGCCCCAATGAGCCAGGGACCAAGGGAAGTAGGGGGCAGGCAGAGCAGGTCCAGGAGAGCGCAGCAGATACTGCAGCCCCAGCAGTAGGGGCCCGCGTTCCCTGGCAGGGACCTTGAGGCCTGCCCTCTAGTCAGGCACTCACTGCTCTGGGTTGTTAGCCTTAGTGAAAGGGCAGGAAGCTGTTCCATAGCAAAGGACCTTGCAGACAAGGCAGGCTTGGGGGTGGGGGTGGGGGCGCGTGTCTATGAAAGAAAGCCCTGCAGCAGGAGCTGGGGGAGGGGCGTTTGTGCTCTCTACCGGGACAGTCCACCCAGGATAGCACACACTCACCCGTCCAGATGGAACTTCTCAGCACCTACAGAGGGACTCCTGGTAGCCCCAATGAGCCAGGGACCTAGGGAAGTAGGGGACAGGCAGAGCAGGTCCAGGAGAGCACAGCAGACACTGCAGCTCCAGCAGCAGGGGCCCGCATTCCCTGGCAGGGACCTTGAGGCCTGCCCTCTAGTCTGGCACTCACTGCTCTGCCATATCTCATTTTTTTAAGTACCCTTTGGGTTACTCCATGCATGTAGCTGTGTTTGGTTATAGAAAGAGCAAGTAGGACATCTCTTTATAATCTCCGTAGCTTGTGGCCTTGTAATAGAAAACTCTTTCCTTAAACCTTTGCTATTGAAATGATGTTTCTTTTGAAATTCTGAGGCTTTCAGCATACTTCCAATCAGCAATCAGTCAATTTCTACATTATTAGAACTTCAAGAACAATGTTGAAGAGATATGGTGAGAGTGGACAGCCTTGTCTTGTTCCTGATTTTAGTGGGATGGCTTTGAGTTTCTCAACATTTAATTTGATATTAGCTGTTGGCTTACTATATATTTCTTTTATTATATTTAGGTATTATCCTTGTATCCCTAACCTCTCCAAAATCTTTATCATAAATGGGTGTTGAATTTTGTCAAATGCTTTTTCTGCATCTAATGAAATGATCATATATTTTTTCTTTGGATTGCATTGATAGATTTTCATATGTTAAACCAGCCTTAAATCTCTTATTTATTTCTTTCATTATATTTAGGTATGATCCTTGTATCCCTAACCTCTTCAAAATCTTTATCATAAGGGGGTGTTGGATTTTGTCAAATGCTTTTTCTGCATCTAATGAAATGGTCATATAGTTTTTTTCTTTCAGTTTATTTATATGCTGGATTACATTGATAGATTTTCATATGTTAAACCAGCCCTAAATCTCTGGGATGAAGCCTATTTGATCCTAATGGATATTTTTTAATGTGCTGTTGTATTCTGTTTGCCAGTATTTTATTGAGAAGTTTTGCATCGATGTTCATGAGTGAGATTGGTCTGTAATTCTCTTTCTTGGTTGGGTCTTTGTGTGGTTTTGGGATCAGGGTGACTGTAGCTTCACATTACCTTGTGCTAGAGGATCTTCAGAACAGTATGTGATTGGATGTGTGTTGTATATATGGGACAAAGTCTACACCTGATTATATCTTCAACCTGGATGAATAAGGAAGTCAATTCTTTATCATCTGGTATAAATTCTGCAGTGTCAATATGAAAGACAACTCTGCAAATTGTAAATCAGTAACTTTATTGAGAGATTCTTTAACATTCCTTAGTACAAGGAGAATAGCATATAATTCTGCTTTTTGAACAGAATTATAAGTGCTTCTTTTCACCTTACTTAAGTCTTTGATTTGTGACCTGATTTTCCTGATTTATTTGCATCAGTATAGAATGTATAGGCTCTAGTTATTGTTGTGTCATGTACAATGTTGGGAAGGATTCTGGTAGCTCTCTTTATAAGGTTAATTTGATCAGTTCTGGGATAATTGCTATTAATCTCTCCTATAAATATTGCCAGAATCTCTTTGCCAGGGCTCATTGTCTTCCCATAATTTCTTCATTAATAAAAGATGCTACTGTGTAGAGGAATAGACTGCTAAGTCTATTTCTTCTAGTTGATAAAGTCTCAATTTTCCTTTTATAATTAATTCAGAGACCTTTTCCATATAAGATTTTAATTTTTACTTCGTTTATGTGTAAAAAGATCCATTCGAAGATGACATCTTCCCTTTGCATTAAAATTCCTGTAGGGGAAATTCTAGAAGGCAATATGACTAGAATGCAATTAAGATTTGGATTCACCCTATCCACGTGAACCTCCTGTAATTTCTCTTTAACGACAGCTAATTCTTTCTCAGCTTCAGCTAAGACTATTTAACTAATTCACTAGGACTATTTAAGTCTTTGTCACCATCTAAGGTTTTGTTTAAATGAATTAATAGATCAAGTGTTAACCCACCAACCAGTCATATACTGGAAATGTCTAATAACAATCTTTGAAAGTCATTAAGGTTCTGCAGTCAGACTTTCCAAATTTATGTCTTTTGTGTTCTAATTTTCTGTAAACGTATTTTATAACCTAGGTAATTGATGGAGTCTCCTCTTTGTAGTTTTTCAGGAGCAATTTGTACTCCCCATTTAGCCATAACTTTCTTTACTTCTTCAAACATTCTTTCTAAAGTATCTACATTTGAATCACATAGCAAAATGTCATCCATAAAATGGTAAATTATAGATTTAGGAAATTGTTTATATATTATTTGTAATGGCTGACTTACAAAGTATTGGCACAGGGTGGGGCTATTGAGCATTTCCTGTGAAAGGATGGTCCACTGGGATCTCCTTGTAGGGTGAGAATTATTATAAGTAGGCACTGTGAAGGCATACTTTTCTCTGTCCTTTTCTTGTAAAGATATAGTGAAGAAACAATATTTTAAATCAATAACTTTAAGAAGCCATCCTTTTGGTAATAGAGAAGGCAGAGGAATTCAAGATTGTAGGGCCCATAGTTTGAATTACCATGTTAGATCTGTCACCATTCTCCATTTCCCAGATTTCTTTTTAACAATAAATACAGTAGAATTCCAAAGGATGGTTTATTTTTTAATATGGTGAACATCTAGTTGCTTCTATATCAGCTGTTCTAGTTGCTTTGTTTTCTTGTATAACCAGAATGGCTCTTGACCTTTGTATATAGTACCTTATAATATCCTTCCCAGAAACATGAGTTTCTGGGACTGCAGGAATGTTAATTCAATTGTTGCAGCATGTCATGACTCCATAAATTCACTATGATATTAGCCACATATGGCCTCAGCTTTCCTTTCTGTCCTTCTGACCCTATGCATTCACGCCATCTTGTGCTTTGTTTCACTTGAGATAAGGTTCCAATTACTAGGACTTGAACATCTGACTCTTGAAGAAGCCAATTCACATGCAAAGATTCTGAAATAATGATACTTATGTCTGCACCTGTGTCTAGTCATCCCTCAATTACAGTGTTATTTATATCCACTCTTAGCTTTGATCTTTGATCATTTATAGAAGTCATCAAAAGTATATGCTTACTATTTTCTATTGAAATTTTTGATTCACCCTTCATGTTTATTCCATCATCAAGAACAGTATAGTTTTTTACAGTAGGCAATGGATTTTTTAATTTTCCTGGTGAGACATTTCCTCCATAGTGATTGGGAATGACTGGACCACATTTGACTTGGGCGTCTGTGAGAGGTCCCCCAAGGAATTTCCCAATGGCATCAAGTTGCCTTGTCTGATTTTTGTTTATCTGCATTTACTGGCCCAATTTTGGCGTTTGACACACCTCCTACATTATCCAGAATGTTGATACCTTCTATTTTTTGCCATTCTCAGAGGAGATATTATTCCTAGGAAATCCATGTCTACAATCCCTTCTCACATGTCCTATTCTAGTATAATTAAAACACATGGCATTTTGATGTCTCTTATATATATGGAAATTGCTTCTCCTACCAAAGCTTCAGTGTTAATTGTCAAAAGTGTCAATGTTAATTGTATGGAGGATCCATTCATACATTGGTACTGATCTAACCTTTAAAGGCCCAAGTATCTTTTTGTATTTTAAGTTGGTTTTTTCAAAAGCCAGAGATTCAATAAGTACTAGTCTAACTTCTGGGTCTTTTACTCCTATTTGTACAGCCTTAGTTAATTTTTGTAAAAAGTCACTAAAGTATTCTCTCTAGTCCTGTTTAATCCTGGTCAAATATTCAATTTGTTTTCCTGGATCTTGAATTCTGTCCCAAGCATTTAAGGTTGCTGTGTGGCATAGGGACAAGGTGCTTTTTAATCATAAAAGACTTGATCCTTTGGTCAGCATAAGTGCCCTCACTGAGGACTTGATCTTTGGAAGTCTCAAGCTCTTTTGCTTTCTCTGTTCATTTCAATTTTTCCCTCTTCTCACAAATAGTGGTTCCGTAGTAGTAGTTGTGGCCCATCTGCCAGAACTGCTGAAACTAATTTAAGCCAATTGCGTGGGGTAGCCTTATTGCTGAAAGCCCATGTCTTTACCATCTCCCTAAGAAATGATGAATGAAAGTTATAAGATATTACTGCTTGCTTAATTTCTTTTGGATCATTCATACCTATAGGTATCCATCTACATTCTTTGGATCCTTTGGGGCTTTTAGAACTTGATGCTTTTTCAGAGGTTATTATGGGGTAGGAAGCTAAAACCCTGGATAAGCCATCGCTGAGTCTGACATGTACTGGTGATATTAAACCCTGTCCTTTTACCTTCTCTCTCTGCTCATCAGTTCTTTTAATTTCCTCAATTATTTCAAATCTTTTTACTACATTTTTTTAAAGCCTGAATCTCATGGCCTTTAGATATTTCTAGTGATCTCATTGATGCACCAAGCCTCTGGTCCTCATTCTGCACATGTATTTCCAACATATGAAGTTTTTCCTTTAAAAATAACATCTCATCCTTGGACAATATCTGGATAGTGTGCAGATTGTCTTCCTGGAAAGATATTCTATTTACTGACCTATCATAAATTTTTAACAGATTTTGATTGTCAAATTAAACAGTATGAATTCTTTCAGATAATTTCTCCATACCCTTTGACATGGATTGAGTTTTGTCTGTAAAATTATTGTTATCCTTTTCAATGATATTAATCTTTTCAGTTAACTTTTGATTTTTGATTGTATTAATCCTGTTGGCTACCTGTTCATTATTAGTCTGTGAAGACTGTATCATTTCTAAAAGTGCCTGATTTTTGGCTCTGTTATCAAACCATTTTTAATGATATAATATGAAAAAGAAATCTAAGTCCTGATATCCAATAAATGGACATATCAGAAAAACCATATAAGCCTCACAGAACACCATCAATAGTATAAGCAAAAGGTTATTAAATTTCTGGATGGTAATATTGTCTACAATTGTATAACTTTCACTTTTATTGATTTATTTATTAATTAAATAGTTACTTTTGTTATAAGATTTTGGTAAATTATTGTAGGTCTAATTATTTTTATTGGCCAGCAGGTGTCACAGTTCCAGCTACTTGGTGGTGAGAAGCAATCAGTGGCATGAACAGTCTTGAGCCGCTTTGGTTCTTCATGTTGATGCCTGGTTAAATACTGACAAATATGCTTTGCTCTTAATTTACTAAGAGGAATTAATCAATTCCTTACATAGAGAGAGAGGGATTTTTTTTTGATCAGGGAACCCAGAGATCGTGAGCAGGGAACACAAAAGGGAAGTTGTGCAAATGCTGCACAAGTTGCCGTGAGCAGGGAGTGCATCAGGAAAAAGGGGGTGTGGAAGCATTCCTGAGCCTCAGAAATTTCCAAGTTGCTGCACTTACCTCCACTATGGCAAGGTTTTTACAGTAAACTGCTTAGTGGGTAAATTCAAGCCAGGAGGGTAGGTGTGGGAGACTTTCTGGGCTGTGGACCTTTTGGGCCTTTTAGGCCAGTTCACTTGGTAGGGATTCACATTGGGTACCCGATGATGATGGAAGTTACAAAATAATCCCACACTTCCTCAGAATTGAGTATAAGCAAAGCCTATTTATTTAGGGGTTATTCACCGATCACAGTCCTCTGCACGAACAGGCAACAGGATCCAAATCCAGCAGCAAGAAGAGAGAATGAGCTCGCAGTTTATGTTAGCATTAATAGTATAAGAAGCCCCCTCCACGTTGTCTGGTATCTTAAAGGCTATTGGCTCAAGGAGTTCCTATAGCAAGACAGGGCTTAAGATCTGTCTACTTAAAAACTCTGAGAAGTAGAGCAAAGAAATTATTTTTTAAATTTGAGAGATTTAATGAACTATGTCAAATATTGTGATTTACCTTAATAAAATTACAATTTATAATAAAATATTAAAGCATGAAAAAGATCAAAAGGTATGCAAACTCTGGTTGGATTTTGTACTAGGAAATAGGTGAAAGAAAAGTATGGAAGTAATTTTTTCGGGTGTTTTATTTACTCTCTATTGTTTTTTGGAGGTCTTATTCTTTCATGTGATCAGGCCACATCAAGCCACATGCTGTTCTAATATGATGAAAGGTGATATTTTTTAAATGAAGTCATCACTACAAAAAAGGTAGTTTTCAGATCTTAATTGGCTTTATTATTCTAGAATCAGCTGGTAGCCTGAACCAAAATAGTTCAGAATTCAGTGGCTTACTCCTTAGGATGGCTATTTTTATCACCATAGAAGAGTAAGTGAGCACACAAAATACAAGTGAAACAGAGACAACTTCATTGGTTACAGCTCACATCTGTCTTATTTGATCATAAGAGGAACTTAGCTTGTGATTTGCTAAGACCTACATCTTTGTTTCAAAAGTGTATATTAATAATATGAATAATATTAACCTGAATAATAAGCAAAATTTTGTCTCAACTTAAAATATATAAAGAGGCAGCTTTTGGTTTATCATATTGATCTATTCTTGTCAAAGAGGTTGAAAGGATAATTTCTCATTACTGTGTTTTAGCTCCATTCAAATGAGTCCTTACTGATCTTTGAAATTCTTTTTTTGTTTTTGCTACAAGGTAGAAAGTCATCAAGAAATTTTTTCAAAATTCAATTTCAATTTTTAAAAACATTTCTAATAATATTTTTGAATGTTTATGAATTTTTAAAAATTGAACTTTATGATAAAACCCTTGTAAAATCATTTATGGTGTATAATATTTTTAATATCTTTAGGAACTATTACTGGTGACAAGTGAGGAAGTAATATTGTCACTGTTACAGAACCTTTTTTTTTTGTTTTATATCTATCTTTATGTAGGGATTTTTACCCTGAATTATATAAAAAAGGAATTTAAAATGGTTAAAAATTTATAAATTTCTAGTATAACAATTTGGGGTTTGAAATTTTAAACTTTTTGGCTCAAGACTCAAATATGAAAACTGACTCACTCTATTGGCATAGGATTTATTACTTTTCCTGGAACTACTAACCCATGAGCTGGAGTAGCCAGCCCTGTGGTGTCTTTAGGTGTGATCTCCACTATTTCCCATTATAGGGAAGTGTGCCCTTGTCTTTAGAATTGATTATAGGTTCTTATTTTATTCTTTTTTTTTCAATTTTATAGAAATATTTCTTTTTAATTTTTTTTATTTATTTATTTTTTTATTCTTTTTTAATTAAAATTTCCAACTGCTCCCCGTTTCCCATTTCCCTCCCCCTCCTCCCACATATTGCCCCTTCCCCCCACTCCCCTCCCCCATCCCCACTCCTCTTCTCCTCCCCCCAGTCCATTCCCCCTCCCTCTCGATACTGAAGAGCAGTCCAAATTCCCAGCCCTACAGGAAGACCAAGGTCCTCCCACTTCCATCCAGGCCCAGGAAGGTGAGCATCCAAACAGGCTAAGCTCCCACAAAGCCAGTTCATGTATTAGGATCGAAACCTAGTGCCATTGTCCTTGGCTTCTCATCAGCCTTCATTGTCCGCCATGTTCAGAGAGTCTAGTTTCAACCCATGCTTATTCAGTCCCAGTCCGGCTGGCCTTGGAGAGCTCCCAATAGATCAGTTCCACTGTCACAGTGGGTGGGTGCACGCCTCGTGGTCCTGATTTCCTTGCTCATGTTCTCCCTCCTTCTGCTCCTCATTTGGACCTTAAGAGCTCAGACCATTGCTCCAAATTGGGTCTCTGTCTCTCTCTAGATCCATTGCCAGATGAAAGTTCCCGTGCCATTCTCCTTGGGCTCTCGTCAGCTGTCATTGTCCGCCACATTCAGAGAGTCCGGTTTTATCCCATGTTTTTTCAGTAGCAGTCCAGCTGGCCTTGGTGAGCTCCCAATAGATCAGCCCCACTGTCTCAATGGTTGGGTGCACCCCTCATGGTCCTGACTTCCTTGTTCATGTTCTCTCTCCTTCTGCTCCTCATTATAACCTGGGGAGCTCAGTCCGGTGCTCCAGTGTGGGTCTCTGTCTCTATCTCCATCCATCGCTAGATGAAGGTTCTATGGCGATATGCAAGATATTCATCAGTATGATTATAGGATAGGTTCATTTCAGGTTCCCTATCCTCAGGTGCCCCAATGAACTAACTGGGGACATTGCCCTGGGCATCTGGTAGCCATTCCAAGTTCAAGTCTCTTGCCAACCCTTAGGTGGCTCCCTTACCTAAGGTATGAGTTTCCCTGCTCCCCTATCCAACCTTCCTTTATCCCCAATCACCCCGATTCCCCCAGTTCCCCTCATCTTCTCCTTCACACTTTTCTCTCCCCATCACCCCTCATCCCCATGCCACCCCACCCCCAAGATTCCAATTTTTTGCCCATCAATCTTGTCTATTTCCCATATCTGGGAGGATATCTATATGTTTTTCCTTGGGTTTACCCTCTTGTTTAGCTTCTTTAGGGTCACAAATTATAGACTCAGTGGCCCCTATCCATGGCTAGAAACCAATTATGAGTGAGTACATCCCATGTTCTTCTTTTTGGGTCTGGGTTACCTCACTCAGGATCGTATTTTCTATTTCTATCCATTTGCATGCAAAATTCGAGAAGTCATTGTTTTTTACCGCAGAGTAGTACTCTAATGTGTATATATTCCACACTTTCTTCATCCATTCTTTCATTGAAGGGCATCTAGGTTGCTTCCAGGTTCTGGCTATTACAAATAATGCTGCTATGAACATAGTTGAACAAATGCTTTTGTAATATGATAGACCATCTCTTGGGTATATTCCCAAGAGTGCTATTGCTGGTTCCAGGGGTAGGTTGATCCCAATTTTTCTGAGAAACCGCCACACTGATTTCCAAAGTGGTTGCACAAGTTTGCAGTCCCACCAGCAATGGATGAGGGTACCCCTTTCTCCACAACCTCTCCAGCAAAGGCTATCCTTGGTGTTTTTGATTTTAGCCATTCTGACAGGTGTAAGATGATATCTCAAAGTTGTTTTGATTTGCATTTCTCTGATCGCTAAGGAGGTTGAGCATGACCTTAAGTATCTTTTGGCCATTTTAACTTCTTCTGTTGAGAATTCTCTGTTCAGTTCAGTGCCCCATCTTTTAATTGGGTTAATTATCCTTTTAAAGTCTAGTTTCTTGAGTTCTTTATATATTTTGGAGATCAGACCTTTGTCTGTTGCAGGGTTGGTGAAGATCTTCTCCCAGTCAGTAGGCTGCCTTTTTGTCTTAATGACAGTGTCCTTTGCTTTACAGAAGCTTCTCAGTTTCAGGAGGTCCCATTTATTCAATGTTGCCCTTAATGTCTGTACTGCTGGGGTTATACATAGGAAGCGATCTCCTGTGCCCATATGTTGTAGGGTACTTCCCATTTTCTCTTCTATCAGGTTCAGTGTGTTCAGATTGATATTGAGGTCTTTGATCCATTTGGATCTGAGTTTTGTGCATGGTGATAGATATGGGTCTATTTTCATTCTTCTACAGGTTGACATCCAATTGTGCCAGCACCATTTGTTGAAGATGCTTTCTTTCTTCCATTGTATACTTTTAGCTCCTTTATCGAAAATCAGTTGTTCATAGGTTTGCGGGTTAAAATCCAGGTCTTCTATACGATTCCATTGGTCGACTTCTCTGTTTTTATGCCAGTACCAAGCTGTTTTCATTACTGTAGCTCTGTAATAGAGTTTAAAGTCAGGGATGGTAATGCCTCCAGAAGTTCCTTTATTGTATAAGATTGTTTTGGCTATCCTGGGTTTTTTGTTTCTCCATATAAAGTTGATTATTGTCCTTTCAAGATCTATGAAGAATTTTGATGGGATTTTAATGGGGATTGCATTGAATCTATAAATTGCCCTTGGTAGAATTGCCATTTTTACTATGTTGATCCTCCCAATCCAAGAGCAAGGGAGATCCTTCCATTTTCTGGTATCCTCTTCAATTTCTTTCTTCAATGCCTTAAAGTTCTTGTCAACTAGATCTTTCACTTCCTTGGTTAGAGTTACCCCAAGATATTTTATGCTGTTTGTGGCTATCGTGAAAGGTGATGATTCTCTTATTTCCCTCTCTGCTTCCATATCCTTTGTGTATAAGAGGGCGACTGATTTTTTGGAGTTGATCTTGTATCTTGCCACATTACTAAAGGCGTTTATCAGCTGTAGGAGTTCTTTGGAGGAGTTTTTGGGGTCGCTCATGTACACTATCATATCATCTGCAAATAACGCAAGTTGAACTTCTTCCTTTCCAATTTGAATCCCCTTTATCCCCTTATGTTGTCTTATTGCTATTGCTAAAACTTCGAGAACTATATTGAAGAGGTATGGAGAGAGTGGACAGCCTTGGCGTGTTCCTGATTTTAGTGGGATGGCTTTAAGTTTCTCTCCATTTAATTTGATATTAGCTGTCGGCTTGCTGTATATAGCTTTAATTATATTTAGGTACGACCCTTGTATCCCTAATCTCTCCAAGACTTTTATCATAAAGGGATGTTGAATTTTGTCAAATGCTTTTTCAGCATCTAATGAGACGATCATATGGTTTTTTTCTTTCAGTTTATTTATATGATGGATTACATTGATAGATTTGCGTATGTTAAACCAGCCCTGCATCTCTGGTATGAAGCCTACTTGATCATAATGGATAATTTTTCTAATGTGTTCTTGGATTCGGTTTGCCAGAATTTTGTTGAGGATTTTTGCGTCGATGTTCATGAGTGAGATTGGCCTGTAATTCTCTTTCTTGATTGGGTCTTTGTGTGGTTTTGGTATCAGAGTTACTGTAGCTTCATAAAAGGAATTTGGCAATGACTCTTCTGTTTCTATATTGTGAAATACATTAAGGAGAATAGGTATTAGGTCTTCTTGGAAGTTCTAGTAGAATTCCGCATTGAAACGATCTGGTCCTGGACTTTTTTTGGAAGGGAGGTTTTTGATAACAGCTTCTAATTCTTCAGGACTAACAGGTCTATTTAGGTTGTTCAACTGGTCCTGGCTTAACTTTGGTATATGGTATTTATCTAAAAAGCGTCCATTTCTTTTACATTTTCCAGTTTTGTGGCATACAGGCTTTTGTAGTAAGATCTAATGATGCTCTGAATTTCCTCTGTGTCTGTGGTTATGTCCCCCTTTTCATTTCTGATCTTATTAATTTGCAAATTCTCTCTCTGCCGTTTGATTAGTTTGGATAGGGGTTTATCAATCTTGTTGATTTTCTCCAGGAACCAGCTTTTTGATTCATTGATTCTTTCAATTGTTTTCTGTGTTTCTATTTTGTTGATTTCAGCCCTCAGTTTGATTATTTCCAGTCTTCTACCCCTTCTAGGTGAGTCTGCTTCTTTTTTTTCTCGAGCTTTCAGGTGGGTTGTTAAGTCTCCAATGTGTGCTTTCTCTGTTTTCTTTAAGTGGGCAGTTAGTGCTATGAACTTTCCTCTCAGGACTGCTTTCATAGTGTCCCATAGGTTTGAGTATGTTGTTTCTTTATTTTCATTGTCTTCAAGGAAGACTTTAATTTCTTTCTTTATTTCTTCCTTAATCCAGGTATGGTTCAGTATTTGACTATTCAGTTTACATGAGTTTGTAGGCTTTCTGGGGGTAGCATTGTTGCTGAATTCTAGCTTTAATCCATGGTGATCTGATAAGATACACGTGGTTATTAATATTTTTTTGTAACTGTGGATGTTTGCTTTGTTACCGAGTATGTGGTCGATTTTTGAGAAGGTTCCATGAGCTGCAGAGAAGAAGGTATATTCTTTCCTATTTGGGTGGAATATTCTATAGATGTCTGTTAAGTCCATTTGATTCATTACCTCCATTAATTCTCTTATTTCTCTGTTAGGTTTCTGTCTAATTGACCTGTTCATTGGTGAGAGAGGAGTATTAAAGTCTCCTACTATTAATGTGTGCGGTTTGATGGCTGCCTTGAGTTTTAACAATGTTTCTTTTATGTACGTGGGTGCTTTTATATTAGGGGCATAGATATTCAGGATTGAGACTTCATCCTGATGAATTGTTCCTGTTATGAGTAGAAAATGTCCCTCTCCATCTCTTCTGATTGATTTAAGTTTGAAGTCAACTTTGTTAGAAATTTGTATGGCCACACCTCCTTGTTTCTTAGGTCCATTTACGTGATAAGCCTTATCCCAACCCTTTACTCTGAGTAGGTGCCTGTCTTTGTGGTTGAGGTGTGTTTCTTGTAAACAGCAGAATGTTGGATCCTGTTTTCGTATCCAATCTCTTAGTCTGTGCCTTTTTATAGGTGAGTTGAGTCCATTGACATTAAGTGATATTAATGACCAGTGGTTGTTAACTCCGGTCACTTTTTTAGTAGTAGATTTTGTGTGTTTCCCTTCTTTGAGTTGCGCTGGTAATGGGTCTCTAGATGTCTGAGTTATTGTGGTCATTGTTGGACTCCTTGATTAGTGATTTTCCTTCTATTACTTTCTGTAAGGCTGGATTTGTGGCTACGTATTGTTTAAATTTGTTTTTATCCTGGAAAATTTTGTTTTATCCATTTATAGTGAACGAAAACTTGGCTGGGTATAGTAGTCTGGGCTTGCATCCATGGTCTCTTAGTTTCTGCAGTACATCTATCCAGAACCTTCTGGCTTTCATGGTTTCCATAGAGAAGTCAGGTGTAAGTCTGATAGGTTTACCTTTATAAGTAACTTGGCCTTTTTCCTTTGCTGCTCTTAGTATTCTTTCTTTATTCTGTGTGCTTTGTGTTTTGATTATTATATGGCAAGAGGATGTTTTTTTTTGATCCAGCCTATTCGGTGTTCTGTATGCTTCTTGAACCTTCATAGGTATATCTTTCTTTAGGTTGGGAAAGTTTTCTTCTATAATTTTATTAAATATATTTTCTGGACCGTTGAGCTGCGCTTCTTCTCCTTCTTCTATTCCTATTATTCTTAGGTTTGGTCTTTTTATTGTGTCCCATATTTCCTGAATGTTTTGTGATGAGAATTTGTTGGCCTTGCTGTTTTCTTTGATCAGCGTGTTTATTTTCTCTATGGTATCTTCAGAATCTGAGATTCTTTCTTCTATCTCTTGTATTCTGTTGGTTATGCTTGCTTCTGTAGTCTCTATTCGTTTACCTAGACTTTCCCTGTCCAGCTGGCCTTCTGTTTGTGTTTTCTTCTTTGCTTCCATTTCAGTTTTTAAGTCTTGAACTGTTTCCATTATCTGTTTGATTGTTTTTCCTTGGTTTCCTAGGGTATCATTCACTGATTTACTCAATTCTTCAAACTTTCTGTTATACTTCTCATCCATTTCTATAAGGGCATTTTTTACATGCTGTTTAAGGGCATCAATCATTTTCATAAAGTCAATTTTATCTACTTCTTCATGATTAAGGTGTTCATGCCCTCCTGTTGTGAGGTCGCTGGGTTCTGGTGGTTTCATATAGTTTTTCAGATTGTTGGGTGAATTCTTGCATTGGCGCCTGCCCATCTCTTTCTCGGAATGCTCCCCTATGGATCTTCTTTTACCGGATCAGGTCTCCTTGCCTACTGATGTACCTTCCCAGTGATGGCTCTCTGCAGTGATAGCTCTCCTGGTGCTCCAGTGATGTCTCTCCTGGTACCAATATCTGATCCCCGTGCCCAAAGACGGCTCTCCTGGTACCCAGATTAGCTCTCACACTGATGGCTCTCCTGGTGCCAAGATCCAATCTCCCTGCAGGTTGGGTAGTTCGTAAACAAAGCCCCTACCTTGCTTGTTGCAGGCAGGCCAGTGAAACAAAGGAAGTCTCCTCTGCCTACTTGCCCTGAGGATTTGCCCCCAGTGCTAGACAGACTGAGCTGGATGGTGTTATGTGCCCAAAGAGGAAAGGGGGCAGAAGGAAGAAGTGTTCTGGATGCAAGCTGGGTGGGACAAGAAGAGAGAGGCAGTATGAGGGGTGTAGAGCCCCTGCAGGGAGTCCAGGGAGTATAGGGTGGGGGATGAGGAACTTCAGAGTTCCCTGTCCAGGGCTGCTTCCGCCGCCGCCGTTCACAAACTCACCCTGCTACTGTCTCTCCTGGTGCCGAGATCAGATATCCTTGCAGGTTGGGTAGTTCGTAAACAAAGTGCCTACCTTGGTTGGTGCAGGCAGGCCAGTGAAACAAAGGAAGTCTCGCCTGCCTACTTTCCCTGGGGATTTGCCCCCAGCGCCAGACAGACTGAGCTGGATGGTGTTATGTGCCCAAAGAGGAAAGGGGGCAGAAGGAAGAAGGGTTCTGGATGCAAGCTGGATGGTACAAGAAGAGAGAGGCAGTATGCGGGGTGTAGAGCCCCTGCAGGGAGCCCAGGGAATATAGGGTGGGGGATGAGGAACTTCAGAGTTCCCTGTCCAGGGCTGCTTCCACCGCCCCTGGTCACAAACTCACCCCGCTGCTGTCTCTCCTGGTGCCGAGATCAGATCTCCGTGCAGGTTAAGTAGTTCGTAAACAAAGCGCCTACCTTGGTTGGTGCAGGCTGTCCAATGAAACAAAGGCAGTCTCGCCTGCCTACTTGCCCTGAGCATTTGCCCCCATCGCCGGACAGACTGAGCTGGATGGTGTTATGTGCCCAAAGAGGAAAGGGGGCGGAGGGAAGAAGGGTTCTGGAGGCAAGCTGGGTGGGACAAGAAGAGAGAGGCAGTATGCGGGGTGTAGAGCCCCTGCAGGGAGCCCAGGGAGTATAGGGTGGGGGATGAGGAACTTCAGAGTTCCCTGTCCAGGGCTGCTTCCGCCGCCGCCGTTCACAAACTCACCACACTGCTGTCTCTCCTGGTGCCGAGCTCTTATTTTATTCTTAAGTATATGATTACATGGCTGAATTTCTTGTTTATATAAATATGCTTTCTTCATTTTGCAGCATTTTATAGACATTTTCTCACATCAGCAAGTTCTTATGAACATAAATTTTAATTTCTATGAGTATATTAAATAACATTTCCATTGGAAATTTAGGCTGTTTTTGATACAATAAATGATTCCTTGATGAATATTTTTGTCATCATTCCTGAATATTCTTTCAAAACACATATCTAATATTGGAATTTAAAATTAAGGAATGCCAGACTTATAAAACTCCATAAGTTTGCTAAGCTTCTTCTTATAAATGCTATTAATTTTAGTTTATAATGAAATATACCAGTGTAGAATTCCAAATGATGGTTCTAAATGTAAACCCTTTGTCTCCTGAGAAAAGAAAAATCCACTGACATTATAAAATCTTTGTCAGTAACTTAGGTATTAGAAATGGAAAAGGGTATGAACGCATGATGACACAATGTGAAAACTTTTCTTTTGATATCAATGCATAAGAAATATACCAGAAAACATAATTGAAACTGTCCAATGTATTGTTCTTAATCAGTCAAAAAATTTTAATTATGTAGCATGTCCTAAATATGAGAATGTTTGTATCCTTAGTGACCATGCTGGAGTACAAACAAATTTCTAAAAGACACACAAGTCTAAGTGTTTCAAAGTGTAAGGAGAATGTGATACTTGACCCCTGCATTTAGAGCACATTATAGCTCCTAATTCAAGCCCCGACAGCTGTCAATATGGAGATTTATATTTCAGTCACCTGTTATTGTTAGAATGCCAAGGTTCAACATGCTGTTCTCACTTACTGATTTTCATGAATTAGTGTAGGTCACTTTTCTTCATAAGCCATGTCTATAAAAGGAATGCAGTGTTGGCATAGTGACAGGATGGAAATGCAGTATGCCAAGAATTCACCATTGTGGGGGAGAGCAGTGCAGTTCCACATACTTGCTGCATGTGGATGCTGAACACCACCAGCAGTGGCTAGTCTCAGTAGAAACTGTCTTTACATGTTGAACACACATTTGTCTCATTGCAAACTGTGAACTGCTTAACAAATCATTTCATGTTGAAACAATACTATTTGGGATATCCTGCTTTCAAATAAAACACATTATTAACTATAATTGTAGCCTACTGCTTAAATACTTGCATTATATTTTATTGGGAAAATCTGCTCTAGAACATAATGGAGGCTTATTAAATATGTCAGAAATGAAATGAAAGTAAATTATTTCTTACAGCATAGAATTGGGGAATTTTCTTTTATGCTAGGGGTTTTTGACACTTGGCAGAGATTATTTATCGAGATGTGTTAGAAAAAAAACTAAGTGAGAACTAGGCGTAAGATTATACTGTTCACCAGAGGAGGGGTGAGAGTTTATAAATAGTGTCTCCTCCCTCTCTCCTTGCCCAATGTGTATCCCTGGTGTTATTTTTGTTGGCCACATTAAGAAGCTGACATTTGATTCATTCTCTGTGTGTTCTGCCTGAGTCATTTGAAACAGAATGGACAGCGAGCAAAAGGTCAAAGCTCTTGTTGCTTGTTGCATATATTCAGGGCCACAACTGACAACAGAGCCTTAGGAAAATCATAATATTAAATATGGCAAAATGTTTGGTCAAGATCCGGACTCAACGAAGCCTCCACTTGCACATGATGAATCATTGCAGCAGTAACGTGTTTGTCCGTCTGCTAAAACATGGCTCCAAGGTCATACCTCGAAATGCTGGTATGTGCTTTGCCCTGCTCTGGGCTGTCATTCCTATGCCTAGATAAGTGGGATTACTTCCAGATACGTGCTCATCACTGGTGGGCCAGAGAGAAGCAAAGAATGTGTGTGGCATACAGTTTTATTTTTTTATAAGAAGAGAAGATAGACAGGGAGAAAACGGGAAGGAAAAAAATAATGAAGGGTACTGAGGACTGTAAACAAGTAAGTAAGAAGGGAAATAGGAAGACAAGCTCTCTTGTCCAACAAAACAATAGAGATTACCTTCTTTATTCAAAAGATACAAGAGAAAATCCTGCTGTGCATTCCTGTAGCTTGCTTAGTAGTAAGAGATGATGCTTATAATGCATAATAAGTAATCAAAACACTTTTCTGTCTCTCATTATGACAGTTTCTGACTATGAGGCAGACCCTCTTTTTAAGCTTCAAATCAGAATTTATCAAAATAAAATACCAGGCCCTCTTTTGGCCTCTGTAAGGTCACATACAGAGAGAAACATGCATGTGTATAGGAGTTAAATTAAAACTAAATGAGTAAAATAAAAAAAAATCAACTAAATAACCACCATCAGACTGGTGTTATGCCAATTTCTTTTCTTGATAATGATCATGTTTTATGTTATTTCATGATCTGAGAAACTGAAACAGAAATTGAAATAGAAATTTAAAGTCAGATCCTCAGCTACAATCCTGCTGTAATTATATGTTCTTATGTTTCTGTGTGTTTTTCAGCAAATGGTTTCAGTAAAATTTATTCAGAGGGTTAGCTGGAATTAGTCATAGCTTACTAAGATTTATAAAATTGCCTTCTAGTTGAGATTAACTGTATTTTTATGATGATATAAGTAACATATGATGTGTTCCTGTTCTAAAAATCAATAAATTTATTGCTTTGTTTTGTTTGAGGAAGGCTTGCATGGGGAGGCTAGCCTGTAACTCATTGTGTGGCACCAAAGTTGCTGGGAACTCATAATCCTCCTCTAACCTCCTGAATTCTGTGATTTATAGATAAAAGCATTATGTCCATCTTACTTTCAAAAGCACAAATATAAACAATATTTTCTTGTGTGTTAATATTCTCAATAATAAGTACAAGAATCCTGGAAATGCATATAAGTTATATTTTATTAATAGAATCGTTCTAGGTGTAGTATTTTATAATATAAACTTATTATTGCCAAAAGAATTTCCATATTAACATGTGTCAATATGAATCTTTCAAAAATGACAAAATAATATATAAAAATTATATAATTTAGGGAAATAATAATTCACTACTTAATCATAAAATTATCATTGGAAGTTAACATTTCTTCATTTTTGGTCATAATAGTGATGAAAATAATTTAGAAACAGGTATTTTCTATCATTCTTAAAAGTATATTTGTTAGACTATAGAATACAAATGTGATGAAAATTATCTAATTGTCTTTAAGAGACACTAACAAAAGTATGAGAATGTATGATCCTAACATGACTACTAAATCCATTAGAATTGTTTCCTTGGCATTTGGAAAATAAAATGCCTGGGGGTGTATGTCAGTGGTAGATTCATGCCTTATACACTAGTCTCCAGTTTCAATAACCTAGGGTCAAAAAAGAAGTTTCTTTTTTTGTTTATCTAGAAACATAAGAAGTACATTCACTTCTTGTAGTCATCCTTTACCAGAGTGATAGACTTTTTTAGATGACACAAAAGTATTGCCTAGCACCCAGAGTTTGTACTAGGGCTCTTTCTTTGTGTTGTATATGTTATAAATCTGGCCAGGTCCATATCAGTACTGCATCATACAAAACACTTTCACTGACCTAAAATCCTCTTTGCTACTCTTACTAATTACTTTTCTTTCTCAACTAGTGGCAATCACTTAAAAATATCCATCTTCTTTTCTAGACTGTAACATTATAGGAACATCACAGGATGCAGCCTTTTCAGATTCTTCTCTTTTAGTCATAAGCATCTAAGATTTACCCAGGACATCGTTTAACACTAAATTGTATAAGTTATTTGATTTATTTAAAATTTAAAATTTTTAGTTTTAAATATTCCTGTAATCTTTTCCCTTCTGCTGTTTATAAAAAATGTATTTATTTTTTAAGATTGTGACGAATTTTAGATTAAAAGGAAAACTGAATTTTTGAACCATTTAGGCCTCTTATTGAAAAATGTCATCATGGTCACTCATCTATTGATATGCTCAGTTACATTTTAACATTGTTCTCATTTAAATTTTGTATATTTCTTATTATGAATTTTACTGAGTATTCCAAATTTAGGGATCTTGAACGAGATTGTCAATTATTATCTTTTTTAATAGTTTTGACTGATATGCCATTAGTCACACTGCCTTTAAAATACCGATTTTGCTTTTGAAAAGTTTGCTGAACTCTCATGAATTCCCTGTTTATTTTGTTTTGTGCACAGAATCTTACCTTAGGAAATAGAGGAAATATAAGACATACTTCATACTTTCATATTTCTCATTCTGCTAGAGTGAGTCTGATGAACAGTGAGACTTTGGCAGTTTCACACTGGTGAGAAATCTTTTAATGCTTTGCCGTTTTATACCTTCACCATCATATACAGTCATTTCTGTAGTAGAAATCTCAAGATCTCGCCCTTTATAATATCGTAAGGAGACCACTTGTTGGTTCCTGGCTGCTCTCTGCTTGATCGTCTCCCCTGCCCAGAAGCGAAATAATCACACAGAAACTGTACTGATTAAATCATTGCTTGGCCCAATAGCTCTAGCTTCTTATTGGTTAACTCTTACATATTAATTACATAACCCATTTCTAGCAATCTGTATATTGCCATGTGGCTGTGGCTTACCAGGTAAAGTTCTGTCTGGCTCCAGAGGGGCTACATGGCTTCTCGCTGACTCTGCCCTTTTTTGTTCCATCATTCACTTTAGTTTTCCACACCTAACTTTTTCCCTGCTATAGGTCCAAAGCAGTTTTTTATTCATTAATGGTAATCATAGCATACAGAGGGAAATCCCACGTCATTATAATGTAAATATTTAATGAAAAGGGGGCCAAAATAAAACCACTGCACTAGTTATACTGATAAACAGATCTGCATGGTGAAATGATAGCTGTGAAGTTATGTTGTCACCAGAAGCAATTAACAGAAAATCATAATTGACTCTGCTTTAAATAATAGAAGGTAAAATTTTAAACATAAGAGAAGTCCAGAAGAAACTGTTGAAAAAGGTTTCATTTTATGTCCATTCACAACTTTTCCAGTTGGCAGGCTTTTTACATCAAAACAGTGACTTTTGCTATGATCTTTGTTTTCTCCTTCACTTCCAACATTGTCAAAAGAGTCTTTGTTGGTTAGGTTTATCTCAACTTGATACAAGCTAGAGTCAGTTGGGAAGTAGTACTCTCAGTTCAGTTAATGCTGCCGTACAAAGGCCTATAGTAAAATCTATGGCTAATTAATTTGGTTAATTAATTCTTGATAATGGTTTATATGGGATGGTTCTGTATGGTATAAAAAGGAACTGAGCAAGGTTAGAGAAACAGCTCATCAAGCAATACTCATCTATGGCATGTGTCTTCATTCCTACCTTGTGTTCCTACCCTGAGGTCTTTTAGTTATAGACTATGATAGAGAGTTGTAAGATTAAATAAATCCTTTCCTCACATCAATAGAAACCCAAGTGAGATATAGGTTGTTTCCAGAGAGTAGAATGTTACTCTGAAAGACCTGAACATGTGTTGTGTGTGTTGTGGGGGGTGGGTATATGAAGGAGTATGGAACTTTGAGCTAAAAAAGCCACAGAAGGCCTTGAGATTAATGGACTATTTGGAAACTTGGAAGATAAGGTTACAAGCAATACAAATGATGGAGGCCATGCTTATGAAACATCAGAGAGAAACAAATACTATAAGGACCATTTATGTGATATTTTGAATTAAGAGTCTATGGTCCTGGTCAGTTGTAGTTGAAGAATTAGTTGTCATTAACAAGAGATGAGAAAACCCATAGTGAAATCTTTGCTTTGCTAGTAGAGGCAATACTTGTTAGATAGGGGTAAAGAATGAGATGTTATTAGGAAGAGACCAGCATCAAGGTAAAATCTTCTAGGAAGTATTTTTAGATTTAGCAAACAGATATTGTTCTCAATAGGGATCAAGCCTGTATCTTATGACAGGAGCCAAATTTGGTAATATGTATGAGTTTCCCAGGTGGTACTAACTTTGAAGACATTAGAAGACCATTCATGGGGAGCAGCAGAGGCTTGGCACTGTGAGAAACAGGGAGAGGCAATTTGTGATGGTCCAATCTCAGCTGCAGAGCAGATCTCAGGCTTAGAGCTCCTGGAAAGAAATTGAGGTTTGGCACCATGTAGCAGGGTCAGAATCCCTGAAGAGAGGTGAGGAGAGTCTACTAGTTAGAGCACAGCCTCAGTTGCAGGGGAGACCACAACATACTGGTGATATAAATACCATGGATGACCACAAAAGACAGCAGCAGATGCAGAGTGAGGCTGGCCCGAGCCTAGTAGTCATGCACCTGTGTTGTCTGCGGCAGAGCCAGACAAGAGGAGCAGTCCAGGCCCTTTGGAGACTATCTGACACTGAGCTTCGCACTGCTGGAATTTTGTTTTGTTTTGTTTTATAACTGTGTTCCGCCCTTCCCTCTCAGAGTGGGAAAGTACTTAACTTGCTCTCCCCAAGTACCAGGAGCCAACAAACTTACATTAAGCGACTTTGGAGTATTAGAAAGATTTTAGATATTTTATTAAGACTGAACTTTTAAGGAGACCTTGGATTTTTAAAGACTGCATTTTTAAAAAGGAAAGTCTATGAATTAATAGTGATGTGTTTGCATGTCAGTTTGACAAAGGGACAATTGCATTAGTTCTATGCAAACTTGACACAAACTTGAATCATTTCAGAAGAGAGACTCAATTTAGAAAACACCTTTATAAGACTGGCTTATAGGAGCTGGAAAAACGGCTTTTTGGTTAAGAGAACTGGTTGTTCTTCCAGAGTATTCTGGTTCAATTTTCAGCACTCACACTATTCAACATCTGTAACTTGTTTCAGGGGATCCAAGAACATCTTCTGGCCTCTGTAAGCCATAGGCCTACATGGGGCACACAGACATACACTTAGGGAAAACAACCAAATTCGTGAAATATGTTTTTTTTAAATGATTGGCCTATAGGTAAGTCTATTGCTTCTTTTTTTTTTTTTTGATTAATGATATATGTGGGAGGGTCTAGCCAATTGTAGGTGGTAGCATCCCTGAGCTGAGATTATAAGCTATATAAGTATGCAGGTTGAACAAGCAACGAGGAATAAGCCAGTAAGTGACACCCCTCCATGACTTCTTTAGTTCCTGTCTTGAGTTCCTACTCTCACTCCCCATAGTGGTAGAATATGTCATCTTAAGCAGTTACTATTATCATTGCTGTACATGCCTTTCCTCCCGTAGTTCTTTGTGTCTCCCACCATAATGTTTTCTCTTTCTGTAATTTTTCAAACATTTGCTATTTCAGTGAAAAGCTACATTAGGTGACCTTTGATGTCTGACTTCTTTCACTGAGCATAGTTCTGATATTTTTCTGTGCTGTGCTGTTGATCGCACTTCGCTATTTCATAAGTCAGATGATATGTTGTTAAATAGACAGACCATAATTTTTTATACAGGTATACACTGAAAAGCATCTGGGGAATTTTTACTTTTAACAATTATATTAATTTCTGTGAACATTTGTCTATGAAAATTTTTGGAGTACTTATTTCAAGGTTTTTTTATTTTTATTTTTTTGAAAATGCACCTATGAGGGTAATTACTGGGCCATGTGGTAGATAATTATAGATTTGACTTTTTGAGAAACCACCAAAATATTGTTCCTAGTGACTGAACATATTACATTCCTACTTGCAATATATGAAGTTAAAATTTCTCCACATTCTCACCAACAACTAAGTATTTTTTTAAAAATTACTATCTCAGTAGCCCCGAGATTCTGTAATATTGTAGTTTTGATTTGTAGTTACCTAATGATTTATGATGTTAATACATTTCTTGAGGCTTAGTAATCATTAGTATATGGACTATTTTAATTTCTTAAGATTATAATATGATTATATCATTTCCCCCTTGTATTTTCTTCCTCTAAATTGTCCCACCTACGCCCTTGATCTCTTCAAAATTCATGGTCACTTTTCTTTGTTGCTATGTTTCTCTCTCTCTCTCTTTCTGTCTCTGTCTCTGTGTGTGTTTGTGTGTACTCCTACTCAGTCTGTAAAATATTATTTTAATGTTTTCAGGCATTCTTTTAATGGTTCTTTTTATTAAGACTGGGTGCTGCTCTTACCTCAGAGCTACCCAAAATTATCTGTTGACTTTTGAAAGGTAAAAGCAAAAAAAAAAAAAAAAAAAAAAAAGACCCTCTCTCCTACATACCTTGATAACAAAGAAATTGTAAACTATTTACAAGTTTGTTTGGTAGTTGGATGCTTGTCTGTCCTAGAGAGAATACCTTTGATTCTTTTGCTTAGTTCTCATCGAGAACGTAAGGCTCAATAAGGAGATCCAGCCTCTAAGACAGAATGGAAGTAGCTGCATTTTCCATATGTTGAGAAACACATCTTTCTCAATAAAAAAAAAAAATTGAAGGACATACCCTTGACCACAAGGTTTGCCTTCTGGATATACATCTAAAAGAAATAGACTGAAATATGATGGAAATGAACTTTATATGTAAAAGTAGCTCCTGGAGCATTTTTTCTACAACCAGACTAAGAACAACTAATTTTCCATGTTAACGAAACACAAGTTTCCACATGAAAATGTTTAAATGATAAATGAAAGTAGCAAATGGTGACTGTGAATACAGTGTGGTTACAATAACAGATTAAATATTCTTCACCAAAAATGTCTTGGTATACAACTATTTCAGATTTCAGAGTGTTTCCCCAAATTTGGAAATATATTCTTTGAGTTTACTAACTGAATGTCTTTAAACTGAAAACTTAAGATAAAAATTTCTCTGAAATCCAAAATCTTCTAGGGACTGAAATTTCTGAACATTTTTACACTAAACAATTTTGGATGTCAGAGTCTTTCAGATTTTGGGATCACGAATCAAATGGTCAACCTGTATTCAATATCCATGTTGTGCGACATTATCCCATGAAGATCTAATATAAGGATGCCACCAAAGAGCAACTTGGTTATCCAATGAATTTAATGGCATGATTTACAGCAATATGGGTCAGGGGTTACTTATAGGAATAGAATTTACTCAAAGACAGCTGCACCATTAAAAGCCCATCCCAATACTGGTAAAAACTGATAAAATCTGAAGAACAGAAGCCCACTGCATGACTTGTAGTTAGCTTGACAGGTTAGAGAATGTCTCTTCCAGGTATCCCAGTCAGTCTGATCCCTTTTCAGACAGCTTAACTGGTCCTTCTCTTTCAGTGAACTCAGTTGTTCTGAGAGTTTTCTCAGCAGCTTTACTTGTCTAGGAGTTTCTTTCAACTGTCTTTAGTCATATATAATCTTGGGGAAGGAGAGACCTCAGTTTCAGAGACTGTCTGAAGGTTTGGAATTGTTTAGTTACTGAGTTGTACTGAGCACCCCTTTAGACAACAGTTCTCAACCTGTGGGTTGTGACCCCAAGGAGTTGCATATCAGATATTTACATTACCTTTCACAGCAGTGGCAAAATTACAGTTATGAATTAGCAACAGAATAACTTTATGATTGATGGTCACCACCATAAGTGGAACTATACTAAAAGGTCACGGCATTATGAAGGTTGAGAACGACTGCGTTGGACCGTTCTGAGTCTTACAAAGCTTCTGTCCAAGGTATAATGTTTTAACTTTGAGAAAATTTCAATACAAATTCATAAAGCTATCGCAAAATTGTAATAGAATTAAGACTAGAAAATATGACTCACAAGTATAATGTGATTATTAGTGAACAGTATAATTTTACTCTAGTGTTCTCTTAAAAATACTATATTGTGTTATAGTATTGAATACTGCAATATTTCACTCATAATGTATATCTGAATTATGCCAACATTATTTTTAAAAACCTGTCTATAATTGGAGGTCACAGACCAGGGTCAAAATCTTAAAGGTACTTGCAATTTTTGATCACTGTTTTTTTAGGTTTATCTTGTTGAGCCAAAAAATTATAGAATAATGCCTGTTGCTAAACCAATTTTGTTTAAAGTGAACATTCCACAGAACAATTGCATGTGTACCTTGAATTCTATATGTTTCTATATCCATTATTTTGTGAATTAAGAATGTCTGAAATATAGAATTTATAAAATAATGTTTCTTTCCAGGTGCTCCACTGCCTAAAGTGGATGTTTCTGAACCCTTGATTGCCAAATCAGAAGAGAATGGAACTCAGTGGGCAGATCCTCTGAGTGAAGAGGAAGACAGAGTAGAAGAAGACCCCTTGACCATCTCTGAACTAGCATACAATCCCAGTGCCAGACTGTTCCATACGCCAGTGGATGACGATGAAATCGATGTGCTCTTTGACTGTTCATCTATGCTCAAGTTAGAAAGAGAAGATACAGATTCCTTTGAGGAACTGGAAGTAGATGAAAATGCCTTTTTGATGGCTGAAGAGGAGGAGCTGAAGGAAACTCGTAAGGCTATGTCATGGAGTTACTCCATCCTGACCGGCCGTATATGGGTCAACCCTATAGTCAAGAGTTGCACCAGGCTCCTTGTGGTGGGCCTGGGACTGCTGCTGTTTGTATTTCCCCTGATCCTCCTCCTTTTGGAGTCAGGTATTGATCTCTCTTTCTTATGCAAAAACAAGAATTTGAGCAGTTTCACTATGAATACTACTGTCCCCTGAAGGAGTGGTGTCTCGGAATGCCAACATCTTTGGATACTTACTGAGATTCCCTGATAAGAATAAAGGTTATATTCAATATTAATATTATTTATTTTCAGCAGATTCCATGTTCCACATGGTCATTGGTTTGTATGTCAAACCTTTAAGTTGGCTTTCTGTACTTCTATATCCTTAATATCAGTTTAAATCAAATAAGGTTATTTTGTTTATATGTCAGAAAGGTAGCCATTAAGAAACTATATCTATTTTTATTGTAGTATAGACATTATTCTTATCCTACATCAGAGCAAATTAACTTTTTCTGTTTCTTTGTCATTGTTAGCATTATGAAATCCAATGTTAACAATTAAAGTTTTAGTCAAAGTCTAAGGGAATAATATTCATTATAATCATTAGAGAAAAAACATTCTCTAAAAATGTTTATACAGATCAATTTACACTAGATTTTTCTTTCGGTTTTTCAAAAGTAGTCTTATATTAAAAGAATTTTGGTAAACACTTTTTTGTGAAAGAGGTCCCATTGAATAATTTAAGTATATATATTGTAAAACTAGTGCACAAAGATGTATAAGAAATTTTATATTATGGTACCAATTTTATAAAACATAAGTTTGGCTAAATAATCCTATACTTTGAAACTATCTGTATATGATATAGAAAATTAGTAGAAACGAGTTATAAGCTTTTTAAACAGATGCTAGAATTGCAGATCTAGACAGAAAACATTCATTTGGCATATGAGGCCATCTTTTGACATTGAGACATGATAATCTAACAGTTTAATTTGTGTTATGTCCATGGACTTAACCTGGATAAGCAAAACATTTTGAAACTAAAGTGAAATTTGAAAAGAAAGAAATACATCAAAGATAAATTAGTTAATTGCTTGTTGTTCACTAATTGGAGTGAAGGAAGATGGATTGGACATATGAAAGGCTCCAAAGAAGATCTCTGATGACACTTGTGGACAGATGCCTCTGATGTGTGATAGTGATGTAAGACATTCAGTAATGTAAGGAGCTGCTCTTCTGCTTTTCACGTCCATAACAGCACATATCAGTGATTCTAGCATACATCAGTTATATTCTAACAGCATATAACAGTGACAGCAGAAAAACTTCAAACTAAAATATTTTTGATCCTTCGCAACATCATTGTGATTCTTTGAAAACAACCCTCAAAACTGTGTATGCATGTTAGTGTATTGGTGGATGTGTGTGTGTATCCATGAGTATATATATTTGCATATATGTCAGTGCTTTTATTTGTGTATCTCTATGTGTCTATGTCTGTAAGTGTATGTGTTTAAATATATTACAGTGTGTACATGTATGTGTGTATGTATGTTTGTACATATGTGTATCTGTGTGTTTGTGTGCCTGTATGCATATCCATGCATTTCTATACGTGTATTTGTGTGTATGGATATGTATGTATGTGGGCTTGAACAAATGTATATATGTGTGTCTGTGTATATCTCTTTATAAATGTGTGTGTACATGCGGGTATGTAAACCCCTTATGTGTATATCCTGTGTCTGGTGGTTATGTGTATATGTCTTTAAATTCTCTGTGTATATGTATGTTTGTGTATGTGTATCTATGTATATGAGTTTGTGTGCATGTCTGTGTGGGTGGGTGATGCAAAGACAGAACAGGATATAGTGGGGGAAAGAAAAACAATAGACATCTTGATTTTCACGATGGGCAATATATGCCTATCTTTGCTGGGTGTAACATCTTATCTCATTCATAATTCATAATCTTATGAATTCATATCTTATGAATTTATAATTGATAACCTATTGGAAAGAGTGAATGTACCATAAGATGACATACAAATTCAGCTTAGGTAAAGAAGATGAGTGAGGGGAGAAATCTTGTAGTACTTTCCTTGTGTCATTAAATTCATGAAAGAAATGGCCTTGTATTTTCTCTTAAGAGTGCTTTCCACCACTGTCAAAGAAAAGAAAGAAAATGGTACAAATTTACAGCAGAGAATGTAGGATTTCCACCTATATAAAACATTCAATTGCCTTCGGTTATAATAATATATAATATCTCCCTAGTTCTAATTAAATTTCAACACGACCACCAACTGATTTCACAGTGAGCCTTTTAATCTGCCTAGTTCAGTACTGGGTCATTTGTCAGCTCAGGAAACTTTGAGTTGTGCAATGCACTTGATATTATATGTGTAGAGTTTTCTTCTCAAAGATACTCAGTAATTAGTATTCACAGAGAAATGCTTTTACCTTTGGTAGAACCTGTGAAAATTTCACTTCGGAAGTTTGTAAGTAGAAAATTTTCCTAGGGACATTTTAATGTTTTCATTTTTCTCCCATATGATGGAGTAATTTTGTTGTTATAAACATATGGGTTCTCTAGTAGTCTACTCAAAATTATCCCTCTTCTAATTACTTCTTATTTTCTTTAACATTTTATCCTAGCCTTCACATTTCAAAAATCTGTTAAAATTAATATATTTAAATTCTGGAAGTAATATAGTTCTCATTTTAACAACAAACTGAATAGCATTTTCAAAATTATCTGTTGTTAAGTAAGAAAAGAATAGATCATGATGACTTTAAGCAAAAGATTTCAAAAGTATCATTGATACCATAAGATATATTTCATTTATATATAATCAGAATCTTAAAGATATATCCATTATAGTGTTAGAAGGCAGTGATCGCTTGCCTGAATCAAGTAAGGAGAAAACAATTGCTCCAGAAAATGGTCAGTATATGATATAATGAGACTGGTGGTGAGTGCAGAACATAATAAAACTCAGAGTTCAGGTTGTGAAAGAATAGATTAGGTTCCACATAATGGATATAGAGGCATTTAGGTATTAATACATGTATTGTATATATAGACAGATTATACATAACTTTCACATAAATTATTTATGCTTGTTTTCTGTTCCTTTATCTTTTAAATATTATGGTGAAAAAAACTTGTAGCCTCAAATTTTTAAAACTTCTACAAAAATGCCATATGTGTATTTGTAGATTTGAACACACACGTGCACACACATGCACACTCATACAGATACTGAAATAGAACATCTATAACACAACCTGTATTTATTTATTTATTTATTTATTTATTTATTTATTTATTTATTTTGGTTTTTTTCGAGACAGGGTTTCTCTGTGGTTTTGGAGCCTGTCCTGGAACTAGCTCTTGTAGACCAGGTTGGTCTCGAACTCACAGAGATCCGCCTGCCTCTGCCTCCCAAGTGCTGGGATTAAAGGCCCGGCCACAACCTGTATTTAGTGATACTACAAACTATATAATTAGAATGACGTAGGTAAAATACTATATATTTTCAGCTTAGCTTGAACCACATGTATAATGTGATATATTTGCAGTATATTTTGTAGTTTGACACTCAATGCTACTCAATTATAAAAGATAAAAAAGCCATATAGCTGTGATGGAGCTGTATCTTAGTATAGTGCAAGCTGCATTTCTATGTCAACATAGAGTTGTTCAGCATTTTAATATGATAACAGAATCCCTAATAAATACTGTGGGATAAAGACAATTTTTCAATACTTCAGCTATATTTAAAATAAAGATGTAGAGTCAATCTATTGGAAACTGTAGGAAGGTGAATGCTAGGACCAGGAAACAAGTTCACCTCTGGTGATGAGAGCCTGAAAAGAATCACAGGTGATGGAGGAGATTTACATTCGAGGTGCAGCCAAAAACACGAGTATTGAATGCATATTTTGATATAAAAAGCCATGATCAAATTAATAATAACAAGAAATCTAGAGACAGAAAATCATAATAATCAGACTAGTAGTGCAATTATTTCATAGTGCCAGGGATTACTACCAGGAAAAAAAAAACAAAAAACACTTCTAGGGCAGAGTCTTCCTCTGTCTGTAAAAAGTCAGACTCTTAACTCGATCATCCTTTCTAAGAGACTTACCTTTCTACCTGCTGAGTCAAATAGGGAAAGGCTCTCCACAACACTGCCAATAAAGAGCAAGTCCTCAGAGATGCTTTCACCTCTGGAGTGTTTTGTAGGATTATTGTAGTTGGTGGGCCTTGAGCATTTTTGGGCAAATTTTCTCTGCTTTGTGAAGATAGTTGCTGAAGATTTCTGATTGCTTATCATTTGCTTCTTCTCTCTTGCCCTGCCTTTCTTGGACCTGCTTTTGGACTTCCAGTCTCTATGCCATAAGTGGAATCAGCAGGACCTGCACATGATGGACCCATCCAAGATTTGTTTTCCACATTCCAGATTCAGTAGCTGAGTGGGTAGATAAGTTCATAAGTGAGCCCAGAGGAGCTCAGCAGTCATCACTTCTGAGAAGAAGAAAGAATCATCACGTGGGCCTCAAGATTCAGCTGTATTCACCCATCCATTAGTAAAGCTGATTTGAACCCTCTTTTGGACATTGTGTGACATTGTGTCTTTTATATACTAGAAAATGAAATTGTACCATTATGATGGGTAACATTTAGGTCTTCTAACTTCCAATTTCATAACAAGAAAGTGATATAGAAATTCATCTTTGCTGAAATTTGTGTATCAAGGGTTGTTTGTCACACACAGCGTTCTCACAGCCTTCACCAATGAGAGAAGGAACTAGAAATCAGTTCACAATCAGTCCTATATTGTGCCTTTGGAAAAAAAAAACAAAAAACAAAAAAAACCTCTTTGGAAAAGGCACCAAAACTACTTTTATGGTTACAAAGGAATATTTTTGATAGAGTTAAGAGATAACTTCTGTGGTTACTATGTATAAAAACATATCTTTTAAGTTCCAGCACATTCTTCATCTAGCATATATCACCTTGCTTATTTTTTATGTACACAATTATGATTCTACCTACTAGCTTTCTAAGAAATCTATCTTTTAGAGTAGAACAATCAACACAAAAAAAATCAAGAAAAACTTGGCATACTGGATAAGACCAATGCTCACTTTCTAGCCATGTAAACACTTTGTTCCCTAGGTTTAGGATTACCATATAATATTTCTGTCATGCTTAGGTTTTTACTTGTGCGATAAAACACTAGGATTAAAACACCTTAGGGAGGAAGATTTGTTTGACTTTTAGTCCATCATCACAAGAATTTAACTAGGAACTCAGGCCAGGGATTTGGAGACAGGAACTGGTACAGAGGTCATGAAGGAGTGTTGTTTATTGACTTGCTCTCCATGAGTTTCTCAATCTCCTTTTTTATATGACCCAGTGTAACCTGCCCAGAAACAGCATTAGCTAGACTGGGCTAGGCTCTCCCTATCAATCATTAGTCAAGAAAATCTCTGATAGACTTGCCAATGGGCCACTTAAATCAACATATTTCCTGAAATGAAACTTCATCATAGATGACTCCAACTTATGCCAAGTTGACTGATCAAAAAGAAAAAAATCTTACTAAAACAACTGACCACTTGTTAGTTTGACAACAAAACATTATTAAAGCATACCTTTCCTTTCTGGTTTATATCTAAGATCTCATGTTAATGTCACTATCACAAGGTAATATCACATTCCAACATCTAAATGTCCTCTAGTCTTTAAAAATTCAAACAATTTAAATGTTAAATCTCTTTAAAACATTCAATCTCTTTAAAACTTAACACCATCTCTAAAACACATAATATCTCATAACTATGGGTTCCTGTAAAAACCAAAAAACAAATGAATTTTATTATGTATCTTTGTTTTTGAGATAGGGTTTTATTGGGTAGCCCTGACTATCCTGGAATCACCGTGTAGACAATGTTGGCCTCTGTAGTCTTGAGGAGCTGCGGGCCACTTCCTGCCGCCCGGCTACCTTTACCTGAAATAATTACACAGAAACTGTATTCTTTTAAACACTGCCTGGCCTACTAGTTCCAGCCTCTTATTGGCTAGCTCTTACATATTGATCTAACCCATTTCTAATATTCTGTGTAGCACCACGAGCTGGCTTACCAGGAAAGATCTTAACCTGTGTCTGTCTAGAGTGGGAGAATCATGGCGACTGCCTGACTCAGCTTCTTTCTCCCAGCATTCTGTTCTGTTTACTCCACCCACCTGAGGGTTGGCCTATCAAATGGGCCAAGGCAGTTTCTTTATTAATTAACCAATGAAAGCAACAAATTAGAAAGAAATCACTCCCACATCAGGCCTCAGATTCACAGAGTTTCTCTTCCTTTTCTATGTGTTGGGGTTAAAGACATTTGCCACAGCATACAATGATCACTGTACTTTTTCACTCTTAAAATTGGGTTTTCTTTAAAACCCACTTTAAATTGGGTTGATGGTGACTATACTCTGATTCTTCCCACTTGGAGTAAGAGAATATGTAACAATTTTTTTCTTGAAAATAGATTCTTCTCTCACACAAAACATCCTAATCACTGCTTACTCTTCTTCCACTTCTACCAGCTCCTATCCTTCATCTTCCATCTTCCCCAGATCCTTTCTCTTCTTCTTCTTTTCCCTTCAGAAAAGAGAAGGCCTCAAAGGGACAACAACCAAACAACACAACAGGATACAATAATCAAGGCAAAAGCCTTTATCTTGAAGTTGGACAAGGCAACCCAATTGGAGAAAAATAATTCCAAGAACATATAAAAGTGTCAGAGACATACTCACTCCCACTATTAAAAGATCCTCAAAAATACAAAGCTAACAGCTGTAACAGCTATAGGTACAGGACCAGGTATAGACATTTACATGCCCTGTGCTTGCCACATAAGTGTCTATAAGCCCTGCTTAGTTGATTCAGTAAGCCATGTTCTCCTGGTGTCCACTGTTCCTCTTGACATCTACATTTTTTGCTCTTAATATTTCTCTTATGTGGTAGGGTTCTCTGAGTTTTGAGGAGAAGGACTCAATGGAGACCTAAAATTTAGATTTTCTTTCCACATAATGCATGTCTGTACCCACTCCCATCTGCTGCCCGAGCAGGCCTCTCTGATGATGACTAAACACGGCACTGATTTTTGAATATTATAAACAACTTCATTGATTTTTTTTTGGCCAAGTCTGTAAGGTTCTACCATAGTTCTCTGGACTATCCATTCTCTGGATCCTGATCCAGGTAGTGTGGAGCATGACTCCCTTTCATTATGCGTGTCTATAGTTACGCTAGACATTGATTGTCCAATCACACAAGTTCTGTGTCACAAAGCAATGATAACATAAATTCCAATCAACCAAACAAAAAACATTCCAGTATTTGATATCTGGGACACATTCACTTTCTTTTGGGTTCCTATTGAACTGGGAAGATCCACTTTTCTGACTCCACTATCCCCTGCACAGTTTGTCTCGCAGTCTCAGGGTAGCTCCAGTACACAACCACAGTCATGAGGATGCCTGTCAACTGAGGCTGTGCATTTACCAATGGCTCTCCTAGACTCTCTTAAGGGGCTCTGACTTAAACACACGGTGTCCTATTTCTACTACTTGAAAGGGCTGGTGGGGCAGACCAGAGCCAAGACAGACTCTCCTAGTAGACTGACAGAGACCAGGTCTTATTTTCAGTTCGCTAGAATGGGATAGAGATCAACAGACAGTCCTCAGCAAAACCACAACTTAGGGGCAACCAATCAGCAGGCATCCTGAAGCCTTCTGCTAGCTCCTCAGGTGACCCATAGCCCCTTATGCTGGCTCAGCAGGGTCTTAATTTTCCTTTTCCGGCTCAGTAGGCATCCCCAGACTTCTGCTAGCTAAAGATAGCTTTTCCTACCTTGCCACCAGAAAGTGCCTAACCACTAGACCTCCCACCAATCTGCTCCCTGACTAATCTTTCCTCCACCAATCAGCTCCAGATTAATCTCTCTTCCTTGCAATTCCCCTAACTCTTATTAAAAGGAGTTTGTGGACATCTTTGGGGGTCACCATGTGCCTCCTCATTGTTGGAAATAACAAAGCACTCTAGTTTATTATATATGTGACAGATGATCTTTTCTTGGGGGTTTCTCTTTGACCCTAACATTTGGTGCATTGTTCTGGAAGCCCCGGGTCCCGTTACCCCATTCACACTGAACGTTTGCTAGCGTGGCCAGTTGGTAAGTGTAATGTGAGTGCTCGTTTTCTAGGTCTGTCGTTTTTCTGACCGTCACTTGTCTGGTCCAGGTTCTATGATTCTTTCTTTGGGAGGCTAAAGTTAACTGAATCTGGAAGCTAGGATTTTGCCCGATGGACACATTAGAGGCAGCCCCACCGTATGGTCCAGGAGATGTCCTGGACTCACCAGGGAGGGAAAGATGGTTCCTTTTGTTTGAATGGGGGAATACAGGTCACTCCTATTGTAAAACATAATTCCCTCAGGGAGACGAGTCATCAGCCTCTTCTGGTTCCTGGTTTCTTTTTTGTGCACCATACCAGTTCATTTCTGTCAGAGTTATCTTAGTGTCTTCCTATCTGTTTGTAATGTTACCTCATTACGTCTCTTAGTTAGTCAAACTCAACTTCCTTGAGTCTTATTTTGGACCATTCCAAGAACTTTCAAACCCAAGCCAGTGACTTGGGGCTCATTGTCTGGAGGGGGTGAAGGTGTGCTTGATTAAGGGCACTGTAGTGTGACAGATAGAATTTTCCTGTGATTGTTAAGCCGCAGAGCATGGGCTGAGATGGTTTATGGTGAACAGTGCATTGGGGCAGGACTTTGGGTCCCTGACAGAGAACCTGGGGTTGATCGTTGTGGTGACTGGTAAAGCTAACAATCTTTTTTGCAGGATAATGACTGCCTAGCAGGCATTCTATGCCTGCAAACTTCTTGAGTAGTTGCTGTCCTCATTGTCCCTTCCATCCTGAGTCAAATTCTTCACTGTGGATTAAGGTCCTTACTGTCAGTTACTTTGCCTTAACTTTTTCCTATACTGACACTGTCTAGAAAGAATTATGCTTTTTTTTTTCATAGAAGAGTATGTGGCTTTTGTTCGTTCAGATCCAATGGGCTGTAAATATTTGTCGTCATTTAGAGGGGTTGGCTACAAATTATCCCTGGTTAGGATAAGAAGAAGAAGAACTGCTGCTGGTCTCAGATGTTTCACATTTGTACAGGTTTCTATGTGTTGATGCACATTTAGAGTTACTTTATTATGGTGTATACATGTTTCTGTTCTTGTTTAAAGTTTAAAGCCATACAATATTCTAGGATACAGAAGAAAATCACAAAAAAAGACTTTGATAAACATTTTTATGTTGTCTGGAAAGTAAGAAAAAAAATCAAGACACTAAAATAATAAAGAAAAGAAGGAAAAAAGAGAAGATTGTATAAAGTAAAAATGTGGAGAAAGTTCTGTAAAGTAAAAATGTCTGGATAAACCAGAGGGCCAGAGATAAAAACCTGAAAGTGGATAGTAAGTTGTAGAAGGCCAGAGGAGTGTGAGATTTGACCATGTTAATTCTGGTTGATTCTCTTCATAAAAATGCTGATAATTTTTAATTGCAAAAATGTCTGTATTAGAAATGGGGTCATACTTTTTAAAGGAGGGGGACAGGTTGGTCCCTACTGCACCCCTGTACCCTGTCCTTCCTTCTCCGGGTGACTTGGAGGAGGAGTTCTTTTCTATTCCACCAACTTAACCCAGGCACACCAGGATGAGAGGTCTGGGAGGGAAGAGGAGGAAGGATGAAGGAGTCCTCTTCATATGCACACATTTCAGGAGGAGGGGCTGTCAGATGGGACTGACTCCATGGTCCTTCCATTGAATTCTGTGGAAACACCTAATGTTGAGGGCATTAATCAGCTAATCCACTGACCCTTAGCCCCAAGCAGCATGTATACTAGGAGATTACAAAATCCTAAATTTTATGAGAAACTGGAAGGCTTATTGACCTGCTGGATTATGTCCTTTGGATTATGTCAAGATCCAACATGGGATGATTGTTTCTAACTGATCCAGGTCTTCTTAACTATGGAGGAGAGGGACTGTATCAAAATTGAGGCTTGGAAATTGGTTCCAGGCGCAGATGGAAGCCTGACCACCAATGCAGACTTCATAAATGTTGGTTTTCCTGTGATGTGACCCAAATATGACTTCAACAGGAAGAAAGGCAGAGAGATGGCCCACAAGTTTGTTCAAAATTAGTCAAGTATGCCAGGGACTTGAAGAAACACCAGGAACATTCCAAGAGAGACTGATAGAAACTTATAAGACTTATACATCCTTGGAACAAAAAGCACCAGAAAGTTGGTCTGTAGTCAGTCTGACTTTTGTCAGCCAGTCAGCACCAGATATCCACCATAAGTTACAGAGTCTAAATGGATTTGAA